>NW_027142036.1:5756332-6117952 GCF_036365525.1 Heterodontus francisci | reverse complement strand
AAATCATATTGCAGTGTGTGATATGTTTTTAACTATTAAAGGTTTAAATAGAGAGACAGAGGGAAAGAAAGCTGGAGAGAGACAGAGAGAGAAATCTCAACTCAGAACTTCAGTAAAATGAATTGAAATGGGCTCCGTCCATTTTATTTAACAGCAAAGCTTCAGAACATTGTCCAAAGCACACAGATTATTCTAGAATGATTACAAGCCTTTAGAAACTATCACATTTGTGACTTAATTCCTAGCTTTTGAAGCTCAGAGTTAATTTTTTAAAGTGGTCGTCACTGTTGCAATGTTGGAAATGTTGCAGGCCATTGGTGCACAGCAAGATCCCACAAGCAGCAGTGTGATAACAGCCGGCTAACCCCTCCTCTCCCCCTCTGATTCCCTCCATGTTTCCCTCAATCTCCTGCGTCTCTCTACCTCCTATTACTCTCATTCAGACAGACAGAGAAATCCATTCTCAGAACCTCACTGTCAATTCAAATGGTTGCTGCACATTTCATTTCACCCTCAAATTCACGGCACTGCCCAAAACACCAGCATTACTCGGGAATTATAACAAGCCTTTATACAGCTACACCTTTCCGATGTTTCATTTAGTCTTGCGAGGTGGGCCCCAGAGAGGATATTAAACCTCAGGGTAATAAACAGACACAACTCACGTGGGCCCTTTGGGTGCAGCCTGTGGACAAGGCCTCAGTCCATCCCCTCTGGAGGAAGCTCCTGTCCAAGGATTCCTCGTCCCAAACTTCCCTCTTTTCACCTTCACCGTGCAGTTTTCAGAATGAAAATTCCACAGGGGAAAGAAGGAGAAACAAATTGGATTAAAATACAAAGCGAGGACATTTTTAAACAAAATTGCACAGCAAGAGCCCAGAGTTTCCTCTCTCAGTTACACAGACAATCAGCAATATTCAAATACAATCAAATCACAGTTATAAACCAGATTGAGACAGAGAGAGCACACACACAGATACACAGACACACACACTGAATCAGACTGGGGAATGTGTCCACTCTCTCTGGAGAGAGAGTGAAAGGTGGCTTTTGTGATTGGAACTGAGATCTTCAAACACAGTTTATATCCTGAGTGAGCTGTTTGCAAACTCCACCCCTTGAGCCTCTGACATGTTGGGCTGTCTCTCAATGTCCTGCCTCAGGGGCGGGGGAGGGGGCCTGTCCATTGATATGTTAATCCCAGGACAGGACCTTCCTGACTTTTCCAGTCCATTGATATGTTAATCCCAGGACAGGACCTTCCTGACTTTTCCAGGCCATTGATATGTTAATCCCAGCACAGCAATGCTTCCAGCAATCTCTTAGTTCATTTTAAACCTTTCATTCTTTCCCTGCAGTTTCAAAATATCAAACACTGATCCAACCCTTCCCCTTCAAATCCTCACACTAAACCCACAAAAAAGACAGGCGCAAGGGAAAAGCCAACTGTGTAACAGCCCCGACAATCACATTTCTCTGCAGCACCTGTGGAAGAGCTTGTCACTCTAGAATTGGCCTTTATAGCCACTCCAGGCGCTGCTCCACAAACCACTGACCACCTCCAGGCACTTACCCATTGTCTCTCGAGATAAGGAGGCCAAAGAAGAAACCCACAATACAGGACTGGGCAGATAATGGGGATTGTTACTGAGGTTGTGTTTGGGGATTTTTACTGACATCAGTGTGGATTTTAAAGTGTGTCTCCCCTTCCCTCACATCTAAAGTCTCTCAGTGTTGTTGTTGTGTGTTGACAGCTTTTCCAGTGTCCAGTCCCTTTCAACTTTTAATAAAATCTGTGGAACACAAATAAATGTAAAGTTTCTCCTACAAGCTGTTTTGTCCTCCCTCTTTCACTGTCTTTCTCTGTCACTGCCCTATCTCTCTCTCTGTCTCTCTCAGGACTGGGCAGACACTGGGGATTGTTACTGAGGTTCTGTTGGTCATTTTTACTGACATCAGTGTGGATTGTAAAATCTGTCTGTGTGTGTGTCTGTGTCTGTGTGTGTGTGTGTGTGTCTCTGTATGTCCTTTATGTCTGTGTCTGTGTGTGTCTGGATGTGTGTGTGTGAGAGAGAGAGAATATCAGGGTCACCTCGCTCCATCTCTATCTCTCCTTCTCTCTCTGTTTCTCCTTCTCTCTCCCTCTGTCAATCCGCCTCGCTCATAGAAACATAGAAAATAGGAGCAGGAGCAGGCCATTCGGCCCTTTGGGCCTGCTCCATCATTCAATAAAGATCATGACCGATGGTCTAATTCAGTACCCTGTTCCCACTTTCTCCCCATACCCCTTGATCCCTTTGACATTAAGAAATATATCTCTCTCCTCCATGAATATATTTAATAACTTGGCCTCCACTGCCTTCTGCGGTAGAGAATTCCACAGGTTCACCACCCTCTACCCCATCCATCTCTCCCCCTCTATCTCCGTCTCCACCCTCTATCTCCATCTCCACCCTCTATCTCACTCTCCCCCTCTATCTCCCTCTCCCCTCTATCACCCTCACCCCCCTCTATCTCCCTCTACCCCATCCATCTCTCCCCCTCTATCTCCGTCTGCACCCTCTATCTCCCTCTCCCCCTCTATCTCCCTCTCCCCCTCTATCTCCCTCTCCCCCTCTATCTCCCTCTCCCCCCTCTATCTCCCTCTCCCCCTCTATCTCCCTCTCCCCCCTCTATCTCCCTCTCCCCCTCGATCTCCCTCTCCCCCCTCTATCTCCGTCTCCAACCTCTATCTCCGTCTCCAACCTCTATCTCCGTCTCCAACCTCTATCTCCCTCTCCCCCCTCTATCTCCGTCTCCCCCCTCTATCTCCGTCTCCACCCTCTATCTCCCTCTCCCACCTATCTCCCTCTCCCCCTCTATCTCCCAATCCCCCTCTATCTCACACACCCCCTCTATCTCACTCGTCCCCTCTATCTCACTCGTCCACTCTATCTCACTCGTCCCCTCTATCTCCCTCTCCCCCTCTATCTCAATCTCCCCCTCTATCTCCCAATCACCCTCTATCTCCCTCACCCCCTCTATCTCACACACCCAATCTATCTCACACACCCCCTCTATCTCACTCTTCCCCTCTATCTCACTCTTCCCCTCTATCTCACTCTCCCCCTCTATCTCACTCGTCCCCTCTATCTCTCTCTCCCCCACTATCTCACACACCCCCTCTATCTCCCTCTCCCCCTCTATCTCCCTCTCCCCCTCTATCTCCCTCTCCCCCTCTATCTCACTCTCCCCCTCTATCTGTCTCTCGCCCTCTATTTGTCTCTCGCCCTCTATCTCCCTCTCTCCCTCTCCCACTCTCTCCCTCTCCTGCTCTCACTCCTTCTCCCCCCTCTATCTCCCTCTCCACTCTCTATCTCCCTCTCCCCACTCTATGCCCCCTCTATTTCCCTCTCCCCCTCTATCTCACTCTCCCCCTCGATCTGTCTCTCGCCCTCTATCTCACTCTATCCCTCTCCCGCTCTCTCTCCCTCTCCCGCTTTCTCTCCCTCTCCCCCCCTATATCTCCCTGTCCCCCCCTCTCTCTCCCTCTCCCCCCCTATCTCCATCTCTCCCTCTATCTCCCTCTCCCCTCTATCTCACTCTCCCCCTCTATCTGTCTGCCTCCCCCTCTGTCTCTCTGACTCCCCCTCTATCTGTCTCTCTCCCTCTATCTGTCTCTCCCCCCTCTATCTCCCTCTCCCCCTCCTCCTGACACTCCCTCTGTCTCCTTCTATCTCTGTCTCTGCCACTCTCTCTGTCACTCTCTCTGTCCCTCCTTCTGTCTTTCCCTCTCAGCCTCTATGTCTTTCTCCTTCTATCTCTCTCTCTTAATCTCTCTCTCTCTGCCCCTCCATCTGCCTTTTCCTCTCTGTCTCTCCCTCTCTCTCCTTCTCTCTCTGTCTCTGCCTCTCTCTCTGTCTCTCCCTCACTCTCCTTCTCTCTCTGTCTCTGCCTCTCTCTCTGTCTCTCTGTCCCTCCATCTGTCTTTCCCTCTCGGTCATTCCCTCTCTCTCCTTCTATCTCTGTCTCGATCTCTGTTCCTCCAACTGTCCTTCCCTCTCTGCCAATCCCTCTCTCCTTCTCTCTGTCTCTCCCTCTCGCTCCTTCTCTCTCTCTCTGTCCCTCCATCTGTCTTTCCCTCCCAGTCACTCCTTCTATCTCCTTCTATCTCTGTCTCTCTCTCTGTCCCTCCATCTGTCTTTCCCTCTCTGTTGCTCCCTCTCTCCCCTTCTATCTCTTTCTCTCTCTCTGTTCCACCATTTTTCTTTCCCTCTCTGTCACTCCCACTCTCCTCTCTATCTCTCCCTCTCCCTCCCCTCGATCTCACTGTTCCCCTCAATCTCACTCTCTCCCTCTATCTCACTCTCTCCCTCTATCTCACTCTCCCCCTCTATCTCCCTCTCCCCCTCTATCTCCCTCTCCCCCTCTAATTCCCTCTCCCCCTCTAATTCCCTCTCCCCCTCTAATTCCCTCTCCCCCTCTATCTCACACTCCCCCTCTATCTCACACACCCCCTCTATCTCACACACCCCCTCTGTCTCACACACCCCCTCTATCTCACTCTCCCCCTCTATCTCACTCTCCCCCTCTATCTCACTCTCCCCCTCTATCTCACACCCCCCTCTATCTCACTCTCCCCCTCTATCTCCCTCTCCCCCTCTATCTCACTCTCCCCTTCTATCTCCCTCTCCCCCTCTAATTCCCTCTCCCCCTCTAATTCCCTCTCCCCCTCTATCTCACACTCCCCCTCTATCTCACACACCCCCTCTATCTCACACACCCCCTCTATCTCACACACCCCCTCTATCTCACTCTCCCCCTCTATCTCACTCTCCCCCTCTATCTCACACTCCCCCTCTATCTCACACTCCCCCTCTATCTCACACACTCCCTCTGTCTCACACACCCCCTCTATCTCACTCTCCCCCTCTATCTCACACCCCCCTCTATCTCACACTCCCCCTCTATCTCACACTCCCCCACTATCTCACACTCCCCCTCTATCTCACACTCCCTCTCTATCTCATACACCCCCTCTATCTCATACACCCCCTCTATCTCCCTCTCCCCCTCTATCTCCCTCTCCCCCTCTATCTCCCTCTCCCCCTCTATCTCAATCTCCCCCTCTATCTCCCTCTGCCCCTCTATCTCCCTCTGCCCCTCTATCTCCCTCTGCTCCTCTATCTCCCTCTGCCCCTCTATCTCCCTCTCCCCCTCTATCTGTCTCTCCCCCTCTATCTGTCTCTCGCCCTCTATCTCACTCTCTCCCTCTATCTCCCTCTCCCCTCTATCTCCCTCTCCCCCTCTATCTCCCTCTCCCTCTCTCTCTGTCTCTCTCACTGCCTCTCTCTCTATCTCTTCCTGTCTCTCTCTCTCTGTTTCTCTCTCTCTTTGTGTCTCTCTGTCTGTTCCTCTCTCTCTGTCTCTCCTCCTTCTCTCTGTCCATGACTCTGTTTGTGTCTCTCTCACACCATTTCTCTCTCTCTGCCTCTGTCTCTCTGCCTCTCCCTGTCTCTATCTCTTTCTCTGTGTCTCAGTTTCCCCAATCTCTCACCATGGGACAGTCCCGTCATCCCGGGAACAAGTCTGGTGAACCTTCATTGCACTCCCTCTCTGGCAATAATATCCTTCCTAAGGTAAGGGGACCAAAACTGCACACAGTACTCCAGGTGCGGTCCAACCAAGGTTCTATGTGATTGAAGCAAGACTTCACTACTCCTGTACTCAAATCCTCTTGTGATAAAGACTAACATCCCATTAGCCTTCTGAATTGCATTCTGCATCTGCATGTTAGTTTTCAGTGACTTATTGACGGGGACACCCAGGTAGCTTTGTACATCTACGCTTTCTAATCTCTTACCATTTAATAAATACTCAATTCCACCATCCCGGGTGTGATCAGATACTCTGTCCCTTCGTAAACCATTTCCTGTCCCTCCAACAGCTTGTGCCACTGCCCTATTTATCGGTGTGTTTTCCCCTTCTGATGATGTTGAATTTGTTAGTGGCTTTTCTCCTACTGAAGTTGTTGTATTTGTTCGGTTTTTTAAGTCCTCGGGAAGCTGTTCTTTTCCTGTTGAAATTGTTGCCATTGTTGGTGTTTTTTTCTCCTGTTGAGGTTGTTGTTGAATTGTTGGTGTTTTTTCTCCTGCTGAGGTTGTTGTTGCATTTTTTGGTGTTTTTTCTCCTGTTGAGGTTGTTGTTGCATTTGATGATTTTTCTCCTGTTGTGGTTGTTGTTGCATTTGTTGGTGTTTTTTTTCTCCTGTTGAGGTTGTTGTTGCATTTGTTTGTGTTTTTCTCCTGTTGTGGTTGTTGCATTTGTTGGTGTTTTTTCTCCTGTTGTGGTTGTTGTTGCATTTGTTGGTGTTTTTTTTCTCCTGTTGAGGTTGTTGTTCCATTTGTCGGTGGTTTTGTCTCATGTTGAAGTTGTTGTTGCATTTGTTGGTGCTTTTCCTCCTGTTGAGATTGTCGCGGAATTGATTTGAAAAACACGTTTGCTAACACTTTTCGGGATGAGAAGCTACATTCAACTGAACCCCAGGACCCGTTTCTCTGTCACGTATAAAGCACTAACCTTGCATTAGTGAGGAGTCAGTCTCTGAAATAAATGTCCCAGTGCTGCTGTAACATAAAATGGCCACCGTGAACAAACCTTAAATGGCTGACTGATGTTCTGAGAGAGGATGGATCGAGAGACAGACGGACAGACAGAAAGAAAGACAATCTGTAACCTCATGGCCCGGCATATCCCCCACTCTACCATTACCATCAAGCCAGGAGACCAACCCCGGTTCAGTGAAGTGTACAGGAGGGCATGCCAGGAGCAGCACCAGGCATACCTCAAAATGAGGTGTCAACCTGGTGAAGCGACAACCCAGGACTATCTGCATGCCAAACTGCGTAAGCAGCATGCGATAGACAGAGCTAAGCGATCCCATAACCAACGGATCAGATCTAAGCTCTGCAATCCTGCCACATCCAGAGAAAAGGAGTGATCAGCATGAAGAGACTGCTGGAGATTTATGTTCCTGGTAATCTCTCCATCTCTATCTCTCCTTCCTCTGTCTTTTACTCTCTCAAGCCCTGTCTCACCTCTCTGTTCCTCTTTATCCATGTGTTACGAACACTGGACTTTGTCTTTCTCCCATCTTCACTCTTCATCTCTACTTCTCCCTCTGTTACCCTCTGAATCACAGTCTCTCCCTCTCTGTTACCCTCTGAATCCCAGTCTCTCCCTCTCCATTACCCTCTGAATCCAGTCTCTCCCTCTCCGTTACCCTCTGAATCCCAGTCTCTCCCTCTCTGTTAGCCTCTGAATCCCAGTCTCTCCCTCTCTGTTACCCTCTGAATCCCAGTCTCCCCCTCTCTGTCTCTCTCTCCCTCCCTCTCTGTTTCTTTCTCTGTCTCTGGCTCTCTCCGTCTCTCAGTGTCTCTCCCTCTCTCTACCTTTGCCTCTGTCCATGCCTCTGTCTCTCTCACACCATCTCAACCTCCCTCTCTCTGTCTCTCCCTCTCTCTGCCTCTCCATCTCTCTCTCTCTCTCTCTCTCTCTCTCTCTCTCCTTCTTTTACTTTGTCTCTGCCTATCTCTCTCTCTCTCTCTGTCTCTTTCCATGACTCCATTTGTGCCTACCTTACACCATGTCTCTCTGTCTCTCTCTCTCTCTCTGTCTCTCTCTCTCTGTCTCTCTCTCTGTCCCTCCATCTGTCTTTCCCTCTCTGTCACTCCCTCTCTCTCCAACTATCTCTGTCTCTGCCTATCTCTCTCTCTCTCTCTGTCTCTTTCCATGACTCCATTTGTGCCTCCCTTACACCATCTCTCTCTGTCTCTCTCTCTCTCTCTGTCTCTCTCTCTGTCTCTCCCTCTGTCCCTCCATCAGTCTTTCCCTCTCTGTCACTTCCTCTCTCCTTCTCTCTGTCTCTGCCTCTCTCTCCTTCTCTCTCTCTCTGTCCTCTATCTGTCTTCCCCCCCCCCGTCACTCCCTCTCGCTCCTTCTATCTCTGTCTCTGCCACTCTTTCTGTCCCTCCATCTGTCTTTCCCTCTCTGTCACTCCCTCTCTCTCCAACTATCTCCGTCTCTGTCTCTCTCTCTGTCCCTCCATCTGTCTTTCCCTCTCTGGCTCTCTGTCTCTCTCCTTCTATCTCTGTCTCTGCCTCTCTCTCTGTCTCTCTGTCTGTCTCTCTCTGTCCCTCCATCTGTCTTTCCCTCTCTGTCACTCCCTCTCTCTCCAACTATCTCTGTCTCTGCCACTCTCTCTCTCTCTTTCTCTCTGTCCCTTCATCTGTCTTTCCCTCTCTCTCACTCCTCCTCTCTCCTTCTATCTCTGTCTCTCTCTCTCTCTATCCCTCCATCTTTCCTTCCCTCCCTGTCACTCCATCTCTCTCCTTCTCTCTCCGTCTCACACTTTGTCCCTCCATCTGCCTTTCCCTCTCTGTCACTCCCTCACTCTCCTATCTCTGTCTCTCTCTCTCTCTATCCCTCAATCTGTCCTTCCCTCCCTGTAACTCCATCTCTCTCCCTGTCTCTCTCTGTCTGTCCTTCCATCTGTCTTTCCCTCTCTGTCTCTCCACACTCTCCTTCTATCTCTGTCTCTCTCGCTCTCTGTCTTTCCATCTGTCTTTCCCTCCCTGTCACTCCATCTCTCTCCTTCTCTCTCTGTCTCTGCCTCTCTCTATCCCTCCATCTGTCCTTCCCTCCCTGTCACTCCATCTCTCTCCTTCTCGCTGTTTCTCACTCTGTCCCTCCATCTGTCTTCCCCTCCATGACACTCCCCCTCTCTCCTTCTCTCTCTGTCTCTGCCACTCTCTATGTCTCTCCCTCTGTCCCTCCATCGGTCTTTCCCTCTCTGTCACTTCCTCTCTCCTTCTCTCTGTCTCTCCCTCTCTCTCCTTCTCTCTCTCTCTGTCCTCCATCTGTCTTCCCCTCCGTCACTCCCTCTCGCTCCTTCTATCTCTGTCTCTGCCACTCTTTCTGTCCCTCCATCTGTCTTTCCCTGTCTGTCACTCCCTCTCTCTCCAACTATCTCCGTCTCTGTCTCTCTCTCTGTCCCTCCATCTGTCTTTCCCTCTCTGGCTCTCCGTCTCTCTCCTTCTATCTCTGTCTCTGCCTCTCTCTCTGTCTCTCTGACTCTCTCTGTCCCTCCATCTGTCTTTCCCTCCCTGTCACTCCCTCTCTCTCCTTCCCTCTCTCTCTCTGTCCCTCCATCTGTCTTTCCCTCCCTGACACTCCCTCTCTGTCCTTCTCTCTCTCTGCTATCACTGACTCTAGGAGAGCGACAGAGGGAGGGAGGGTTAGATATGACGGCATGGAGAGGGCTGTAGTGAGGGACAAATGTGGAGAGAGAGAGATTGCTGAGGTGGATGAAGAGGATAATGTAAGATATATTAATTTGATGAAATCCTTCACTGCTGTGTACACAAACATGTAAGAGATAGGTATGGAGAGAAAATGAACATCGGGAGAGGGAGGAATGCAGATGAAGTTGGGGCCCAGGCGGACACTGTTGATGATCCAGTCAGAATAGCCTCCATTTTAAATTATCAGCAAGCTATTCCACTGTGGTAGCCATCACACCATCATGATATTGTTTGTGGAAATTTCATGCTGGCTTATTGGTCAATTTTTAAACCTGTGATTGATAGATTCTTGTTAACCAAAGGTATTAAGAGATAATGGGCAAAGGCAGGATATATGGTGTAAGTTTGATCACAGATCAGCCATGATCTCATTGAATTCCGGAACAGAGTTGTGGGGTTAAATTGCTTCCTCCTCTTCCAATATCCCCTGTTAAATATCCTTCTTTCTCTGTCAGTCACCCTGTCAGTCTATGTCCCTCTGTTTCTCACTTTCTGTCTCTCTCTCTGTCTCTAATCGGATAGTGTAGAGTGAGATTCACTCTGTATCCTCCCCATGATGTTCCTGCCCTGGGACTGTTGGATGGGACAGTGTAGAAGGAGCATTACTCTGTATCTAATCCATGCTGTACCTGTCTGGGGAATGTTGATGGGAGAGTGGAAACAGAGAGGTCTGGGACCAGAGACCTCATGGGGAGGACTTAATGGTGCCTCCTAATTGACCAGTTAGCAATATTGGTGCTCCAGGGATGAAAGGGACATTGGCTGAGTAGATACAACATTGGCTGAGTGGATACGACATTGGCTGAGAGAGTGGACAATGGTTGTTTCAGACTGGAGGGAGGTATACAGTGGAGGTTTATATTAGGACCACTGATCTTTTTGATATATACTAATGACTTGGACTTGTGTTTACAGGGCATAACTTCAATGTTTGCCAATGTTTGTGACATCTGCAATGTAATAAAAGGGAAGGGACTAGTAGCAGACTTCAGGAGGATGGAGGCAGTCTGGTGAAATGGAACACGCAAGAACAAATGAATTAGGAGCAGGAGTAGGCCATTCGGCCCCTCGAGCCTGCTCTGATCTGATGGCTGGTCTGATTGTGAACTCAACTCCACTTTCCTGTCTGCGTCCCATAACCCTTGACTCCCTAACTGATCAACAATCTATCTAACTCAGCCTTGAATATATTCAATGATCCAGCCTCCACTGCTCTCTGGGGAAGATAATTCCACAGACTGACCCCCCTCTGAGAGAAACACATTTCTCCTCATCTCAGTTTTAAATGGGACGTCCCTACTTTTTAAACAGTGTCCCCTAGTTCTAGTCGCCCCAACAAGGGGAAACATCCTCTCACCATCCACCCTGTCCAGTCCCCTCGGGACCTGAGATGTTTCACTCAGATCACCTCTCATTCTTCTAAACTCCAGTGGGTATAGACCCAACCTGTTGAACCTTTCCTCATAAGATAACCCCTTCATCCCAGGAATCAGCCCAGTGAACCTTCTCTGAACTACTTCGAATGCAATGATATAATTTCTTCAGTAAGGAGACCAAAAGTGTCCACAATCCTGCAGACGTCGTCTAACTTATGCCCTGAACAGCTGTAACAACACTTCCCTACTTTGATATTCTATTCACCTTGCAATAAACAACAACATTCCATTTGCCTTCCTAATCACTCGCTGTAGCTACACGGTAACATTTTGTGATTCATGTACCAGGACACCCAGATCCCTCTGTACCGTACAGTTCTGCAGTCTCTCTCCATTTCAATAATATACTGATTTTTATTCTTCCTGCTAAAGTGGACAAGCTCACATTTTCCCACATTGTACTCCATCTGCCATTTTTTTCCTCACTCACTTAACCTATGGAAATCTCTTTGCAGACACTTTATGTCCTCTTGACAGCTTACTATCCAACCTATCATTGGACAGACACAGGGCAGGTTAACTTCAATACTGAGAAATGTGAAGTGATGCATTTTGGAAGGAAGACTGAGTGATATAAACTAAATGGTACAATGTTAGAATGGGTGACAGGAAAGAGAGATCTGGGATTTCATCAATGTTACCTGTTCTACCCAAAAGCTCAATTTGGAGCTTGGAATCTGTGAGTTGAATTTAGCTTCATCCTGAAAAGTGTTAGTAAACGTGTTGGGAAATGTGTCAAAAGCTGTTTCCATTCAGACATTCCTGCATTGTGGAAGTGTGAGCTGTCTTTGCAGAGACAGGAAATAGAGTTGTTTGAATGGACCTGCAGGTTTTAGTTGATGCAATAAGGTGAGAATTTGAATTGTGTCCCTTGCAGATACACAGAATTGAAGGTATTTACACAACACCACATGAAGTAGTTTACCAATGTCTGACAAACTTCAAAGACTTCAAACACATGGAAGAAGAGGAGAAGGGAACAATATACAAAACCTGAAACAGTCAGACAACAGCAGTAGGAAAATGAATCTCTTTTTATGGATTTTAATTTGATGTCCTCAGCTGATGATTGAAAAAGCCAGAGTTCAAATCCCACACAGGGCTGTTGTGAATTTGAATTCTCTTTTTTCTAAAAAATAAACATAAATCTGGAATTAAAAAACCTCTAGGATGGAATGATTCACTCCTGTCTACTAGTGCAAAGCCCGTGTGTGTCTCAGTTTTGCTGTATTTATTAATGATTTAAGATGATGTGATAGAATGCAACATACCAAAGGTTACCAATGACACAAAAATAGGCAGCATTGTAAGCAGTGTAGCTGGAAGCAGAACATTGCAAAGAGATATCTGAAGTGAATGGACAAAACTGTGCGAGATAGATTTCCATGTCAGTAAAAAAGACTAGAACAGAGTACTTTATAAATGGTGAAAAGAGGGGTCCATGTCCATTTGAGTGCAGTGCATATTTACCAGAATGATAACTGGACTCCAAGGGTTAAATTACGAGGTGATTTTACACAAACTGGGGATTTATTCCCTGGAATTTAGGAGGTTCAAGGTGATTTGATCAAAGATGTTGAGATATTAAGGGGAACTGATGGGGTAGTTTGCGAGAAACTTTTTCGGCAGCTTTGGAATATAGGGACAGGATTAGGCCATTCAGCCCATCGAGCCTGCTCCGCCATTCAATACGATCATGGCTGATCATCCACTTCAATGTGTTTTTCCCAGACTATCCTCATACCCTATCTGACATTGGTATTCAGCAATCTGTCAATCTCTGCTTTAAACATACTCAATGACTGAGCTTCCACAGCCCTCTGGGAGAGAGAATTCCTAAGATTCACAACCCTCTGAGTAATGACATTTCTCCTCATCTCTGTCCCAAGTGGCTTCCCCCTTATTTTGAAATTATCCCCTGGTTCTAGACTCCTCAACCAGGAGAAACATCTTACCTACATCTACCCTGTCTATCTATAACATTACCCCAGGGTCCCCGCACAGCCTGTCTTCCCGTCCCCCTGCTTCTAAAGTCTCTCAGGGTCTCCTGGTACTTTCTATCTCTCTGCTTCTGTCTCTATCCCTCACTATCTCTCTGTTCTCTCTCCATTTCTATCTCTCCCTATATCTCTGTTACTCTACCTCTGTTCCTCTCTCTCTGTCTATCACTCTCTCCCACCATGTTGGTTATCATTGTGGGTGGAGTTAAATCACAGACAAAAAAAAAACTTCACCTGTCTGCCCCGGAATAAATAGCACAATTTGTGTATATTTTATGTCTGTATTCAGACAATATAGACAGGAGTGTATATTATATGATGGGATGCTGCAAATCGATTTACACTCGTACTGTCGGAAAAACAACTTAAAAAGAATTATTCACAAGTCCAGTCCAACTGAACGACGGAGTTGACCCGATAAGGTAATAAATGCCAAAAGACTGGAGTTTTTTGGAGTACGTTAAGCTTTACTCTGTCTGGCTTTCAGAAATTAAACATTACACATGCACTGCAAGATTAAAGATTATACATAGGTTAGGTCACATAGAATTTTGGAAGGACTAACAAGGCTAGGGAATATCCAATGAATGGTAGGACCATAGGAAGTACAGAGTGTCAGAGGGATCTTGGTGTACTTGTCCATCGATCACTGAAGGCTGCAGCGCAGGTGGACAAGGTGTTTAGGTAGGTATATGGGATACTTGCCTTTATTAGTTGAAGCATAGAATATAAGAACAGGGAGGTTATGATGGAGCTATATAAAACACTGGTTAGGCCACAGCTGGAGTACTGTGTCCAGTTCTGGGCACCACACTATAGGAAGGATGTGATTGCACTGGAGAGGATGCAGAGGAGATTCACCAGGATGTTGCGTGGGCTGGAGCATTTCAGCTATGAAGAGAGACTGAAAAGGCTGGAGTTGTTTTCCTTAGAGCAGAGAAGGCTGAGGAGGGACCTGATTGAGGTGTACAAAATTATGAGGGGCATTGATAGGTTCGATAGGAAGAAACTTTCTCCATTAGCGGAGGGGTCAATAACCAGGGGGCATAGATTGAAGGCAAGGGGCAGGAGGTTAAGTGGGGATTTGAGGAAAAGATTTTTCACCCGGAAGGTTATTGGGTGATTTGATGAAGGTTGAGAAAATAATAAGGGAAACTGATAGGGTGGACTGAGAGTAAATATTCCCATTGGCTGTGAAGTCAGGAACTTGGGGCATAGTCCAAAATATAAAGAGTGGACACTTTGACTTCATCCCATCGTGTCGTATGTACATTCTCACATATAGCAGGTATAGCAGCACATATATAACAGGATAGCAGGTATAACTGTAGTCATAGTATTCAGCTGAAAATTGATCAGTTACATTGTTATTTCAGTCCATATTTACAGTACACACGGTACCTTACTGTTGTAATAAAGTCATATAGTGTCTATTCATCCCACTGGGGCAAAATGTCACTGGCTCAACATTCTCACCAAATACTAAAACATTCCACAATGCAAGACTCACAAATTCAACACAAGTTTCCTTTTCTGATTCTCGCTGGTCTGTTCTGATTCTCTGAGGGATTACTGATGCTTATCCTCCACATGAGCAGTCGTCCTGATCCCGTGTGCCTGTCCTGCTCCCAAACCCGGCATCCACTTAAAATAAGGCAAGTGATACAGGAGTGTCTCAGTGACTGAGGCAGGTGAGTCTTGAGGCTGAGCCGGGGACATTGAGTGACCCGGGTTAATCCGACACTCCAGGGACAGTTTAAACGGAGCTTTAATCTGTATCTAACCTGTGCTGTACCTTCTCTGAGAGTGTTTGATGGGGCAGTGCAGACGAAGGGAGTTATTCCTTACCCATTTTAAATATAGAGAAATGAATATCAAAGAGATTGTTTTAAATGTGATGAGGGTTTCTGCCTCTTCCATCCTTTAGAGTCAAAGAGAGATACAGCATTTATGCAGGCCCTTCGGCCCGCCCTGTCTGTGCCAGCCATCAACCACCCATTTTATACTAATCCTTTCAGGCAGTGAGTTCCAGACACCCACCAGCCACTGGGTGAAGAAACTATTGATGTGTTTCGTTCTGTTAAGTTTGATGTCAATGTTTCCCCAGGATGTTGACGCTGGGGGATTCAGCGATGGGATAATGCTTTGAATGCCAAGGGGAGGTGGTTGGATTCTCTCTTGTTGCAGATGGTCATTGTCTGGCACTTGTGTGACGTGAATGTTACTTGTCACTGGTCGGCCCAAACCTGAATGTTGTCTGGGTCTTGGTGCATGTGGCTCTGGATTGCTTCATTATCTGAGGCAAAATACTGTGGATGCTGGAAATCTGGAAAGCATCGAGCTGAATCACTAACTCTGTTTCTCTCTCCGCAGATGCTGCTTGACCTGCTCAGTATTTCCAGCATTCTCTCCTGGGATCTCAGCTGAAGATGGTTGAGCCTCGGACACTACCCTGAGGAGCTCCTGCAGTGATGTCCTGGGACTGAGATGATTGACCTCCAACAACCACAACCATCTTCCTTTGTGCTCGGTATGACTCCGACCAGCGGATTCCCACTGACTTCAGTTTTACTCGGGCTCCTCGATGTCACACTCGGTCAAACGCTGCCTTGATGTTAAGGTCAGTCTCTCTTCCCAGCAGCAGACAGGATTGAATCGTTCCCTTTGACCTGTTGTACACTGAACAAGCTGTGTTTCTTCACAGCCCGATACTGGACTGTACACAGCCGATTAATATAGCCCATCAAACACTCCCTGAGCAGGTTGAGCACAGCTTAGGAATAGAGTATAGTTCCTTCAACATTCTCTCTCTGTCTTCCTCTCTCTGTCTCTCCCTCCTGCTATCTCTGACACGAGGAGAGAGACAGAGGGAGAGAGGGTTAGTTATGAAGGCAGAGAGAGGGACAAAGTTGGAGAGAGAGATTGTTGAGGTGGATGAAAAGGATTATGTAAGATATTTTAATTTGATGTAATCCTTCACTGCTGTGTACACAAACAGAAAGAGATAGATATGGAGAGAAAAAAACATCGGCAGAGGGGGAAATGTAGATGACGTTGGGGCACAGGCAGATACGTGTGATGATCCAGAAGGAACAGCCTCCATTTTAAACATCCAGCAAGCTATTCCACTGTGGGAGCCATCACACCCTCATGATATTTGTTGTGCAAATGTCTTGCTGGCATATTGGTTAATTTTTGAAGCTGTGATTGATAGATTCTTGTTTACCAAAGGTATTAAGAGATAAGGGGCAAAGGCAGGGTATATGGAGTAAGTTACATCACAGATCAGCCAAGATCACATTGGATGCCGGAACAGGATTGTGCGGTTGAATTGCATCCTCCTCTTCCAGTATCCCCTGTGAAGTATCCTTCTATCTCTTTTAGTCACCCTGTCAGTCCATGTCTCTCTGTTTCTCTCTTTCTGTCACTCTCTCTGTCTCTATTGGACAGTGCAGAGTGAGATTCACTCTGTAAACACCCCATGATGTTCCTGCCCTGGGAGTGCGTGATGGGACAGCGTAGAGGGAGATTTACTCTGTGTCAAACCCAACATTGTGCTTGGCTTGGGAATATTTAATGGGACAGTGTAGCTGGAGATTTACTCTGTATCCCTGGAATTTAGAAATTTAGAAGGCTCAGGTGTGATTTGATGATTGTTTTCAAGGTAATAAGGGAAACTGATAGGGTAGACAGAGAGTAACACTTCCCACTGGCTGCAGAGTCTAGAACATGGGGGCATAGTCTAAAAATATAAACCTAGTCTAAAAACCTTTCAGGAGTGAAATGAAGAAACACTTCAACACACCAGGTGTGGTATCAGTTTGAAACTCTCTTCCACAATCAGCAATTGATGCTGAGACACTTGTTAATTTTTAAATCTGAGTTTGATAGATTTTTATGAAACCTCTCTGTCACTCCCTCTCTCTCCTCCCATCTCTGCCTCTCTCTCTCTCTGTCTTTCCATCTGTCTTTCCATCGCTGTCACTCCCACTCTCTCCTTCTCTCTCTGTCTCTCTCTCTCTGCAATGGGGTACGGATATCTGGCACAGAGTCTGTCCCTGTTGCTCAGAAGGGAAGGGGGAAGAGGAGCAGAACATTTGTCATTGGGGACTCCATAGTTAGGGGAACAGATAGGAGGTTCTGTGGGAACGAGAGAGACTCACGGTTGGTATGTTGCCTCCCAGGTGCCAGGGTTCGTGATGTCTCGGATCGTGTTTTTGGGATCCTTAATGGGGAGGGGGAGCAGCCCCAAGTCGTGGTCCACATAGGCACCAACGACATAGGTAGGAAGAGAGATGGGGATTTAAGACAGAAATTTAGGGAGCTAGGGTGGAAGCTTAGAGCGAGAACAAACAGAGTTGTTATCTCTGGGTTGTTGCCCGTGCTACGTGATAGCGAAGCGAGGAATAGGGAGAGAGAGGAGTTGAACACGTGGCTGCAGGGATAGTGCAGGAGGGAGGGTTTTGGTTTCCTGGATAATTGGGGCTCTTTCTGGGGTAGGTGGGACCTCTACAAACAGGATGGTCTTCACCTGAACCAGAGGGGGACCAATATCCTGGGGGGGGAGATTTGCTAGTGCTCTTCGGGGGGGTTTAAACTAATTCAGCAGGGGAATGGGAACCTAAATTGTAGTGCCAGTGTACAGGATGTTGAGAGTAGTGAGGTCAGGGATATGGTTACAAGGACGCAAGAGGGCACTGGCAAGCAAGAACCTGGTTTAAAGTGTGTCTATTTCAACGCCAGAAGCATCCGGAATAAGGTGGGTGAGCTTGCAGCATGGGTTGGTACCTGGGATCTCGATGTAGTGGCCATTTCGGAGACATGGGTAGAGCAGGGGCAGGAAAGGATGTTGCAGATTCCGGGATTTAGATGTTTCAGTAAGAACAGAGAAGATGGTAAAAGAGGGGGGGGGGGGGTGTGGCATTGTTAATCAAGGAGAGTATTACAGCGACAGAAAGGACGTTTGAGGACTCGTCTACTGAGGTAGTATGGGCCGAGATTAGAAACAGGAGAGAGGTCACCCTGTTGGGAGTTTTCTATAGACCTCCGAATAGTTCCAGAGATGTAGAGGAAAGGATAGCGAAAATGATTCTCGACAGGGGTGAGAGTAACAGGGTAGTTGTTATGGGGGACTTTAACTTTCCAAATATCGACTGGAAATACTATAGTTCGAGTACTTTAGATGGGTCAGTTTTTGTCCAGTGTGTGCAGGAGGGTTTTCTGACACAGTATGTAGACAGGCCAACCAGGGGCGATGCTACATTGGATTTGGTACTGGGAAATGAACCCGGCCAGGTGTTAGATTTAGATGTAGGTGAGCACTTTGGTGATAGTGATCACAATTCGGTTAGGTTTACCTTAGCGATGGGCAGGGACAGGTATATACCGCAGGGCAAGAATTATAACTGGGGGAAAGGAAATTATGATGCGATTAGGCAAGATTTAGGATGCGTAGGATGGGGAAGGAAACTGCAGGGGATGGGAACAATCGAAATGTGGAGCTTATTCAAGGAGCAGCTACTGCGTGTCCTTGATAAGTATGTACCTGTGAGGCAGGGAGGAAGTTGTCGAGCGAGGGAGCCGTGGTTTACTAAAGAAGTTGAAGCGCTTGTCAAGAGGAAGAAGAAGGCTTATGTTAGGATGAGACGTGAAGGCTCAGTTAGGGCGCTTGAGAGCTACAAGCTAGCCAGGAAGGATCTAAAGGGAGAGCTAAGAAGAGCAAGGAGAGGACACGAGAAGTCATTGGTGGATCGGATGAGGGAAAACCCTAAGGCTTTCTATAGGTATATCAGGAATAAAAGAATGACTGGAGTTAGATGAGGGCCAATCAAGGATAGTAGTGGGAAGTTGTGTGTGGAATCAGAGGAGATAGGGGAAGTGTTAAATGAATATTTTGCGTCAGTATTTACAGTAGAGAAAGAAAATGTTGTTGAGAATACTGAGATTCAGGCTACGAGGCTAGATGGGATTGAGGTTCACAAGGAGGAGGTGTTATCAATTTTGGAAAGTGTGAAAATAGATAAGTCCCCTGGGCCAGATGGGATTTATCCTAGGATTCTCTGGGAAGCTAGGGAGGAGATTGCAGAGTCTTTGTCCTTGATCTTTATGTCGTCATTGTCGACAGGAATGGTGCCGGAAGACTGGAGGATTGCAAATGTTGTCCCCTTGTTCAAGAAGGGGAGTAGAGACAGCACTGGTAATTATAGACCTGTGAGCCTTACTTCGGTTGTGGGTAAAATGTTGGAAAAGGTTATAAGAGACAGGATTTATAATCATCTTGAAAAGAATAAGTACATTAGAGATGGTCAGCACGGCTTTGTGACGGGTAGGTCGTGCCTCACAAACCTTATTGAGTTTTTCGAGAAGGTGACCAAACTGGTGGATGAGGGTAAAGCAGTGGATGTGGTGTATATGGATTTCAGTAAGGCGTTTGATAAGGTTCCCCACGGTAGGCTATTGCAGAAAATACGGAAGTATGGGGTTGAAGGTGATTTAGAGCTTTGGATCAGAAATTGGCTAGCTGAAAGAAGACAGAGGGTGGTGGTTGATGGCAAATGTTCATCCTGGAGTTTAGTTACTAGTGGTGTACCGCAAGGATCTGTTTTGGGGCCACTGCTGTTTGTCATTTTTATAAATGACCTGGAGGAGGGTGTAGAAGGGTGGGTTAGTAATTTTGCAGATGACACTAAGGTCGGTGGAGTTGTGGATACTGCCGAAGGATGTTGTCGGGTACAGAGAGACATAGATAGGCTGCAGAGCTGGGCTGAGAGATGGCAAATGGAGTTTATTGCGGAAAAGTGTGAGGTGATTCACTTTGGAAGGAGTAACAGGAATGCAGAGTACTGGGCTAATGGGAAGATTCTTGGTAGTGTAGATGAACAGAGAGATCTTGGTGTCCAGGTGCATAAATCCCTGAAGGTTGCTAACCAGGTTAATAGGGCTGTTAAGAAGGCTTATGGTGTGTTAGCTTTTATTAGTAGGGGGATCGAGTTTCGGAGCCACGAGGTCATGCTGCAGCTGTACAAAACTCTGGTGAGACCGCATCTTGAGTATTGCGTGCAGTTCTGGTCACCGCATTAAAGGAAGGATGTGGAAGCTATGGAAAGGGTGCAGAGGAGATTTACTAGGATGTTGCCTGGTATGGAGGGAAGGTCTTACGAGGAAAGGCTGAGGGACTTGAGGTTGTTTTCGTTGGAGAGAAGGAGGAGGAGAGGTGACTTAATAGAGACATATAAGATAATCAGAGGGTTAGATAGGGTGGATAGTGAGCGTCTTTTTCCTCCGATGGTGATGGCAAACACGAGGGGACATAGCTTTAAGTTGAGGGGTGATAGATATAGGACAGATGTCAGAGGTAGTTTCTTTACTCAGAGAGTAGTAAGGGCGTGGAACGCCCTGCCTGCAGCAGTAGTAGACTCGCCAACTTTAAAGGCATTTAAGTGGTCATTGGATAGACAAATGGATGAAAATGGAATAGTGTAGGTCAGCTGGTTTCACAGGTCGGCGCAACATCGAGGGCCGAAGGGCCTGTACTGCGCTGTAATGTTCCAATTCTAATTCTAATTCTAATTCTCTCTGTCTCTCCATCAGTCTCCCCACCCATCAGTCCCTCTCTATCCTTCTATCTCTGCCTCTCTCTCTATCCCTCCATCTGTCCGTCCCTCCCTGTCACTCCATCTCTCTCCATCTCTCTCTGTCTCTCACTCTGTCCCACCATCTGCTTTTCCCTCCCTCTGTCACTCCCTCACTCTCCTATGTCTCTCTCTCTCTGTCGCTCTATCCCTCCATCTATCCTTCCCTCCCTGTCACTCCATCTCTCTCCTTCTCTCTTTGTCTCTATCTATGTCTCTCCATCTGTCTTTCCCTTCCTGTCGCTCCCTCTCTCTCCTTCTATCTCTGCCTCTCTCTCTCTCTCTGTCTCTCTCTCTTTCCCTCCATCTGTCTTTCCCTCTCTGTCTCTCCATCTCTCTCCTTCTATCTCTGTCTCTCTCTGTGTCTCTCTCCCTGTCCCTCCATCTCTCTCCTTCTCTCTCTGTCTCTCACTCTCTCCCTCCATCTGTCTTTCCCTCTTTGTCTCTCCGTCTCTCTTCTTCTATCTCTGTCTCTCTCTCTTTCCCTCCATCTGTCTTTCCCTCTCTGTCTCTCCATCTCTCTCCTTCTATCTCTGTCTCTGCCTCTCTCTGTGTCTCTCTCCCTGTACCTCCATCTCTCTCCTTCTCTCTCTGTCTCTCACTCTCTCCCTCCATCTGTCTTTCCCTCTTTGTCTCTCCGTCTCTCTTCTTCTATCTCTGTCTCTCTCTCTCTATCCCGAGATCTGTCTTTCCTTCTCTGTCTCTCCCTCTCTCTCCCTCTCTCTCTGTCTCTCTCTCTGTCCCTCCATCTGTCTTTCTCTCTCTGTCTCTGCCCCTCTCTCCTTCTCTCTCTGTCTCTCTCTCTGTGCCTCCATCTGGCAAAGAACAAAGAACAGTACAGCACAGGAACAGGCCATTCGGCCCTCCAAGACTGCGCCGATCTTGATGCCTGCCTAAACTAAAACCTTCTGCACTTCCGGGGTCCGTATCCCTCTATACCCATCCTATTCATGTATTTGTCAAGATGTCTCTTAAACGTCTCTATGGTACCTGCTTCCACCACCTCCCCCGGCAACACGTTCCAGGCACTCACCACCCTCTGTGTAAGGAACTTGCCTCGCACATCCCCTCTAAACTTTGCCCCTCTCACCTTCAACCTCTGTCCCCTAGTAACTGACTCTTCCACCCTGGGAAAATGCTTCTAACAATCCACTCTGTCCATGCCACTTTTCTTTTTCTTTTTTTCTTTTGGGCCTCCTTATCTCGAGAGACAATGGATACGCGCCTGGAGGTGGTCAGTGGTTTGTGAAGCAGCGCCTGGAGTGGCTATAAATGCCAATTCTGGAGTGACAGGCTCTTCCACAGGTGCTGCAGAGAAATTTGTTTGTTGGGGCTGTTGCACAGTTGGCTCTCCCCTTGCGCCTCTGTCTTTTTTTCTGCCAACTACTAAGTCTCTTCGACTCGCCACAATTTAGCCCTGTCTTTATGGCTGTCCGCCAGCTCTGGCGAATGCTGGCAACTGACTCCCACGACTTGTGATCAATGTCACACGATTTCATGTCGCGTTTGCAGACGTCTTTATAACGGAGACATGGACGGCCGGTGGGTCTGATACCAGTGGCGAGCTCGCTGTACAATGTGTCTTTGGGGATCCTGCCATCTTCCATGCGGCTCACATGGCCAAGCCATCTCAAGCGCCGCTGACTCAGTAGTGTGTATAAGCTGGGGGTGTTGGCCGCTTCAAGGACTTCTGTGTTGGAGATATAGTCCTGCCACCTGATGCCAAGTATTCTCCGAAGGCAGCGAAGATGGAATGAATTGAGACGTCGCTCTTGGCTGGCATACGTTGTCCAGGCCTCGCTGCCGTAGAGCAAGGTACTGAGGACACAGGCCTGATACACTCGGACTTTTGTGTTCCGTGTCAGTGCGCCATTTTCCCACACTCTCTTGGCCAGTCTGGACATAGCAGTGGAAGCCTTACCCATGCGCTTGTTGATTTCTGCATCTAGAGACAGGTTACTGGTGATAGTTGAGCCTAGGTAGGTGAACTCTTGAACCACTTCCAGAGCGTGGTCGCCAATATTGATGGATGGAGCATTTCTGACATCCTGCCCCATGATGTTCGTTTTCTTGAGGCTGATGGTTAGGCCAAATTCATTGCAGGCAGGCGCAAACCTGTCGATGAGACTCTGCAGGCATTCTTCAGTGTGAGATGTTAAAGCAGCATCGTCAGCAAAGAGGAGTTCTCTGATGAGGACTTTCCGTACTTTGGACTTCGCTCTTAGACGGGCAAGGTTGAACAACCTGCCCCCTGATCTTGTGTGGAGGAAAATTCCTTCTTCAGAGGATTTGAACGCATGTGAAAGCAGCAGGGAGAAGAAAATCCCAAAAAGTGTGGGTGCGAGAACACAGCCCTGTTTCACACCACTCAGGATAGGAAAGGGCTCTGATGAGGAGCCACCATGTTGAATTGTGCCTTTCATATTGTCATGGAATGAGGTGATGATACTTAGTAGCTTTGGTGGACATCCGATCTTTTCTAGTAGTCTGAAGAGACCACGTCTGCTGACGAGGTCAAAGGCTTTGGTGAGATCAATGAAAGCAATGTAGAGGGGCATCTGTTGTTCACGGCATTTCTCCTGTATCTGACGAAGGGAGAACAGCATGTCAATAGTCGATCTCTCTGCACGAAAGCCACACTGTGCCTCAGGGTAGACGCGCTCGGCCAGCTTCTGGAGCCTGTTCAGAGCGACTCGAGCAAAGACTTTCCCCACTATGCTGAGCAGGGAGATTCCACGGTAGTTGTTGCAGTCACCGCGGTCACCTTTGTTTTTATAGAGGGTGATGATGTTGGCATCGCGCATGTCCTGGGGTACTGCTCCCTCGTCCCAGCACAGGCATAGCAGTTCATGTAGTGCTGAGAGTATAGCAGGCTTGGCACTCTTGATTATTTCAGGGGTAATGCTGTCCTTCCCAGGGGCTTTTCCGCTGGCTAGGGAATCAATGGCATCACTGAGTTCCGATTTGGTTGGCTGTATGTCCAGCTCATCCATGACTGGTAGAGGCTGAGCTGCATTGAGGGCAGTCTCAGTGACAGCATTCTCCCTGGAGTACAGTTCTAGGTAGTGCTCAACCCAGCGGTCCATCTGTTTGCGTTGGTCAGTGATTATGTCCCCCGATTTAGATTTGAGGGGGGTGATCTTCTTGATGGTTCGCCCAAGAGCTCTCTTCATGCCATCATACATTCCTCTGATGTTTCCGGTGTCTGAGGCCAGCTGAATATGACTGCATAGGTGTTGCCAGTAGTCGTTTGCGCAACGCCTAGCTGTTCTTTGTGCAGTACTTCTGGCTGCTTTAAGTGCTGCGGATGTTAAATCGCTGGGGGCTTTCTTGTAGTTCAAAAGTGCAATGCGCTTAGCGGCTATGACAGGTTCCAGCTCTTCATTATGAGATTGAAACCAGTCTGCATTTCTCTTCGCACTTTTGCCGTAGGTGGTCAAAGCTGACTCATAGATGGTGTCTCTGATGTGGGCCCACTTGGTCTCAGCATCCCCTGTGGGAGTGTTTTGAAGGGCTGTTACAAGTGAATTTAGAAATTTTTGTAACAGCTGTGGGTGAGAAATTCTGCTCGTGTTGATGCGCGGGTGGCCCTTCTGCTTGGAATGATGCAACTTCTTTGGTCTGAGTCTAACCTTGCTGCACACCAGGGAGTGGTCGGTGTCGCAGTCTGCACTGTGGAAGCTGCGTGTGATTTGAACACTGTTTAAGGCGGCTCGCCTTGTGACAATGAGGTCTAGCTGGTGCCAACGACGTGATCTTGGGTGCCTCCATGAAACCTGGTGACAGGGTTTAGTGTGAAAGAACGAGTTGGTGATGCAGAGGTTATGATAGGTACACAACTCAAGCAGTCTCTGCCCGTTCTCATTCATCCTTCCAACGCCATAGCGCCCAAGGCAGGAGGGCCATGAGTCATGGTCGGCCCCAACCCTGGCATTAAAGTCCCCCAGCAGGAATAGGTGTTCGGTGTTGGGGATGCTGCTAATGATGTTATGGAGTTGTTCATAGAACTGGTCTTTAGCTTCAGGTGCGGAACAGAGTGTTGGAGCATAGATGCTGAGTAGGTGTACTGGACCAGAGGTGGTGAGCAGTCGGATGGACAGTATGCGTTCCGAGCCATTTGAGGGAGGCTCTATCATGCTGAGCAAGGAGTTTCTGATGGCGAAGCCCACTCCATGCTGTCTTGGTTCTTCAGGATCCCTGCCCTGCCAGAAGAAGGTGTAGTCTTGCTCTGCTAGAGAGCCACTCGCGGGGAGGCGAGTCTCCTGAAGTGCTGCAATGTCCACATTGAGTCTACTGAGCTCGTTGTTAATGATGGCGGTCTTCCGAGAATCGTTGATTTGTGTAAGGTCTTCCGACAGGCCAGGACACATAGTTCTGACGTTCCAGCTTGCAAAGCGAAGGGCTGGTACCTTCTTTCCTTTTTTCATGTTGTTTGGTGCGGTGTATCAGTCCACCTTTCGGGCAATGACCCTGAGCTCCAAGCACCCATTGAAGCAGGCAGACTGTGGCGGGACAGAACCTTATTGACCGGGGGCTGCCCGGTTTGAGGCGGGCGGTAGCTGTCCAGTGAGGTGCAATGACCTCTCCCACCGACAAAGGCAACCCGTGGCGCCCAGTTTCTACGCCAATTTATCTGGACTTATAACCCGTAACTGCTGCCTTCCGTGTTGTTTCAGTCGCTGTGAGGCAACTATGGAGTGACCTCTCCATGGCGCATGCCTGGGCAAATTTATGGAGGTTGAGAGTTGCCCAGTCGTCAAAACCCCCCTCTCGGCCTTTCTGGTGGGGTCCAAAGGAGTGCAGGACACGACGTTTGGCACCAGTATGGCTGCAGGAACTGCCGGAAACATGCCAAAGGTGACACATGACCGCCTACGGGGTTCCGCTCCGGATTTTCTGTTAGGGTTTACTCCCTTAGCCTTGGTCTCTCCCGAGACGCCCACAAGGCAGTGGGGTTGTTGGGGCCCCTACACAGGTGTAGGATGGTGCCGGTGGGAGGAGGGGATGCAAGGGGGAGGGGTAGAGGGAGGGGGTGGGGGGGGTGCAGGGGAAGGGGGTGCGGGGTGAAGATGGTGCGAGGGGGGGCGGGCTGGGACGGGGTTGTGAGGGGGTGAGCTGAGAGGGTGGAGCAGGGAAGGGGACGGGGGTGGGGGGGGTGGAAGGGGGGTAAAGGGGGGGAGGGGGGGTGGAATCTGGTGCAGGTAATAAGCCATTTCCTCAGTGCCCACCATCGACGTCCGGAAAGCTCATCCACGTCCTTCGGGAGGTGAAGCATCATTTGGCAGACTTAGAGGTGATGCCACTTATAACTTTGTAAACCTCTATCATGTCGCCTCTCCACCTCCGTCGTTCCAGTGAAAACAATCCGAGTTTATCCAACCTCTCCTCATCGCTAATGCCCTCCAGAGCAGGCAACATCCTGGTAAACCTCTTTGGTACCCTCTCCAAAGCCTCCACGTCCTTCTGGTAGTGTGACGTACCAGAATTCTAAGTGTGGCCTAACTAAAGTTCAGTACAGCTGCAACATGACTTGCCTATTTTTATACTCTATTCCCCGACCGATGAAGGCAAGCATGCTGTGTGCCTTCTTGACTACCTTATCCACCTGTGTTGCACTTTCAGTGACCTGCGGACCTGTACGCCCAGATCTCTCTGCCTGTCAATACTCCTAAGGGTTTAGCCATTTACTGTATACTTCCCACCTGTATTAGACCTTCAGAAATGTATTACCTCACATTTGTCTGAATTAAACTCCATCTGCCATTTCTCCGCCCAAGTCTCCAACCGATCTCTATCCTGCTGTATCCTCTGACAATCCTCATCACTATCCGCAACTCCAACAACCTTTTGTCGTCCACAAACTTACGAATCAGACGAGCGACATTTTCCTCCAAATCATTTATATATCCTACAAACAGCAAAGGTCCCAGCACTGATCCCTGCGGAACACCACTAGTCACATCCCTCCATTCAGAAAAACACCCTTCCACTGCAACCCTCTGTCTTCTATGAACGAGCTAGTTCTGTATCCATTTTACCTTTCCCTCTCTGTCACTCCCTCTCTCTCCTTCTATCTCTGTCTCTCTCTCTGTTCCTCCATCTGTCCTTCCCTCTCTGTCACTCCATCTCTCCCGCTCTACTTCTCTCTGCCTCTCCCTCTCGCTCCATTCCTCTCTCTGTCCCTCCATCTGTCTTTCTCCCTCTGTCACTCCCTCTCTCTCTGTCTATCTCAGTCTCTCTCCATCTATCCCTCCATCTGTCCTTCCCTCCCTGTCACTCCATCTCTCTCCTTCTCTCTCTGTCTCTCACTCTGTCCCTCCATCTGTATTTCTCTCGCTGTCACGCCCTCTCTCTCGTTCCATCTGACTCTCTCTCTCTCTGTCTCACCATCTGTCTTTCCCTCTCTGTCTATCCATCTCTCTCCTTCTCACTCTGTCTCTCCATCTGTCTCTCCCCCACCCCACCCCCGCCCCCGTCACTCCCTCTCTCTCCTATCTCTGCCTCCTCCTCTCTCTGTGTCCCTCCATCTGTCTTTCCCTCTCTGTCTCTCCCTCTCTCTCCTTCTCTGTCTCTGTCTCTGTCTCTCTCTCTGTCCCTCCATCTGTCCATCAGGCTCCTCGATGCCACACTCGGTCAAACATGGCTTTGATGTTAAGGTCATTCTCTCTTCCCAGTAGCAGACAGGAGTGAATCGTTCCCTTTGACCCGTTGTACACTGAACAAGCTGTGCTTCTTCACAGCCTGATGCAGGACTGTACACGTCCGATTAATGTCGCCCATCAAACACTCCCAGAGCAGGTTCAGCACAGCTTAGGAACAGAGTACAGTTCCTTCAACATTCTCTCTCTGTCTCTCCCTCCTGCTATCTCTGACACTAGGAGAGAGACAGAGGGAGAGAGGGTTAGTTATGAAGGCAGAGAGAGGGACAAAGTTGGAGAGAGAGAGAGAGAGAGAGATTGTTGAGGTGGATGAAAAGGAGAATGTAAGATATTTTAATTTGATGTAATCCTTCACTGCTGTGGACACAAACATATAAGAGATAGATATGGAGAGAAAATAACATCGGGAGAGGGGGAAATGTCGATGATGTTGGTGCCCAGGCAGATACTTTTGATGATCCAGAAGAAATAGCCTCCATTTTAAACATCCAGTGAGCTATTCCACTGTGGGAGCCATCACACCCTCATGATATTGTTTGTGGAAATTTCATGCTGGCTTATTGGTTAATTTTTAAACCTGTGATTGATAGATTCTTGTTAAGCAAAGATAGTAAGAGATAAGGGGCAAAGGCAGGATATATGGTGTAAGATAGATCACAGATCAGCCCTGATCTCATTGAATGCCGGAACAGGGTTGTGGGGTTAAATTACATCCTCCTCTTCCAATATCCGATGTCAAATATCCTTCTTTCTCTGTCAGTCACCCTGTCAGTCTATGTCTCCCTGTTTCTCTCTTTCTGTCTGTCTCTCTCTCTCTCTGTCTCTATCGGACAGTGTAGAGTGAGATTCACTCTGTATCCACCCAATGATGTTCCTGCCCTCGGAGTGTGTGATGGGACAGTACAGCTGGAGATTTACTGTGTATCCCTGGAATTTAGAAGGTTATGGGGTGATTTGATGAAGGTTTACAGAATAATAAGGGAAACTGATAGGGTGGACTGAGAGTAAATATTCCCACTGGCTGCAGAGTCAGGAATTTGGGGCATAGTCTGAAAATATAAACAGTGGCCACTTTGACTTCATCCCATCGTGTCGTATGTACATTCTCACATATAGCAGGTATAGCAGCACATATATAACAGGATAGCAGGTATAACTGTAGTCATAGTATTCAGCTGAAAATTGATCAGTTACATTGTTATTTCAGTCCATATTTACAGTACACACGGTACCTTACTGTTGTAATAAAGTCATATAGTATCTATTCATCCCACTGGGGCAAAATGTCACTGGCTCAACATTCTCACCAAATACTAAAGCATTCCACAATGCAAGACTCACAAATTGAACACAAGTTTCCTTCTCTGAGTCTCGCTGGTCTGTTCTGATTCTCTGAGGGATTACTGATGCTTATCCTCCACATGAGCAGTCGTCCTAATCCCGTGTGCCTGTCCTGCTCCCAAACCCGGCATCCACTTCCATTAAGGCAAGTGATACAGGAGCGTCTCAGTGACTGAGGCAGGTGAGTCTTGAGAATGAGCCGGGCACAGTGAGTGACCCGGGTTAATCCGACACTCCAGGGAATGTTTAAACTGAACTGTACTCTGTATCTAACCCGTGCTGTACCTTCTCTGAGATTGTTCGATGGGGCAGTGCAGACAAGGAGACTCTGATAGGGTAGACAGTGAATAACTATTCCCACTGGCTGCGGAGTCTAGAACATGGGGGCATAGTCTAAAAATATAAACCTAGTCTAAAAACCTTTCAGGAGTGAAATGAAGAAACACTTCAACACACCAGGTGTGGTATCAGTTTGGAACTCTCTTCCACAATCAGCAATTGATGCTGAGACACTTGTTAATTTTTAAATCTGAGTTTGATAGATTTTTGTTAACCAAAGGTATTAAGGGGCAAAGATAGGTACATGGAGTTAGATCACACATCAGCTATGAGCTCATTGAATGACAGAACAGGGTTGAGGGGCCAAATGGCCTCCTCCTCTTCCTCTGTCCTACGACAAATATCCTGCTATCACTCTCTGTGTCTTGGTCTCTGTCTCCCTCTTTGTCTCTCTTTCTTTCTGTCTGTCTGTCTGTCTCTCTCATCTGTGGAAATCCACACACATCAGTCAGCCATTTTAGGTTCATTTTCAGTGGCCATTTTATGTTACCACAACACTAGGACATTTATCGCTGTCGATCCCAAACCATCTCTCTTTGTAGTCTATTTGTGTTCTCCTCACAGCTTATTGTCCCACCTAACCTAGTATCTCTCTCCTTTGCTCCGTCTCACTCACACACTCTCCCCCATCTCACTCCCCCCCATTTCTCTCTCCCCATTTCTCTCTCCCCCCACCCCCTGCAATCTCTCTTTAAGTGTGCTGTTATCACATCCTTTATTATAGATTCGAACATTTTCCCAATGACTGATGTTAGACGAACAGGTCTTTACTTCCCCATTTTCTCTCTCCTTCCTTTAGTAAATAGTGGGGTTACATTTGCTACCTTCTAATCTGCCTCTCTCACACTGCCTCTGTCCCTCGCTATCTGTCTTACCCCCCTCTCTCTCTCGCTATCTCTGTCTCTGCCTTTCTCTGTCTCTCTCTCTGTCCCTCCATCTGTTTTCCCCTCTCTGTCACTCCCTCTCGCTCCTTCTATCTCTGTCTATTTCTCTCTTTCCCTCTATCTGTCCTTCCCTCCCTGTCACTCTATCTCTCTCCTTCTCTCTCTCTGTCCCTCCATCTTTCTTTCCCTTTCTGTCTCTCCCTCTCTATCCTCTATCTCTGTCTCTCTCTCTCTGTCTCTCCATCTGTCTTTCCCTCTCTGTCTCTCCATCTCTCTCCTTCTCTTTCTCTCTCTGCCTCTCTGTCTCTCTCTCTCTCTGTCTCTCCATCTGTCTTTCCCTCTCTGCCTCTCCATCTCTCTCCTTCTCTTTCTCTCTCTGCCTCTCTGTCTCTCTCTCTCTCTGTCCCTCCATCTGTCTTTCCGTGTCTGTTTCTCCCTCTCTCTCCTTCTATCTCTGTCTCTCTCTCTCTGTCCCTCCATCTGTCCTTCCCTCCCTGTCACACCATCTCTCTCCTTCTAACGCTGTCTTTCGCTCTGTCTCTCCATCTGTCATCCCATCCCCCCATCACTCCATCTCTCTCCTTCCATCTCTGCCTCTCTCTCTCTGTCTCTCCATCTGTCTTTCCCTCTCTGTTTCCCTCTCTCTATCCCTCCATCTGTCCTTCCCTCTATGTCACTCCACTCTCTTCTTTTCTCTCTGTCTCTCACTCTGTCCCTCCATCTGTCTTTCCCTCCCTGACACTCCCTCTCTCTCCTTCTATCTCTGTCTCTCTCTCTCTGTCTCTCCATCTGTCTTTCCCTCCCTGTAACTCCATCTCTCACCTTCTCTCTCTGTCTCTCTCTCTCTGTCTCTCTCTCCGTCCCTACATCTGTCTTTCCCTCTCTGTCTCTCCCGCTCTCTCCTTCTATCTCTGTCTCTCTCTCTCTGTCTCTCCATCTGTCGTTCCCTCTCTGTCACTCCCTCTCTCTCCTTCTCTCTCTGTCTCTCTCTCCCTGCCACTCCATCTGTCTTTCCCTCTCTGTCTCTCCCTCTCTCTCCTTCTCTCTCTGTCTCTCACTCTGTCCCTCCATCTGTCTTTCCCTCCCTGTCACTCCCCCTCTCTCTACTTCTTCCTCTGTCTCTCTCTGTCCCTCCATCATTCTTTCCCTCCCAGACACTCCCTCTCTATCCTTCTCTCTCTGTCTCCCTCTCTGTCCTTCCATCTGTCTTTCCCTCTCTGTCTCTCCCTCTCTCTCCTTCTCTCTCTGTCTCTCACTCTGTCCCTCCATCTGTCTTTTCCTCCCTGACACTCCCTCTCTCTCCTTCTCGCTCTGTCTCTCTCTCTCTGTCTCTCCAACTGCCTTTGCCTCTATTTCTCTCCCACTCTCTCCTTCTCTCTCTGTCACTGCCTCTTTCTCTGTCACTCCCTCTCTCTCCTTCTATCTCTGTCTCTCTCTGTCTGTCTCTCCAACTGCCTTTGCCTCTGTTTCTCTCCCACTATCTCTTCCCCTCTCTGTCTCTGTCCTTCTATCTCTGTCTCTGCTTCTCTCTGTCTCTCTCTCTGTCCCTCCATCAGTCTTTCCCTCTCTGTTTCTCCATTTCTCTCCTTCTATCTCTGTCTCTCTCTCTGTTCCTCCATCTGTCTTTCCCTCTCTGTCACTCCCTTTCTCCTTCTCTCTGTCCCTCCCTCTCTCTCTGTCTCTCTCTCTGTCCCTCCATCTGTCTTTCCCTCTATCTCTCATTCTCTCTCCTTCTATCTCTGTCTCTCTCTCTATCCCTCCATCTGTCCTTCCCCCCCTGTCACTCCATCTCTCTCCTTCTCTCTCTGTCTCTCACTTTGTCTCTCCATCTGTCTTTCCCTCTCTGTCTCTCCCTTCTCTCTCCTTCTATCTCTCTCTTTCTCTCTGTCTCTCCATCTGTCTTTCCCTCCCTATCACTCCCTTTCTCTCCTTCCATCTCTGCCTCTCTCTCTCTGTCTCTCCATCTGTCTTTCCCTCACTGCCTCTCCCTCTCTCTCCTTCTATCTCTGTCTCTCTCTCTCGATCCCTCCGTCGGTCCTTCCCTCCCTGTCTCTCCCTCTCTCTCCTTCTATCTCTCTCTTTCTCTCTGTCTCTCCATCTGCAGTGAGAGAGGGACACCAGCAGATGGAGATGGTGAGAGGGGAGACAGTAACTGCAGTGAGACAGGGACACCAGCAGATGGAGAGAGGGGAGACAGTAACTGCAGTGAGACAGGGACACCAGCAGATGGAGATGGTGAGAGGGGGGACAATAACTGCAGTGAGAGAGGGACACCAGCAGATGGAGATGGTGAGAGGGGAGACAGTAACTGCAGTGAGACAGGGACACCAGCAGATGGAGATGGTGAGAGCGGAGACAGTAACTGCAGTGAGAGAGGGACACCAGCAGATGGAGATGGTGAGAGGGGGACAGTAACTGCAGTGAGACAGGGACACCAGCAGATGGAGATGGTGAGAGGGGAGACAGTAACTGCAGTGAGACAGGGACACCAGCAGATGGAGATGGTGAGAGGGGAGACAGTAACTGCAGTGAGAGAGGGACACCAGCAGATGGAGAGAGGGGAGACAGTAACTGCAGTGAGACAGGGACACCAGCAGATGGAGATGGTGAGAGGGGAGACAGTAACTGCAGTGAGAGAGGGACACCAGCAGATGGAGAGAGGGGAGACAGTAACTGCAGTGAGACAGGGACACCAGCAGATGGAGATGCTGAGCCATTGCTGATGGGAGATTGTGTCTTACTGAGAGTTTGAAATTTTCCAAAAGTTTGAGGAGTTTACTTTCTGTAAACTTGAGATGCTGAATGAAATAATTTCAATGCAATTTGTGTTAAATGGCTATCTTCCTACTATGTGAACACTTGTAACATTAAACTGGTTCCTGTTTGGAAAAGTATTTTTCGTGATGAAAGATAATTTATAAATAAAACAGCATCAAATTAAACTCAAACAATCATTTACAAATAAAAACTCTCTAAATAAGTTGTGTTGAGTTCTTCATCACTAACGTTATGATATCTCTCTCTCTCTCACTTCTCTTTCTATGCTGGTATCTTCTGTACTATAACTCAGAATAATTGAAGTTTTGATCCGATTGTCTTTTGAAAGTTAATTTTGATTCTGCTTTCAGAAACCTGTCAGTGAATTTCAGACCAGAATAACTCCCTGCATAATTGTTTCTCCCCTCTGCTAGTGTAAACTGTCTCTTCTCACGTCTTTAAACTGAGGGAAAGATTTTGAATACAATTAATTTCTCCAGGACAGCAACCGCAGAGCAGCTGAAACCTCCTGAATGTGGACAAACAATGAACATTAATCCCTCTGAATCCCCCAGGAGAGCAGGGGAAAATAACAAGTTAGGAAGCAAATGGAAACAAGTGACACTTTATTACAGCAGCAAAAAACTCTTTGTCAGAATGTGGAGGTCGTTATTGCTGAGCTTTATATAAACTGGAGGTGACAAGTGGAAGATCTTTCATCCAATTTGTGTTAAATGTCCATTTCCCAGCTTTGTAAACCCTTGTAACATTAAACTGGTAAATAATAAGAAGGTAATTTTAATTGATTACAGCCTAATGCATAAATACAGCAGCAGCAAAGAATGTGCAAAGTATCATTGAGAAATAAATCTGTAAATATGGGTGAGAATTGTGTGAAATGTCACCAGTTGTTAAAGTTCTCTTGGCTGCATCATTAACCGGGCTCGAGTTTAGTTTGAAACACAGTGGAATTGAAAATCTGAATAAAAACTGCCTGTTTGTACTGCAGTCAAACAGGCCTCTCCAGCAAAAACTCATTGCCGGAATTTCAAGGTAACTGCAGTGAGACATTTTCAGTCATTTTCTGAACTTTCTGTTAACTGGAGGTGAATAGTGGAAGACATTTAATACAATTAGTGTTAAAAGGCCATTATCCAAACCACCCTCCCTAGGTTTTAAATGACAGCAGTTTTTCTGTTCTGTTGATGATGTTTTTGGGGGAGGGAGAGAGAGAGAGAGACAGACAGACAGGTTTCTGTCTGGAATGGTCCATTTGGGATATGGCTGGAATATCCCTCTCTCCCCATTCCCTGTTTACACAGAGACTCACCTTGGACTGTCCCATACCTGGGAGGCAGTGTCCAGATGAAGGAAGCTGATAGCTGGTTGGGTGAGCTGTATTTGGGATGGACTGTCTGTTTTGAGTGACAGGTTCTGGGATATATTAGGACAACATAAGCCTCCATTCTTTCTTTCCATGCGGCTGGTTTGTTCAGGTGAGTTTCTGTATCTCAGTCTCTGTGTCTCTGTGCCCAGGTGAATTGCAAGCTGCTTAGTGTGTGTGTGTGTGTGTGTGTGTGTGAGAGAGTCCAGTCTGAATCCCCTGCTCTCTCTGTCCCAGTCCTGACCCTTGTCTCCAATTCCCACCCCAATCTCCCTCTCCAGGATCTTTTCCCCATGGAGGAGCTGATGGAGGGAAGGTGTTAGAGTCCAATGATGGAGCGCAGACCGTGTGGGATGGTGAGTATCACATCTTTATTGTCCCTCTCTGCGTTTCTCTCTCCTTTTGCCTCAATCTCTCTCTTTCAATCTCTCTGTGTCTATATCTCTCTGTTTCTCTCTCTATGTTCCTCAATCTCTCTCTGTTTCTCTCTCTCTGTGTTTCTCTCTCTCTGTGTTTCTGTCTCTCTCGATTCTCGCGCTGTGTTTCTCTCCCTCTCTTTTTTTTCTCTCTCTCGCTCTTTTTTTTTCTCTCTCTCTGGTTCTCTCTCTCCCTCTGTGTTCCTCCATCTCTCCCTCTCACTTTGTGTTTCTCTCTCTCTCTGTTTCTCTCTGAATGATTGTGTGTCTTTCTGTTTCAATGGATTTCTTTGCCCTTCTCTCTCTCAATCTCTCTGTGATTCTCTGTCCTTCTCTCTCTCAATCTCTCTGTGATTCTCTGTCCTTCTCTCTCTCAATCTCTTTGTGATTCTCTGTGTGCCTTTCTCATTGGCTTTCTGCCTGTCTCTTTGCTGCCTGCAATTTCTTTGTGTCACAGTTCTTTCCCTCCACTTTTTTCCCTCCTCTTTTTCTGTGTCTCTTTCGGCCTATTCTCTATTCCTCTGACTTTCTTTCTACTGTATTTCTGACTTTGTCTTTTCTCCATATCTGACTTTCTGTCTTTTCTCTATTTCTGTCTTTTTCTGACTCTCTGTCTTTTCTGTATTTCTGACTATCTGTCTTTTCTCTATTTCTCTGAGTTTGTCTTTTCTGTATTTCTGACTTTGTCTTTTCTGTATTTCTGACTTTGTCTTTTCTGTATTTCGGACTCTGTCTTTTCTGTATTTCTGACTTTGTCTTTTCTGTATTTCTGACTTTGTCTTTTCTGTATTTCTGACTCTGTCTTTTCTGTATTTCTGACTCTCTGTCTTTTCTGTATTTCTGACTCTCTGTCTTTTCTCTATTTCTGACTCTCTGTCTTTTCTCTATTTCTGACTTTGTCTTTTCTCTATTTCTGACTCTCTGTCTTGTCTGTATTTCTGACTCTCTGTCTTTTCTCTATTTTTGACTTTCTGTCTTTTCTCCATTTCTGACTCTCTTTTCTCTATTTCTGACCTTCTGTCTTTTCTCTATTTCTCTGAGTTTGTCTTTTCTCTATTTCTGACTTCTGTTTCTATCTTTTCTCTCATTCTTTTTCTCTCCCTTCTTTGTCTCTTTCTTCTATCTTTTCTCTCCTTCCTTCTCTCTTTATTTCTCTATCTTTTTGCTCCTTCTTTCTCGCTCATTCTCTCTTTTCTCTCGTGTTTTATTCAACCCCCACCCCCCGCAATTTCTGACTTTGTCTTTTCTGTATTTCTGACCTTCTGTCTTTTCTCTATTTCTGACTCTGTCTTTTCTCTATTTCTGACTTTCTGCCTTTATCTGACTTTGTCTTTTCTCTATTTCTGACTCTGTCTTTTCTCTATTTCTGACTTTCTGTCTTTTTCTGACTTTGTCTTTTCTCTATTTCTGACTCTCTGTCTTTTCTCTATTTCTGACTCTGTCTTTTTCTGACTTTGTCTTTTCTCTATTTCTGACTCTGTCTCTTTATGACTCTGTCTTTTCTCTCTTTATGACTCTGTCTTTTCTCTCTTTCTGACTCTGTCTTTTTCTGACTCTGTCTTTTCTCTCTTTCTGACTCTGTCTTTTCTCTCTTTCTGAATCTGTCTTTTCTCTCTTTCTGACTCTGTCTTTTTCTGACTCTGTCTTTTCTCTCTTTCTGACTCTGTCCTTTCTCTCTTTCTGACGCTGTCTTTTCTTTATTTCTGACTTTGTCTTTTCTCTATTTCTGACTCTCTGTCTTATCTCTATTTCTGACTCTGTCTTTTTCTGACTTTGTCTTTTCTCTCTTTCCGACTCTGTCTTTTCTCTCTTTCTGATGCTGTCTTTTCTTTATTTCTGACTTTGTCTTTTCTCTATTTCTGACTCTCTGTCTTATCTCTATTTCTGACTCTGTCTTTTTCTGACTTTGTCTTTTCTCTCTTTCTGACGCTGTCTTTTCTCTCTTTCTGACGCTGTCTTTTCTTTATTTCTGACTTTGTCTTTTCTCTATTTCTGACTCTCTGTCTTATCTCTATTTCTGACTCTGTCTTTTTCTGACTCTGTCTTTTCTCTCTTTCTGACGCTGTCTTTTCTCTCTTTCTGACTCTGTCTTTTCTCTCTTTCTGACTCTGTCTTTTTCTGACTCTGTCTTTTTCTGACTCTGTCTTTTCTCTCTTTCTGACTCTGTCTTTTCTCTCTTTCTGACGCTGTCTTTTCTTTATTTCTGACTTTGTCTTTTCTCTATTTCTGACTCTCTGTCTTATCTCTATTTCTGACTCTGTCTTTTTCTGACTTTGTCTTTTCTCTATTTCTAACTCTCTGTCTTTTCTCTATTTCTGACTCTGTCTTTTTCTGACTTTGTCTTTTCTCTATTTCTGACTCGCTGTCTTTTCTCTATTTCTGACTCTGTCTTTTTCTGACTTTGTCTTTTCTCTATTTCTGACTCTGTCTCTTTCTGACTCTGTCTTTTCTCTCTTTCTGACTTTGTCTTTTCTCTCTTTCTGACTCTGTCTTTTTCTGACTCTGTCTTTTCTCTCTTTCTGACGCTGTCTTTTCTCTCTTTCTGACGCTGTCTTTTCTCTCTTTCTGACTCTGTCTTTTCTCTCTTTCTGACTCTGTCTTTTTCTGACTCTGTCTTTTTCTGACTCTGTCTTTTCTCTCTTTCTGACTCTGTCTTTTCTCTCTTTCTGACGCTGTCTTTTCTTTATTTCTGACTTTGTCTTTTCTCTATTTCTGACTCTCTGTCTTATCTCTATTTCTGACTCTGTCTTTTTCTGACTTTGTCTTTTCTCTATTTCTGACTCTCTGTCTTTTCTCTATTTCTGACTCTGTCTTTTTCTGACTTTGTCTTTTCTCTATTTCTGACTCGCTGTCTTTTCTCTATTTCTGACTCTGTCTTTTTCTGACTTTGTCTTTTCTCTATTTCTGACTCTGTCTCTTTCTGACTCTGTCTTTTCTCTCTTTCTGACTTTGTCTTTTCTCTCTTTCTGACTCTGTCTTTTCTCTCTTTCTGAATCTGTCTTTTCTCTCTTTCTGACTCTGTCTTTTTCTGACTCTGTCTTTTCTCTCTTTCTGACTCTGTCCTTTCTCTCTTTCTGACGCTGTCTTTTCTTTATTTCTGACTTTGTCTTTTCTCTATTTCTGACTCTCTGTCTTATCTCTATTTCTGACTCTGTCTTTTTCTGACTTTGTCTTTTCTCTCTTTCCGACTCTGTCTTTTCTCTCTTTCTGATGCTGTCTTTTCTTTATTTCTGACTTTGTCTTTTCTCTATTTCTGACTCTCTGTCTTATCTCTATTTCTGACTCTGTCTTTTTCTGACTTTGTCTTTTCTCTCTTTCTGACGCTGTCTTTTCTCTCTTTCTGACGCTGTCTTTTCTTTATTTCTGACTTTGTCTTTTCTCTATTTCTGACTCTCTGTCTTATCTCTATTTCTGACTCTGTCTTTTTCTGACTCTGTCTTTTCTCTCTTTCTGACGCTGTCTTTTCTCTCTTTCTGACTCTGTCTTTTCTCTCTTTCTGACTCTGTCTTTTTCTGACTCTGTCTTTTTCTGACTCTGTCTTTTCTCTCTTTCTGACTCTGTCTTTTCTCTCTTTCTGACGCTGTCTTTTCTTTATTTCTGACTTTGTCTTTTCTCTATTTCTGACTCTCTGTCTTATCTCTATTTCTGACTCTGTCTTTTTCTGACTTTGTCTTTTCTCTATTTCTGACTCTCTGTCTTTTCTCTATTTCTGACTCTGTCTTTTTCTGACTTTGTCTTTTCTCTATTTCTGACTCGCTGTCTTTTCTCTATTTCTGACTCTGTCTTTTTCTGACTTTGTCTTTTCTCTATTTCTGACTCTGTCTCTTTCTGACTCTGTCTTTTCTCTCTTTCTGACTTTGTCTTTTCTCTCTTTCTGACTCTGTCTTTTTCTGACTCTGTCTTTTCTCTCTTTCTGACGCTGTCTTTTCTCTCTTTCTGACGCTGTCTTTTCTCTCTTTCTGACTCTGTCTTTTCTCTCTTTCTGACTCTGTCTTTTTCTGACTCTGTCTTTTTCTGACTCTGTCTTTTCTCTCTTTCTGACTCTGTCTTTTCTCTCTTTCTGACGCTGTCTTTTCTTTATTTCTGACTTTGTCTTTTCTCTATTTCTGACTCTCTGTCTTATCTCTATTTCTGACTCTGTCTTTTTCTGACTTTGTCTTTTCTCTATTTCTGACTCTCTGTCTTTTCTCTATTTCTGACTCTGTCTTTTTCTGACTTTGTCTTTTCTCTATTTCTGACTCGCTGTCTTTTCTCTATTTCTGACTCTGTCTTTTTCTGACTTTGTCTTTTCTCTATTTCTGACTCTGTCTCTTTCTGACTCTGTCTTTTCTCTCTTTCTGACTTTGTCTTTTCTCTCTTTCTGACTCTGTCTTTTTCTGACTCTGTCTTTTCTCTCTTTCTGACGCTGTCTTTTCTCTCTTTCTGACGCTGTCTTTTCTCTCTTTCTGACTCTGTCTTTTCTCTCTTTCTGACTCTGTCTTTTTCTGACTCTGTCTTTTTCTGACTCTGTCTTTTCTCTCTTTCTGACTCTGTCTTTTCTCTCTTTCTGACGCTGTCTTTTCTTTATTTCTGACTTTGTCTTTTCTCTATTTCTGACTCTCTGTCTTATCTCTATTTCTGACTCTGTCTTTTTCTGACTTTGTCTTTTCTCTCTTTCTGACGCTGTCTTTTCTCTCTTTCTGACGCTGTCTTTTCTTTATTTCTGACTTTGTCTTTTCTCTATTTCTGACTCTGTCTTTTTCTGACTTTGTCTTTTCTCTATTTCTGACTCTGTCTTTTTCTGACTTTGTCTTTTCTCTAGGCAGCTGCCTGAGCGTGGGCAGACCATGACGTTCAAGTGGAACAGGCGACATTTGCGCATGTGCCAGTACAGCGCCACCTTGTGGTTGCTTTTGTCAACAAACGCCGCCAGTGGACAAAGCTGAAAATCGCAGTGATTGTGAGGTGGTGAGTGGGACAGTAAGTGCAGTGAAGCAGGGACACCAGCAGATGGAGATGGTGAGCGAGGGCAGCAACTGCAGTGAGGCAGAGGCACCAGCAGACGGAGATGGTGAGAGGAGGTCAGTAACTGCAGTGAGGCAGTGACACCAGCAGATGGAGATGGTGAGTGGGCCAGTAACTGCAGTGAGGCAGGAGTACCAGCAGATGTCGATGGTGAGAGAGGGACATTAACTGCAATGAGACAGGGACACCAGCAGATGGAGAAGGTGAGAGAGGGACATTAACTGCAGTGACACAGGGATACCAGCAGATGGCGATGGTGAGAGGGGGACAGTAGCTGCAGTAAGACAGGGATACCAGCAGATGGAAATGGTGAGAGGAGGACAGTAACTGCAGTAAGACAGGGATACCAGCAGATTGAGATGGTGAGAGGAGGACAGTAACTGCAGTAAGACAGGGATACCAGCAGATGGCGATAGTGAGAGGAGGACAGCAGCTGCAGTAAGACAGGTACACCAGCAGATGGAGATGGTTAGAGAGGAACATTAACTGATCGGTTGAGGTTGATAGGTAAATTGGCCATTATAAATTGTCATTAGTATAGGTGGTAGGGAAATATAGGGACAGGTGGGGATGTTTGGTAGGAATATGGGATTAGTGTAGGATTAGTATAAATGGGTGGTTGATGTTCGGCACAGACTCGGTGGGCCGAAGGGCCAGTTTCAGTGCTGCATCTCGAATCTAATCTAATCTAATCTAACTGCAGTGAGGCAGGGACACCAGCAGATGGTGATGGTGAGAGAGGGACATTAACTGCAGTGAGGCAGGGACACCAGCAGATGGAGATGGTGAGAGGGGGACATTAACTGTAGTGAGGCAGGGACACCAGCAGATGGAGATGGTGAGAGGGGGACATTAACTGCAGTGAGGCAGGAACACCAGCAGATGGAGATGGTGAGTGTGGGACAGTAACTGCAGTGAGGCAGGGGTACCAGCAGATGGAGATGGTGAGAGGGGGATCAGTAACTGCAGTGAGACAGGGACACCAGGAGATGGAGATGGTGAGAGGGGGACAGTAACTGCAGTGAGACAGAGACACCAGCAGATGGAGATGCTGAGCCATTACTGATGGGAGATTCCCTTGCTGAGTTTGAAAGTTTCCACAAGTCTGAAGAATTTACTTTATTGTAAACTTGAGATGCTGAATAAAATAATTTCAATGCAACTTTTTCTATTTTTCTATTGTGTGAACACTTGTAATATGAAGCTCGTTCCTGTTTGGAAAGTTATATTGAGTGATTAAAGGTAATGTATAAATAAAACAACAGGATCAAATAAAACTGAACCAGTTATTTATAAATAAAAACTCTCAATATAAGTTGTGTTGAGTTCTTGATCACCTACTTTATGACATCTCTCTCTCTCACACTTCTCTTTCTATGCTGGTATCTTCTCTACTATAATTACAAGTAGTTGAAATTTTACTCCAATTGACCTTTGAAAGTTAATATTGAATCTGCTTTCAGAAACCTGTCAGACAGTGAATTCCAGACCATAATAACTCCCTGCCTATTTGTTTCACCCCTCTACTAGTGTAAACATTCTCTCCTCATATCTCCAAAATGAGGGAAAGATTTTGAATACAATGCAATTAATTTCTCCAGGACAGCAGCTGCAGAGGATCTGGAACCTCCTGAATGTGGACAAACAATGAACAAAAATCCCTTTGAATCCCTCAGGAGAGCAGAGGATAGAAACAGTCTGGAAGCAAATGGAAACAAGTGACACTTTATTACAGCAGTAAAAACTCTTTGTCAGAAAGTAGACGTCTTTATTGCTGAACTTTATATAAACTGGAGGTAAAAAGTGCAAGATCTTTAATACCATTTGTGTTAAATGGCCATTTCCCAGCTTTGTGAACCCTTGTAACATTAAACTGGTGAATGTTAAGAAGGTTTTATTGATTGATTACAGTTAATACATAAATACAGCAGCATCAAATACAGGGCAAAGAATCATTGACAAATATAACTGTAAATATGGGTAAGAATTGTTGTGTGAAATGTCACTGGTTATAAAAGTTCTCTTGGCTGCCTCATTAACCTGGCTCTAGTTTCAGTCATTGTCACACAGTGGAAATGAAAAACCGAATAAAAACCGCATGTTTATACTGCAGTCAAACAGGCCTCTCCAGCAATAACACTTTGTCAGAATTTCAAGGTAATTGCAATGAGTCATTTTCTGAACTTCCTGTTAACTGGAGGTGAATAGTGAAAGACATTTAATACAATATGTGTTAAATGGTTATTATCCAAACCGGCCCCTCCAGGTTTTAAATTACAGCAGTTTTTCTGTTCTGTTAATGAGGTTTTTGGGGAAGGGAGAGAGAGACAGACAGGTTTCTATCTGGAATGGTCCATTTGGGATATGTCTGGAATATCCCTCTCTCCCCCATTCGCTGTTTACACAGAGACTCACCTTGGACTGTCCCATACCTGGGAGGGAGTGTCCAGATGGAGGAAGCTGAGAGCTGGTTGGTTAAGCTGCATTTTGGGTAGACTGTCTGTTTTGAGTGACAGGTTCTGGGATATATTCGGACAACATCAGACCACATTCTTTCCTTCCATGCAGCTGGTTTCTGAAGGTGAGTTTCTGTGTCGCAATCTCTGCGCCCAGGTGAATTGGAACTGATTACAGTGTGTGTGTGTGTGAGAGAGAGAGAGTCCAGTCTGAATCCCCCAATCTCTCTGTCCCAGTCCTGAGGCTTTTCTCCAAATCCCACCACAATGCCCCTCTCCAGGATCTTTTCCCCATGGATGAGCTGATGGAGGGAAGGTGTTCGAGTCCAACGATGGAAAGCAGACGGTGTGGGATGGTGAGTATCACATCTTTATTGTCTGTTTCTGCTTTTCTCCCTTCTTCTGTCTCAGTCTCTTTCACTAAGTCTCTCTCACTCAATCTCTCTCTCACTCAAACTCTCTCTCATTCAATCTCTCTCTCACTGAATCTCTCTCTCACTAAATCTCTCTCTCACTGAATCTCTCTCTGAATCACTCTCTCTCTCACTCAATCTCTCTCTCACTTAATCTCTCTCCCACTGAATCTCTCTCACTCAATCTCTCTCTCACTCAATCTCTTTCTCACTCAATCTCTCTCTCACTGAATCGCTCTCTGAATCACTCAATCTCTCACTCAATCTCTCTCCCACTGATTCTCTCTCCCACTGAATCTCTCTCCCACTGAATCTCTCTCTCACTGAATCTCTCTCTCACTGAATCTCTCTCTCACTGAATCTCTCTCTCACTGAATCTCTCTCCCACTGAATCTCTCTCCCACTGAATCTCTCTCCTCCTGAATCTCTCTCTCACTGAATCTCTCTCTCACTGAATCTCCCACGCACTGAATCTCCCACGCACTGAATCTCCCTCTCACTCAATCTCCCTCTCACAGACTCTCCCTCTCACAGACTCTCCCTCGCACTCAATCTCTCTCCTCACTCACTCTCTCCTCACTCACTCTCTCCTCACTCAATCTCTCCTCACTCAATCTCTCTCTCACTCAATCTCTCGCTCACTCAATCTCTCTCCCACTGAATCTCTCTCCCACTGAATCTCTCTCCCACTGAATCTCTCTCTCTCTCTGAATCTCTCTCCCACTGAATCTCTCTCGCACTGAATCTCTCTCTCGCACTGAATCTCTCTCTCGCACTGAATCGCTCTCTCTCACACTGAATCTCTCTCACTCTGAATCTCTCTCGCACTCGATCTCTCTCTCACTGAATCTCTCTCTCACTGAATCTCTCTCTCACTGAATCTCTCACTCACTGAATCTCTCACTCACTGAATCTCTCTCTCTTGCACTGAATCTCTCTCTCTTGCACTGAATCTCTCTCTCTCGCACTGAATCTCTCTCTCTCGCACTCAATCTCTCTCTCTCGCACTCAATCTCTTTCGCACTCAATCTCTTTCGCACTCAATCTCTTTCACTCAATCTCTCTCGCACTCAATCTCTCTCTCCCTGAATCTCTCTCGCACTCAATCTCTCTCTTTCGCACTGAATCTCTCTCTCACTCTCTCTATTTCTCAATCTCTCCCTCACCTTGTATTTCTGTCTCTGTTTTTTTCTCTCTCTCTCTGTTGCTCCATCTCTCTCTCTCTCCCTCACTTTGTATTTCTCTCTCTCTCTCTCTGAGTGATTGTGCGTCTTTCTGTCTCAATGGCTTTCTCTGTCCTCCCTCTCAATCTCTCTGTGATTCTCTGTCCTCTCTCTCAATCTCTTTGTGATTCTCTGTCCTCTCTCTCAATCTCTCTGTGATTCTCTGTCCTCTCTCTCAATCTCTCTGTGATTCTCTGTGTCTTTCTCACTGGCTTTCTGTCTGTCTCTTTGGTGCCTTCAATTTCTTTGTGTCTCTGTTATTTCCCTCCACTTTTTTCCCTCCACTTTTTTCCCTTCTCTCTTTCTTTGTATCTTTCTGTCATCTCTATTTCTCTTTCTATCATTTCTCTCTCTCCTTCAAAATTTTTCTGTCTTTTCATGACCCTATCCACCGCCCTCAATTTATCCACCGCCCTCAATTTATCCACCGCCCGCAATTTTTATCCACCATGCAAATCTTTTTCCTGCAATTCCCCCCGCCAGAAAACATCCCCCCCTTGTACAGACACCCCCGATCTAAATAATCCTCATCTGCAGACAACTGTCTGATATCCCCTGTTAAATGACCCCCATCTAATACCCTTATTATCAACAGACCCCCATCTAATTATCCCCTTCCCTCTGTTACAAGACAACCCATCAAACTACCACCCGCCCAGGACAGATTCCCATCTAAATAGACCCCGGGAACAAACAACCATTTAAATTCCCCCCGGGAACAAACTCCCATCGAAATACTACCCCAGTAACTACTCCCATCTGAATACCCCCCGGGAACAAACTCCCATCTTAATACCCCCACCCCAGAACAAACTCCCATCTAAATACACCCCCAGTAACTGTCTCCCATCTGAATAACACCCCCCAGGAACAGACCCCCATCTAAATACCCCCCGGGAACAAACTCCCATCTTAATACCCACACCCCAGAACAGACTGCCATCTAAATACACCCCCCAGAACAAACTGCCATCTAACTACACCCCAGGAACAAACTCCCATCTAAATACCCCCCCCGGGAACAAATGCCCAACTGAATACATCCCCATGAACAAACTCCCATCTAAATACACCCCCAGGAACAAACTCCCATCTAAATACCTCCCCATGAACAAACTACCATCTGAATACCCCCCCTCCAGGAACAAACTCCCATCTAAATACCTCCCCATGAACAAACTACCATCTAAATACCCCCCCGGGAACAAACTCCCCTCTGAATAACCCTCCAGGAACAAACTCCCATCTAAATACCTCCCCATGAACAAACTACCATCTAAATACCCCCCCGGGAACAAACTCCCCTCTGAATAACCCTCCAGCAACAAACTCCCATCTAAATACCCCCCGGGAACAGACTCCCATCTCTGTACCCGCCCGCAACAGACTCCCATCTAAATACCCCCCCATTAACTGAACCCAATCTAATTCTCCCCCCGCTCTCCACTGTAAACTCTCCCGGTTTCTAAATACCCTCCCTGTCCTGTAAAAGCCCCCTCTACTAATTCTCACCCTGTATCATCACCCCCGTGAACAGCCCCCTACCCCCCTCACCCCCCACCGTGTTATTCCCACCTCTATCACTTTCCTGGGTTTGGCTCCATCTCCCGACAATCTTTCGTTCATTTTAATTCCAGATCTGGATAAGCCACTGGAATTCCAACAACTTGCTCCCAGATCCCCGGCACCTTTAACTCCTGTCTGGCCAAAATCAGGGCCGGGCATAGAGCAAGGACCTTCAGAGGCTAACTGGTATTCTGAGCCTTTAACGCACAGGAAGATCCCAGCCACAGACACAGCCCTCTCTGCAGAAAGGTATTTCACCTGCTCTCCCCATCGGCTTCAGGGAATCAAACAGAGGGAGACACACACAAACACTCACACATTGATATTGCACAGGGGCGGGAAGAGGCCATTCAGCCCTTTGATCCTGTCCCACCCATGTTAGATCATGGCTGACTTGTCCCTTCCCCCATTGAACCACAAGGAGACAGGCAGAGACAGTCGGGGAGCAGATACACAGAGAGTCAAAGAAACACTGGGCTGGACTTGGACTTGGTGCCAATGGTGCAAACCAGGGTGGAGGGGAGGAGGGTGGTTGTGTATCGGCTGTCCGTTCAGAATCTCTACCCTGTTTTTACCTCAATGGGAGCAAAACTGGGCAGAGATGGAAAGCAGGATCCCACTTCACAATCACCCTGTACAACACCAAGGCAGCGAGTTCAAATCCACCACCAGACAGAGGGACAGAAACACAGAAAACAGATCCCGGGATTAAAACAGAACAGAGAGAGAGAAAAATAAATGGAAAGGGAGCTGGAGAATGAGATGAAGGGAGTCCGACACCAGTGAGAGAAACTGAGAACAGAGGGTCGGAAATACTGAGAAGGGCAGAGAGAGAGAGAGAAATGGAGATATTGAGAAAGATCCCAGACCAAGAGAGAGATGCAGAGACAGAAAAATGTGGAGGGGCAGAGATACAAAGTAAGGTGCGTTTACAGAATAGAGAGGGATGCTGCGGGATGGGGGAAATGCAGAGATAATCTTGCAGGAAAGGAGGAGCAGAGATGGAAAGATTCAGGGATTTGGAAGTGAGTGAGAGAAGAAATGGAGTGAGAGAGAGACAGATAAAGATGCAGAGAGTCGCAGAAAGAGAATGACAATGGAAACCTGTGAGACTCCAGAGAGAGGCAGAGATAGAAAGGATGTTGAGAGATACAGAGACAGGGATTTAAAGATGTGAAGAAACAGAGTTAGGAACAAAGAGGAAGGTGCAGGGAACAAGTTGCAGCAAGAGATGGAGAGAGGGAAATCTCTGGGATTACATTGACTGTTCTGGAGCAGCAATTCCCAAACTATTCCCTTTGGAGCACCCTCCAGCCCCCTCCCTTGTGGTAAAAATAAAATCCACAGACCCCCGAAAACACAAAATCAAAATACTGAGGATGCTGGAAATCTGAAATAAAAACTGTTCTGGAAATACTGAGCATTTCCAGCACTTTGTTTTTCTATCTGCCCCGAAAACACAAACAGTTTTCTTTTCTGTATTTAGAAATGAATTTGACAATGCCAAATATATATGTATTATTATTTTCCCTCCCTGGTTAAAGCTCTTGTCTGAGAATTCCACATGGCTAAAAGATTCTCCCTCTGCATCATCACAGCTGCAGCTTCCGAAAAGATTCTCCTTGGGAATAAGAGAAATAAAATTGATTCAAACAAAGCAAAGCATTTTTGAACAGAAATAAAACACAGCAAGAGCCCAGGGCTCTTTCTCTCAAACTCACTGACATAAAACAATCTCTCAGTGACTTACAAACACATCCCCTGACACAGAGCCAGAGACTGGGAAGTGTAGATGTGTTTCCCCTGTCATTTCCTGCTGTCTTTCTCTCCCCCTCTCTCTCTATTTCTCTGTGTGTCTCTCTACATCTGTTTCTGCCTCATTGTAAAAGCACACAAACACTGGAGACCCCCATCCCCTCTCCTGTCGAAGGATGGAGAGAGAAATCCACATTCCCATCCCTGAAAAACTGAATTCAAATGGTCCCCAGGTGTTTCATTTCACTGTCAAATTCAGCCCACAGCCTAAAACACCAGCAATATTCAGGAATGAGAACAAGCCTTTACAAACCTTCACATTTCACCCATTTCATTGCTGATTCACAGAAGTATTTGACACTCAATGAATTAATTTTTAAAGTGCTCGTCACTGTTGCAATGTTGGAAATGCTGCAGGTCATTGGTACACAGCAAGATCCCACAAGCAGCAGTCTGATAACAGCCTGCAAGCTGTGCACAGCAAGATCCCAGCAATGGTGACACTTCAACCAAGGTTTGAGTGTGGATTTCTATCTCTCTCTGTCTTTCTCTATCTTTCTCTGCCTTCCCTCCCTCAGCCACACTCCGCCTGTCTCTCTCTCTCTCTCTCTCTCTCTTGCTGTTTCACCTGCCACCTCCAGCTGTTTCGCACTGTCCCTCTTTTTCTCGCCACCTGTTTCTGCCTCAGTGTTGTAATGTAGAAATTGATGCAGGGAATGTATGCACAGCAGGATCCCACAATGCGATCAGATCCAAATATCCCATCACACTCCTGAGAAAATGCTAAACTCCATCTTTAAACTGAAAACAACCTTTATGCAGCTTCACGTTCAGCTCTTGTAATTATTGGCCCTCAGGAGCAGTTGACACTCAATGAATTAATTTTGAAAGTGGTCCACTGTTGCAATGCAGGAAACCTGCAGGCAGTGTGTGCACAGCAAGATCCCAGCAATGGTGACACTTCAATATTCAGTTTACCAAGGTTTTGAGTGTCGATTTCTCTCTCCCTCTCTCTCTGTCTCTGTCCACCTTTCTCTGCCTTCCCTCCCTCACTCACCTGTCTCTCTCTCTCTCTCTCTCTGCATTTAATCTGCCACCTCTAGCTGTTTCTCACTCTCCCTCTTTTTCTCTCCATCTGTTTCTGCCTCAGTGTTGTAATGTAGGAATTGATCCAGGGAATGGATGCACAGCAGGGTCCCACAATTGATTAAAAGGCATTGTTAATCAAAATAGCACAGCAAGAGCCCAGGAATTGCCCTCAGTGACACAGACACACTCTCAGCAACACGCAAATACAGACAAATCACATTTAATAAACCAAAGGATAAAAGGGTTCAGACAGCAACCTCCACCTCTCTGTGTCTGTCTCTGTATCTCTCTCCCCTGTCTCTGTATCTCTCTCCCTGTCTCTGTATCTCTCTCCCCTGTCTCTGTATTTCTCTCCCCTGTCTGTGTATTTCTCTCCCCTGTCTCTGTATCCCTCTCCCTGTCTGTGTATTTCTCTCCTCTGTCTCTGTATCTCTCTCCCCTGTCTCTGTATTTCTCTCCCCTGTCTGTGTATTTCTCTCCCCTGTCTCTGTATGTCTCTCCCCTGTCTCTGTATCTCTCTCTCCCTGTCTCTGTATCTCTCTGCCCTGTCTCTGTATCTCTCTCCCCTGTCTGTGTATTTCTCTCCCCTGTCTCTCTATCTCTCTCCCTGTCTGTGTATTTCTCTCCTCTGTCTCTGTATCTCTCTCCCTGTCTCTGTCTCTCTCTCCCCGTCTGTGTATTTCTCTCCCCTGTCTCTCTCTCTCCATCCATATCTGTTTTTGTCCCTCTATCTCATCTGCAATCTTGACTGAAAATAGCTGTGAAATATTTCTGTCTCACCATTGAAACCAACAACAAATCACACAGCTGTGTGTGTTTTTAACTATTAAAGGTTTAAATAGAGAAACAGAGTGAAAGGATTCTGGAGAAAGACAGAGAGATTTCGAAACTCAGAACTTCAGTAAACTGAATTGTTTGAATCGGGAACATTTGACACTCAGTGAACTGTTTAAGTGCTCGTCACTATTGCAATGTTGGAAACACTGCATGCCATATGTGCACAGCAAGATCCCACAATTTATTTCACCCTCAAATTCACGTCACTGCCCTAAATACCAGCATCACTCTGGAATTATACCGGCTCCAAGCTCAGGACTTTAATTCCAGGCCTTCAGGGGAGCTTTACACAAAATGAATTCACTTCTAAAATGGTGTGACAGGGAGGGAAGTGTCCTCATTGTTGTCATGTAGGAAATGCTGCAGGGCACTAGATGCACATCAAGATCCCACAAGCAGCAATGTGATAATAGCCAGATTTCAGTCCCTAGAAAGGGTGAAACTCCCTCTTTAAACTGGGAACAAGCTGCTGATTCCGTCTCACCATTTCAAATAACGACAAATCACATTGCTGTGTGTGGTATGTTTATTTTTATTTATTAAAGGTTTCAGTGGCGATGGAGAGTGTGTAACCGAGACAGAGAAGAGAAAGCATGGGGGGAGATGGAGACACAGGGAAAGAATGTGGAGACAGAGGGAAAGCTAACCTCAGAACTACAGTAAAATGAATTAAAATGGGCACCGTGCATCTTACTTCACTAAGTTCACGAAGCATTGCCCAAAACATCAGCAAACCTCACAGACAGGGCTGGATGGAGCAATTGCAAATGGGACTCCTTCCTGGGGTTGCTCCTTTAACCCCAGGCTTTCAACATGTTTAAAACTCTAGAGCCCCAATCCGACAGGAACGAGATAACCCAGGGCCCCAGAGAGGATATTAAACCTCGGGCCAAGAAACAGACATAACTCACGTGGGCTCTTTGGGTGCAGCCTGTGGACAAGGCCTCAGTCCGTCCCCTCGGGAGGATGCTCTTCTCCAAGGATTCCTCGTCCCAGACTTTACCTCTTTTCATCTTCACGATGCAGTTTTCAGAATGAAAATTCCTGAAGGCAAGAGGGAAAGTGAGAAAATTGATTGAAAGGCATTTTTAAAGAAAATAACTCCATACATCTTATTTAACAGTAAAGATTCCGAACATTGCCCAAAGCACACGGATTACTCTAGAATTATAACAAGCCTTTAGAAACTATCACATTTGTGACTTAATTCCAAGCTTTTGACCCTCAATGAGTTAATTTTTAAAGTGGTCGTCACTGTTACAATGTTGGAAAAGCTGCAGGCCGTTGGTGCACAGCAAGATCCCACAAACAGCATTCTGATAACAGCCAGCTACCCCTCCTCTCCCCCTCTGATTTTCTCTATGTTTCCCTCACTCTCTGGCGTCTCTCTCCCTCCTGGTACTCTCATTCAGAGAGACAGATGGAGAGAGAATGAATCTTGCGAAGTGGGCCCCAGAGAGGAAATTGAACCTCGGGCTGATAAATAGACACGACTCACGTGGGCCCTTTGGGTGCAGCCTGTGGACAAGGCCTCAATCTGTCCAGGATTCCTCGTCCCAAACTTTCCCTCTTTTCACCTTCACCGTGCAGTTTTCAGAATGAAAATTCCTCAGGGGAAAGAAGGAGAAAAAAAATGGATTAAAATACAAAGCGAGGACATATTTCAACTAAATTGCATAGCAAGAGCCCAGGGTTTCCTTTCTCAGTTACACAGACAATCAGCAATATTCAAATACAATCAAATCACAGTTATAAACCAGATTGAGACAGAGAGAGCACACACACAGATACACAGACACACACACTGAATCAGACTGGGGAATGTGTCCACTCTCTCTGGAGAGAGAGTGAAAGGTGGCTTTTGTGATTGGAACTGAGATCTTCAAACCCAGTTTATATCCTGAGTGAGCTGTTTGCAAACTCCACCCCTTGAGCCTCTGACATGTTGGGCTGTCTCTCAATCACCTGCCTCGGGGGCGGGGGAGGAGGCCTGTCCATTGACATGTTAATCCCAACACAGCAATGCTTTCAGCCATCCCGTAGTTAACTTCGAACCTTTAATTCTTTCCCTGCAGTTTGAAAATATCAAACATTGTTACTGAGCTTGTGATTGGGGATTTTTACTGACATCAGAGTGGATTGTAAAGTGTCTCCCCTTCCCTCACTTCTAAAGTCTCTCAGGGTTGTTGTTGTGTGCTGACAGTTTTTTCAGTGTCCAGTCCCTTTCAACTTGTAATTAAATCTGCAGAACACAAATAAATGTAAAGTTTCTCCTACAAGCTGTTTTGTCCTCCTCCTTCCAAGGTCTCTCTCCGTCACTCCCTATCTCTCGCTCTGTCCTTCACAGGACTGGGCAGACACTGGGGATTGTTACTGAAGTTCTGTTGGCCATTTTTACTGACATCAGTGTGGATTGTAAAATCTGTGTGTGTGTGTGTGTGTGTGTGTGTGTGTGTGTGTGTGTGTGTGTGTGTGTGTGTGTGTGTGTGTGTGTGTGTGTGTCTCTGTGTGTGACTTTGTGTGTGTCTATGTGTGTGTGTCTGTGTGTCCCTTTATGTGTGTGTCTGCATGTTTGTGTGTGAGAGAGAGAGAATCTCAGGGTCACCTCTCTGCATCTCTATCTCTCCTTCTCTCTCTGTTTCTCCTTCTCTCTCTACCTCTCCCTCTCCCAGTCTGCTTCTCTCATAGAAACATCGAAAATAGGCGCAGGGGCAGGCCATTCGGCCCTTTGGGCCTGCTCCGTCATTCAATAAATATCATGACCGATGGTCTAATTCAGTACCCTGTTCCCACTTTCTCCCCATACCCCTTGATCCCTTTGACATTAAGAAATATATCTCTCTCCTCCATGAATATATTTAATGACTTGGCCTCCACTGCCTTCTGCGGTAGAGAATTCCACAGGTTCACCACCCTCTACCCCATCTATCTCTCCCCCTCTATCTCCGTTTCCACCCTCTATCTCCCTCTCCCCGCTCTCTCCCTCTCCTCCCTCTATCTCCCTCTCCTCCCTTTATCTCCCTCTCCCCCTCTATCTCCTTCTCCCCCTCTATCACCCTCTCCCCCTCCCCCTCTATCTCCCTCTCCCCCTCTATCTCCCACTCCCACTCTACCTCCCTCTCCCCCTCTACCTCCCTCACCCCCTCGATCTCCCTCTCCCCCTCTATCTCCCTCTCCCCCTCTATCTCCCTCTCCTCCCCCTCTATCTCCCTCTCCTCCCCCTCTATCTATCACCTCCCCCTCTATCTCTCTCCTCCCCTCTATCTCTCTCCTCCCCCTCTATCTCTCTACTCCCCCTCTATCTCTCACTCCCCCTCTATCTCTTTCTCCCCTCTCTCTCCCACTCTCCCTTCCCCGTACAACTTTCTCTCCCCCCATATATCCCTCTCGTTGTCTTTTGCTATCACTGTCTCTGTCTCTCTCTCTTTCTCACTGCCGCTGCCTCTCTCTCTGTTTCTCTCTGTGTCTCCATCTCTCTCACTCTGTCTGTGTCTCTCTCTCTCTCTCTCTGTTACTCTCTCTCTCTCTCTGTCACTGTCTCATTATTTTCCTCTCTATATCTCTGTCTCCCTCTCTATTTCTGCCTCTTCCTATCTGTCGCTCGAACTGTCCCTCCATCTGTCTTTCCCTCCCTAACACTCCACCTCTCTCCTTCTCTCTCTGTCCCTCCCTCGGTCCTTCTCTCTGTCTCTCCCTCTCTCTCCTTCTCTCTCTCTGTCCTTCCATTTGTGTTTCCCTCCCTGTCACTCCCTCTCTCTCCTTCCATCTCCCTCTCCTGTCCCTCTGTCTCTTTTTCTCCATCTCTCCCTCTCTCTCTCTGCCTCTGTCCATAACTCTGTCTCTTTCTCTGACACCATTTCTCCCTTTCTCTTCCCCCTCTCTCTTTTCATCTCTCCCGTCCTCCCTCGCTCCCAGGACAGCAATAGTTTAAACCATTTTTCCTTCCTTCATTATCCCTCCGTCTCTGTCCCTCTCTCTCCCCCTCTCTCTGTCTCTGCCTCTCTCTCTGTCTCTATCTGTCCCTCCATCATTCTTTCCCTCTCTGTCATTCCTTCTCTCTCCTTCTAGCTCTGTCTCTCTCTCTCTGTACCTCCATCTGTCCTTCCCTCCCTGTCACTCCCTCTCTCTCCTCTCTCTGTCTCTCTTTCTCTGTCTCTCCATCTGTCTTCCACCACCCCCCGTCACTCCTTCTCTCTCCTTCTATCTCTGTCTCTGCTGCTCTCTCTGTCTCTCTCTCTCTGTCCCTCCATCTGTCTTTACCTCCCTGTCACTCCCTCTCTCTCCTTCCATCTCTGCCTTTCTCTCTCTGTCTCCCCATCTGTCTTTCCCTCTCTGTCTCTCCATCTCCCTCCTTCTCTCTCTGTCTCTCCATCTGTCTTCCTTCCCCTGTCACTCCTTCTCTCTCCTTCTATCTCTGTCTCGCCCTCTCTCGCTCTGTCCCTCTATCTGCCTTTCCCTCTCTGTCACTCCCTCTCTCTCCTTCTATCTCTGTCTGTCTCTCTCGAACGGTCCATCTGTCCTACCCTCCCTGTCACTCCCTCTCTCTCCTTCTATCTCTGTCTCTCTCTCTCTCTCTGTCTCTCCATCTCTCTTTCCCTCTCTGTCACTCCCTCTCTCTCCTTCTATCTCTGTCTCTGTCATTATCTCCGTCTCTCCATCGATCACTGGCTCTTCCTCTACTTTTGCCTCTCTCTCTCTCTCTCTCTCTCACACTCTCTCTCAATCCCTGTCTCTCCCAATCCCTGTCTCTCTTCCTCTGTGCCTCCCTCTCTCGCTCTCTCCACCTCTGTCCCTCCCTCAGTCTGTCTCTTTCTCTCCCTCTTTCTGTATCCCTCCCTATCTGTCCCATTCTATCCTTCCATCTCTCTGTGTCCCTCCATCTGTCTTTCCCTCTTTCTCACTCGCTCTCTCTCTCCTTCGAACTCTGTCTCTCTCTGTATACCTCCATCTGTCTTTCCCTCCCTGTCCATCCCTCTCTCTCCTTCCATCTCTGTCTCTCTCTCTCTCTCTGTCCCTCCACCTGTCTTTCCTTCTCTGTCACTCCCTCTCTCTCCTCTCTCTGTCTCTCTCTCTCTGTCCCTCCATCTATCTTTCCCTCCCTGTCACTCCCTCTCTTCTTCGCTCTCTGACCCTCTCTCTGTCTCTCTCTCCCTCCATTTGTCTCTCCCTCTCTGTCTCTCCCTCTCTCTCTCTACCCTTCTATCTCTGTCTCTCTCTGGCATTATCTCTGTCTCTGCATCTATCACTGGCTGTTCCTCTATCCTTCTCTCTCTCTCTGTATCTCTCTCTCTGTTCCATCTGAATCCCAGTCTCTCCCTCTCTGTTACTCTTTGAATCCCAGTCTCTGCCTCTCTATTATCCTCTGAATCCCAGTCTCTCCTTCCCTGTTACCCTCTGAATCCTAGTCACTCCCTCTCTGTTAACCTCTGTAACCCTCTGAATCCCAGTCTCTTCTCTCTGTTACCCTCTGAATCCCATTCTCTCTCTCTCTGTTCCCCTTTGAATCCCAGTCTCTCTCTCTCTGTTGCCCTGTAAATCCCTGTCTCTCCCTTTCTGTTACCCTCTGAATCCCAGTCTCTCCCTCCCTGTTACCCTCTGAATCCCAGTCTCTCCCTCTGTGACGTTTTGAACCCAGTCTCTCCTTCCCTGTTATCCTCTGAATCCCAGTCTCTGTATTATCCTCTGAAACCCAATCTCTCCCTCTCTGTTGCCCTCTGAATCCCAAACTCTGCCACTCTATTATCCTCTGATACCCAATCTCTCCCTCTCTGTTACCCTCAGAATCCCAATCTCTGCCACTCTGTTATTCTCTGAATCCCAGTCTCTCGCTATCTGTTACCCTAAGGAATCAGTGAACATTCACTCCAAGGTCTCGCTGTTCACAGACACAGAGAGAATGTTGGAGACAGTCACGTTGTTCGGTTAGATCGAAAAGGCAAATGTCAAATATAATCATAGTTTGATGTAATCCTGTGTACACGGAGGTACAAGAAATAGGCATAGAGTGTGAAACACCAGGAGAGAGGGAGAAATAAAGATGGAGAGAGTGTAACAGTGAGAAAGGGAGAGATATACATGGAGAGAGAAGTGGAAAGCGACTCTGACTGGTAATCTCTCTCCATCTCCGTCTTGCCCTCTCCCTTACCACTCAATCGCTAGTTCCCCACTCTGCTACTCTCTCCATGTTTATATGTCTGCTCTTCTCTCTCTATCTCTATCTCCCTCTGTCCCCTCTCAATCCCAATCTTCGCTGTGTCAAATCTTCCAGTCTGCTGAACACAGCTTTGCAGGAACACTGACCGACACTCTCCATCCCAATCTCTTCCTCTTTCTCACTGATACTTCCTCCCCATTGCTATCCTTCCCTCTCTCTGTTTTACTCTCTCTATATCTATCCCTGTCTCTCTCACTGTTACTCTCTCCATCTGGATGGAGGAAGGGAAAGAGAGGCACATATCGAGTCAGCTTTATCTGTATATACCCCCACACTGTACCTGCCCTGGGAGTGTTTGATATAACAGTGAGGACAGAGATTTACTCAATAGCTAACTAATAGCTTGGCAGCATTTGATAGGACAGTGTAGACGGAGCTTTACTCTATATCCCTGGAATTTCGAAGGTTAAGGGGTGATCTAATCAAAGTTTAAAGTTGTGGATGGGTTGCCAATCAAGGGGGCTGCTTTGTGCTGGATGGTGTCGAGCTTCTGGAGTGTTGTCGGTCCTGCACTCATCCAGGCAAGTGGAGAGATCCCATCACACACCTGACTTGTGTCTTGTAGGTGGTGGAAAGGCTTTGGGGAGTCAGGGGGTGAGTCACTGTAGCCACAGTACTGATGTGATTACTTCAGCTCAGTTCCTGGTCACTGTCTCCCCAGGATGTTGATGCTGGAGGATTCAGCGATGGGATAATGCTTTGAATGCCAAGGGGAGGTGGTTGGATTCTCTCTTGTTGCAGATGCTCATTGCCTGTCTGTGTTTTCTTTCTGTGCTCTGGGACCAATTTCCTCATGGGGACGTCTTCATGGTGCCTCATAATTGACTAGTTAGCAATATGAATGCTCATGGAATTAATGGGACAGGGACAGAGTGGATACAACATTGGCTAAGGGACAGAACACAGAGATTAGTGGTGAATGGTTGCTTCAGACTGGAGGACGGTGTCTATGCCTGACATAATCTTATACACTTCTTTTCAATCTCCCCTCAATCTCCTTTGTTCTAAGGAGACCAAACACAGCTTTTCCAACCTAACTTTGTAGCTAAAATCCCTCATCCCTGGAACCATTCTGGTAAATCTCCTCTGCACCATCTCAAGGACCCTCACCTCCTTCTTAAAGTGTGGGGACCAGAACTGGACACAATTTTCCAGTTGGGGCCTAATTAGAGCTTGATAAATGATCAGCATAACCTCCCTGCTTTTGTAGTCACGATGTACAGTATCCATTGTGGTACAGGGATATTCCCCAGGGGTTTGGATTCGGACCACTGATCTTTTTGATATATATGAATGACTTGGACTTGGGTTTACAGGGCATAACTTCAACATTGTGCCATCTGCAATGGAATAAACAGGTAATGGAAAGTAGTAGACTTCAGGAGAATAGACAGAGCCTGGTGAAATGGTCAGACACATGGCAGGTTAAATTTAATGCTGAGAAATGTAAAATGATGCATTTTGGAAGGAAGGCTGAGCAGAAGCAATATACACTAGATGGTATAATGTTAAATTGGGTGCAGGGACAGAGAGACCTGGGATTTCATTTGTGTCAATTTTTCTCTCTTCAAGATTCAATTTGCGGCTTGCAATCTGTAAGTTAAATTTAGCTCCACCCTGAAACGTGTCAGCAGACATGTTGGGAAATGTGTCAAAACTGTTTCCATTCAGACATTCCAACATTGTGGAAGTGTGAGCTATCATTGCAGAGACAGGAAATCGGGGTGTTTGAATGGACCTGCAGGTTTTGGTTATTGCAATAAGGTGAGAATTTGAATTGTGTCCCTTGCAGATGCACAGCATTGAAGGTATTTACACAACACCACATGAAGTAGTTTACCAATGCCTGACAAACTTCAAAGACTTCAGACACATGGAAGAAGAGGAAAAGGGAACAATATACAAAACCTGAGATGGTCCGACTACAGCAGTAGGAAAATGAATCTATTTTTATGGGTTTTAATTTGAAGGCCTGAGCTGAGAGTTACAAGCTAGCCAGGAAGGATCTAAAGGGAGAGCTAAGAAGAGCGAGGAGAGGACACGAGAAGTCATTGGCGGATAGGATCAAGGAAAACCCTAAGGCTTTCTATCGGTATATCAGGAATAAATGAATGACTAGAGTTAGATTAGGGCCAATCAAGGATAGTAGTGGGAAGTTGTGTGTGGAAGCAGAGGAGATGGGGAAGCGTTAAATGAATATTTTTTGTCAGTATTTACAGTAGAGAAAGAAAATGTTGTCGAGGAGAATACTGAGATTCAGGCTACTAGGCTAGATGGGATTGAGGTTCACAAGGAGAAGGTGTTAGCAATTTTGGAAAGTGTGAAAATAGATAAGTCCCCTGGGCCAGATGGGATTTATCCTAGGATTCTCTGGGAAGCCAGGGAGGAGATTGCAGAGCCTTTGTCCTTGATCTTTATGTCGTCATTGTCGACAGGAATAGTGTCGGAAGACTGGAGGATAGCAAATGTTGTCCCCTTGTTCAAGAAGGGGAGTAGAGACAGCCCTGGTAATTTTAGACCTGTGAGCCTTACTTCAGTAGTGGGTAAAATGTTGGAAAAGGTTATAAGAGGTAGGATTTATAATCATCTTGAAAAGAATAAGTTCATTAGCGATGGTCAGCACGGTTTTATGAAGGGTAGGTCATGCCTCACAAACCTTATTGAGTTTTTTGAGAAGGTGACCAAACAGGTGGATGAGGGGAAAGCCGTGGATGTGGTGTATATGGATTTCAGTAAGGCGTTTGATAAGGTTCCCCACGGTAGGCTATTGCAGAAAATATGGAAGTATGGGATTGAAGGTGATTTATTGCTTTGGATCAGAAATTGGTTAGCTGAAAGAAGACAGAGGGTGGTGGTTGATGGCAAATGTTCATCCTGGAGTTTAGTTACTAGTGGTGTACCGCAAGGTTCTGTTTTGGTGCCACTGCTGTTTGTCATTTTTATAAACGACCTGGATGAGGGTGTAGAAGGGTGGGTTAGTAAATTTGCGGATGACACGAAGGTCGGTGGAGTTGTGGATAGTGCCGAAGGATGTTGTACGTTACAGAGGGACATAGATAGGCTGCAGAGCTGGGCTGAGAGATGGCAAATGGAGTTTAATGCGGAAAAGTGTGAGGTGATTCAATTTGGAAGGAGTAACAGGAATGCAGAGTACTGGGCTAATGGGAAGATTCTTGGTAGTGTCGATGAACAGAGAGATCTTGGTGCCCAGGTGCATAAATCCCTGAAAGTTGCCACCCAGGTTAATAGGGCTGTTAAGAAGGCATATGGTGTGTTAGCTTTTATTAGTAGGGGGATCGAGTTTCGGAGCCACGTGGTCATGCTGCAGCTGTCCAGAACTCTGGTGAGACCGCACCTGGAGTATTGCGTGCAGTTCTGGTCACCGCATTATAGGAAGGATGTCGAAGCTTTGGAAAGGGTGCAGAGGAGATTGACTAGGATGTTGCCTAGTATGGAAGGAAGGTCTTCCGAGGAAAGGCTGAGGGACTTGAGGTTGTTAACGTTAGCGAGAAGGAGGAGGAGAGGTGACTTAATAGAGACATATAAGATAATCAGAGGGTTAGATAGGGTGGATAGTGGGAGTCCTCTTCCTCGGATGGTGATGGCAAACACGAGGGGAAATAGCTTTAAGTTGAGGGGTGATAGATATAGGACAGATGTCAGAGGTAGTTTCTTTACTCAGAGAGTAGTAGGGCCGTGGAACGCCCTGCCTGTAGCAGTCGTAGACTCGCCAACTTTAAGGGCATTAAAGTAGTCATTCTGTAGACATATGGATGAAAATGGAATAGTGTAGGTCAGATGGTTTCACAGGTCAGTGCAACATCGAGGGCCGAAGGGCCTGTACTGTGCTGTAATGTTCGATGTTCCATGATGATTGAAAAAGCAGTTCAAATCCCACACTGGGCTGTTGTGAATTTGAATTCTGTTTTTATCCAAATAAAAAACCCATAACTCTGGAATTGAAAAATCTCTAGGATTGAATGATTCACTCCTGTCTACTGGTGCAAAGTCCGTGTGTGCCTCAGTTTTGCTGTATTTATTAACGATTTAATATGATGGGGTAGAATGCCACATACCCATGTTTACCAATGACACAAAATAGGCAGCATTGTAAGCAGTGCAGCTGGAAGCATCAAATTGCGGCACAGTGGCGCAGTGGTTAGCACCACAGCCTCACAGCTCCAGTGACCCGGGTTCAATTCTGGGTACTGCCTGTGTGGAGTTTGCAAGTTCTGCCTGTGTCTGCGTGGGTTTCCTCCGGGTGCTCCGGTTTCCTCCCACATGCCGAAGACTTGAAGGTTGATAGGTAAATTGGCCATCATAAATTGCCCCCAGTATAGGTAGGTGGTAGGGAAATATAGGAACAGGTGGGGATATGGTAGGAGTATGGAATTAGTGTAGGATTAGTATAAATGGGTGGGCCGAAGGGCCTGTTTCAGTGTGGTATAACTAAACTAAACTAAAGATATTAATATCTTAAATAAATGGGCAATACTGTGGTAGATAGATTTCAAAAAGACGAGAACAGAGAATTTTTAAATGGTGAAAAACTAGTAACACTGGAGGTCCAAAGAGACTTGGGGAGGTCCATGTCCATTTGAGTGCAATGTAGATTTGCCAGAATGATAACTGGACTCCAAGGGTTAAATTACGAGGTGCTGTTACACAAACTGGGGAGGTATTCCCTGTAATTTAGGAGGATCAAGGTGATTTGATGAAAGTTGTTGAGATTTTAAGTGGAGCCATGCCCACAAATCCCACCTCCATACACCAATTCCCCTTTTGATCCCTAATTCTCTATCCTTAGTTATCCTCTTGTTCTTCGTGTATTTATAAAACATCTCAGTGCTTTCCTTGATTTTACTTGGTTATATTATTTTCTGACTATCTCTTTGCTTTCCTAATTTGCCTTTTAATTTCACCCCTGAACTTTCTTCACTCCTCTCGGCTTTCTGTGGTATTGAGCTATCTGTATCTGACATAAGCTTCCCTCCTCTGATCCCCCTGAAGGACCCACACATCCTTCCTAATGTTTTTGTCCCTGGATTCAGTGGCCACTGCAGACAGATCAGTTACATTGACAATAGAAATGCCAGGAGTGAACAAGGTCAATGCAATAATATGGAATATGTAAATGACGCCTCTCATAATTGTAGCATCCGTCCAGTATGAGTACAGATTTCAGATTTATTCCAGAGAGAGGTCTTACTCAGAAAATGTCATTGATATTGAAATGATTGTGTTTGATCCACCACATTATTTACATCAGCGTCAAAGCTGCTGATGTAATGTGTTTGTTCAGGTGAGTGTAACTGATAGCAATGATCAGGGGTATAACCGTGTCAGTGGAGACTAATCCCCTGTATAAATCAGGAGCCATTGGAATTGATCAGCTCAGAGTGCCTGCTGGAGCTGTGGATTCCAGTCTAACAGAAGAACCTGCTTCTCACAGAAATGCGATATCCAGTAATGTATCAGATAGAAGACATTTATTATCCTGTACTTGCAGCAATTGGAGTTGCTGGTAAGCAGTATCTCAGCTGTTAATGGTGCAAATCGATGTTAACTGTGCTGCTGTACTCGGTATTATTACTCACTGTGTGTTACACAGCCGCCTGAACATTTCCAACAATTTACTGATGGAATCTCCTCATTGTCTACTCTTTCATTCTTGCAGTAACTGCATTATGTATTTAATGGTATTGTTTTAAGTAACTGTGGCATTGTTACTGGATTATTCAGTCTAGTGAATGTATTGGAATCAGATGTTACAGTGAGGATCAATAATCAGACCATTGGGAGTTTTTAACAGTTTCATGATGTGGATCTAACCGGTCCTGGAATATTTTTATGATTTTTTTTCAATGATTGATAATGAGACATCTCACGGTCTCAGTGTTACAAGGGGACAGAACAATGTCCTCCCTCCCCAATAACATGGCTCAGTTTAACTGGGATTTCAATGTGTTTATTGATTATCACTGTTATCAAATATTATTTCATTCTGTGTGTGTCTGACGCTGCTTCAGAAGTCTGGCTACTGAACTGAGTTTGCTGCTGACACTTTCACTTCTCCTTCTCTGCTTCACTGTGGACCTTCAATATCACTGGACTACATTGTAAAATAGAAAGTATTGATGTGATGTTTTATTGGTTTACACTCTATCAGTTGAAATCAAGAGTCTTTCCATTTATCTGTAGATTATCAGCTGCAGTGCTGATGTTAGTGTTTTATTAATTAAACAATCCCACATTCTAACGGATTACTTTATAATTCCAGGAGAAGGAATTTCAATGATTGTAAGGTTTGTCTGGAAGTAGCTTTCGATCCTGTTTATTCCATGTATTGTAGATGAAGTGAAGAGTGCAGGTGAACAGGTGGAGACTTGGGTGTTCTGTAGATACATTAAATTATTCACAGAGGTTTCACCATTGAAAAAACTGACTCTGAGAATAGAATCATTGAACCTGGGGCTGGTGAACAGAACACAGACGCAGAATGTTAGGAATAAATCATATGTGAAAAGTCGCTTTATGTAACAGTTTACAGGGTGTGTGTACTTCAGAGAGATAGGGAAGGAGAAAAGGAGCAGGGAGAACGAAACCGATTGGAAAAGAAAAGCAGAAGTAAAGAGAAAGAAGCAGCAGTGTAAACAATTCACTATCATAAAGTGCTGGCATGTCCAGAACAATTAGTGGATAGTTTGGAGAAGCTGGGGTTGTTCTCTGTGTCTCTCTGTGTCTTCCTCTCTCTATCTCTCCCTCCTGCTATCTCTGACACTAAGAGGGAGACAAAGGGAGAGAGGCTTAGATATGCAGGCAGAGAGAGGGCTGTCGAGAGGTACAAGGTTGGATAGAGAGAGAGATTGTTGGGGTGGATTGAAAGGGAGAATGTAAGATATATTCATTTGATGTAATACTTCACTACTGTGTATGCAAACAGAGAAAGATAGGTATGGAGAGTGAAATATTGGTGGAGTAGGAGAAATGTGGATGAAGTTGGGGCCCAGGCGGCAAGTTTTAATGATCAGGAAGGAGAGCGCACAATTGTAAACATCCAGCAAGTTATTCCACCATGGAAGCCATCACACCCTCATGATATTGGTGTGGAAATCTTGTAATCTATGCCCATGGTTATTGACCCCTCTGTTAAGGGAAATGGGTCCTTCCTAGCCACTCTATCTAGGCCCGTCATTATTTTATACACCTCAATTAAATCTTCCCTTCAACCTTCTCTGTTCCAAAGAAAACAATTCCAGCCTATCCAATCTTTGCTCATGGTTAAAATTCTCCATTCCTGACAACATCCTCTGTAAATCTCCTCTGTACCCTCTCTAGTATGATCACATCCTTCCTGTAATGTGGTGACCAGAACTGTACACAGTACTCTAGCTGTGGTCTAACTAGTGTTTTATACAGTTTCAGCATAACCTCCCTGCTCTTATGTTCTCTACATCGGCCAATAAATGGAAGTATTCCGTAAGCCTTCTTAACCACCTTATCCACCTGTCCTGTTACCCTCAGCAATCAGTGGACAGTCACTCCAAGGCCCCTCTGTTCACAGTCTGAGAGATTGTTCAGTTAGATTGAAAGAGCAAATGTAAAACATAATAATATGATGTAATCCTTCACTGCAGTATACACAGACAATCGAGCGAGAGGCATGGAGTGTGAAACATCGGGGTAGAGGGAGAAAAATAGATGGAGGTGGTAACAAATTGGAAAGGAGTGATAGGGACTGAGAGAGAGGTAATCTCTGGTAAACTCTCTTGCTGGTAATCTCTCTCCATCTCTCTCTCTCTCTTCCAACCTCTTCTGCTGTCTCAAACCCTATTTCTTCACTCAGTTGCTCACTTTCCAACTTGATCTCTCTACTTTTCTCCCTCCATCTCTATCTCACTCTGCACACTATCTCATTCTCTCCCTCTTGCTCTCAGGATGGGAAGAGGGAGAAAGAGAGGCAGAGAAAGGGTGTTGCAGGCAGTGAGAGACAAGGAGAAAGAGACAGAGGAACAGTGAGTCTGGCATTGGTAGGTGGATCTTTACTCTGTATCTAACCCCGTGCGTACCTGTCCTGTGAGTATTCAATGGGGACAGTCTCGGACGGGGGTAACTGTCTAAAAATCAAAACTCAGTCGAAAGCCCTTTCAAAGATGAAATTTAGAAACACTTCTACATACAAAGGGTGGTAGATGTTTGGAACTGTCTTCCACAAATGACCCCTTCCTATCTCTGCATTCTCCTGCAGCTCCACAATCCACCAACATCTGCGATCCTCTAATTCTGGCCTCTTGAGCATCCTCAATTTGAATCGTCCCACCATTGGTGGCCGTGCCTTCAAACTGCCAGGACCCGAACTCTGGAATTCTTTTCCTAAGCCTCTCCGTCTCACCAACTCTCTTTCCTCTTTGAAGACGCTCCCTCAAACCGACCTCTCTGACCACGTTTTTGTTCGTCTCGTGTAATATCTCCTTAAGTGACTCGATGTCAACTTTTTATTTGCCTCATTTATTTGTTGGATGTGTGCGTTACTGGCCAGGCCAGCATTTATTACCCATTCCTAATTGCCCTTGAGAAGGTGGTGTTGAGCCTCGTTATTGAACCGCTGGAGTCCATGTGGGGTAGGTACACCCACAGTGCTGTTAGGAAGCGAGTTCCAGGATTTTGACCCAGGCACAGTGACGGAATGGCGATATAGTTTCAAGTTGGGATGGTGTGTGACTTTCGTTGTTGTGTGCGGACAGTATTTTCAGTGTGCAGTCCATTTAAATTTTTAATTATTTATTTTTTTCACGTGGTTAGATGTAAAGTTTCTCCTACAATCTCCCTGCCTTCCCGTATCTCCTCACTCTTTCTGCACTTCTCTCCCTCCTTCTCTAAATCCACTGCTTTATACTGTATCTAAACTCACACTATACCTGCCCTGGGAGGTCTCATTACGGTGCTTAAGCAATGAGTTATACAGTTCCAGCATACCCTCCCTGCTCTTATATACTTTAACAGCCTTGTTGGGAATGGCACTGCAGTTTGAAAATATGAAACACTGATCCAACACTCACATCTAAAACACTCACACTAACCTCCACAAAACAGGGCTGGATAGATAATGAGGATTGTTAATGATTGTTACAACTTGTCTCATCCTCCCTCTGTCTCTCTCTCTCATGTCTGTTTCTTCCCATCTCCCTCTCTCTCTCTCTCTCTGCCGCATCCTCTCCCTCTTTCTCTGCCTCTTTCCATGACTCTGTCTCTAGCACCATCTCTCTCTCCTTGAACAGAAATATTTCTCTACATTTCTTGGTTAATTTTGAACCTGTAAATCTTGCCCTTGCTGGGAACGTCACTGCAGTTTGAAAATATCAAACATTGATCAACACTCGCCCCCTAAACTCTCACACTAAACCCCCAATACAGGACTGTGCAGATAATGGGGATTGTTACTGAGGTTCTGTCAAGGTCCCCTCACACACTGTATCCCATTTTTCCTGCTTCTAATCTTTGTCAGTGTTCAATAAAATGTTTTTCAATGGTATTACATCTCACTTCAGTTTGAAAATATCAATCACTGATCCAACACTTACCCCCAAAACACTCACACTAAACCCCTGATCTTTCCTTTCAAAATTAGTTCTTTCACACAGCCAGTTTTACTTTTTAATTCTATCTTTTTTCAACGTTATTAAATGTACCGTTTTTCCTATAATCTCGCGTTCTCTCTCTCTCTCCCTCACTCTCTATTTCACCCTCTGTTTGTCTTCCTCCCTCTCTCTCTGTCCCTTTCCCTCTCTGCATTTGCTCTCTCCCTCTGTATCTGTCTTCCTCGCTTTCTCCCTGTCTCTCCCTCTGCATTTGCCTGCCCCCCTTTATGTCTCTCTCCCTCTGAATTTGACTGCCTCCGTTTCTGTCTCTCTCCCTCTGTCTCTGTCCCACTCTGTCTGTGTTTGTCTCCGTCTGTGTTTCACTCCCTCCATCTCTCCGTCCCTCTGTGCATGGACAGCAATGCTTTGAGCCATTTGTTTGGTTAATTTTGAATCTTTAACTCTTGCTTTTGTTGGGAATGTCAATGCAGTTTGAAAATATCAAACACTCATCTCACACTCATCCTTAAAACACTCACATTAAACCCCAAATACAGGACTGGGCAGACAATGGGGATTGTTACTGGAGTTCCGTCAAGGTCTCATTTCACTATCTCTTCTATCTCTCACAGTCTTCCATTTTGTCCCTCCCTCTCCATTTCCCCATTTGTTTTTGTTTCCCTCTCTCCTCTTTCCTTCATCGCCCCCAACTTTATACAGAGAGAGGGTGCTCCTTCCACTTTATAAATAGAGAGGGTACTCCTTCCACTTTATAAATAGAGAGGGTGCTCCTTCCACTTATACAGAGAGAGGGAGCTCCCTCCACTTTATACATAGAATGGGACCACCTTCCACTTATACATAGAGAGGGAGCTCCCTCCACTTTATACGAAGAGGCGGAGCTCCCTCTACCTTAAACATAGAGAGGGAGCTCCCTCTGTTTTATATGGCTGCCGTGGTGGGATTTGAACCCCAGTCCACAGGCCATCAGGTTGGGCCACTGGATTACGTGACCATTGATATTATCACTGCCCAGCTGCCTCACAAATGGATGCGTACAGTGTCTGCTCCGTAATATCACTCACATTAGTTTCTGGGCTGTAACCCTGAACATACTCCCGAATCAGAGAGTCAAAGTTCACATTTTAACTGGTAAAAGTCAGGAACAGAGTGCAACAGGATTGCTTTTGTCCCTGGATTCAGTGTCCACTGCTGACAGATCAGTTACATTTACAACAGAAATGCCAGGAGTGAACAAGGTCAATACAATAATACGGAAAATGTAAATGACGCCACTCATAATTGAAGCATCCGTCCAGTATGAGTACAGATTTCAGGTTTATTCCCGAGAGAGGTCTCACTCAGAAAATGTCATTGACATTGAAATGATTGTGTTTTACCCAGCACGTTATTTAAATCAGAGTCAAAGCTGCTGATGTAATGTGTTTGTTCAGGATACTGTAACTAATAGCAATGATCAGGGGTATAACCATGTCAGTGGAGACTTATCCCCTGTATAAATCAGTACCCATTGGAATGGATCAGCTCAGAGTGCCTGGTGGAGCTGTGGATTCCAGGCTAATAGAAGTCTCTGCTTCTCATAGAAATGGGATATCCAGTAATGTATCAGATACAAGACATTTATTATCCTGTACTTGCAGCAATTGGAGTTGCTGGTAAGCAGTATCTCAGCTGTTAATGGTGTAAATCGATGTTAACTGTGCTGCTGTCGGTATTATTTCTCAATGTGTGTGTTACACATCCCCCAGCTCTTTTCCAGCAATTTACTGATGGAATTTCCTCACTGTCCAACTTTCATTTTTGCAGGAGCTGCATTATGTCTTTAATTGTATTGCTTTAAGTAACCCTGGCATTGCTACTGGATTATTCTGTGTATGGAATGTATTTGAAGGAACGGTCTTGGTTAGGATCAAGAATCAGACCATCAGGAGCTTTTAACATTTTCATGATGTGGATTTAACCAGTCCTGGAATATTTTTATGATTTTGTTTTCAGTGATTGGGAATGAAACATCTCACGGTCTCAGTGTTACAAGCGGACAGAACAAAATACTCCCTCCCCAATAACATGGCTCAGTCTAACTGTGATTTCAATGTGTTTATTGATTATCACTGTTATCAAATATTATTTCACTCTGTGTGTTTCTGACGCTGCTTCAGAAGTCTGGCTACTGAACTGAGTTTGCTGCTGACACTTTCACTTCTCCTTCTCTGCTTCACTGTGGACCTTCACTGTCACTGGACTACATTGTAAAATAGAAAGTATTGATGTGATGTTTCATTGGTTTTCACTCTATCAGTTGGAAACAAGAGACTTTCCATTTATCTGTAGATTATCAGCTGCAGCGCTGATGTTGCTGTTTTATTAATTAAACAATCCCACATTCTAACAGATGACTTTATAATTCCAGGAAAAGGAATTTCAATGATTGTGAGGTTTGTCTGGAAGTAGCTTTCGATCCTGTTTATTCCATGTATTGTAGATGAAGTGAAGAGTGCAGGTGAACAGGTGGAGACTTGGGTTTTCTGAAGATACATTAAATTATTCACAGAGGTTTCACCATTGAACAAACTGACTCTGAGAATAGAATCATTGAACCTGGGGCTGGTGAACAGAACACAAACGCAGAATGTTAGGAATAAATCATATGTGAAAAGCAGCATGAAGAAACAATTTACAGGGTGTGAGAACTCCTTAAAGACAGGGAAGGAGAAAAGGAGCAGGGAGAACGAAACCGATTGGAAAAGAAAAGCAGAAGTAAAAAGAAAGAGAAAGAAGCAGCAGTGTAAATAATTCACTATCATAAAGTGCTGGAATGTCCAGAACAATTAGTGAGAGAAACTGTGAGTTGAACTTGTCTGTTGTCAGATTGTGTTAATTTTCCTGTTGAACTTGATCCTCTGTGTTGATTTCTGTCAGGTCCTCATTTTGTTTTGTAGAAAGTTCCTATTCCTTACTTAGTGACTGAATAAACAGAATAGAATCAGTTCATCACTGATGGTAATTCATTATTTAAATACTGCACTTTTAAATCTCTGTGACTGCTGAATTCAATAAAGAGCGAGGCTGATATCAGAAATATATTAAAATTTATATTTAATAGCCTGTACAAACTAAATATATTGACTATATTGTAGAAACAATGAACTGTTCTCCAACACCAATAACCACAGGGATTATTGTTTGAATGTATGAATTGAGTTGTATTACTGGGATCTATAGATTAGATTTCCTCTAACACTCTGCTGCAGTCTCTCCCTGTGAATCTCAGCCTCTCCTCTCACTGTATTGAACCCTCAGTCTCCTCATCCATTGCTTCAGTTTATCCACTTTCCCAAACCATCTGCTCCAGTCTCCCCTCCCGCTCCAACATGTACTTTCCCTGGAATTTAGAATGTTTTGGGGTGATTTGATGAATGTATTCAAGATAATAAGGGAAACTGAACGGGTTGACAGAGAGTAACAATTCACACTGGCTGCGGAGTCAGGAACTTGGGGGCATAGTCTAAAAATAGAAACGCAGTCTAAAAACCTTTCAGGAGTGAAATGAAGAAACACTTCAACACACCAGGTGTGGTATCAGTTTTGAACTCTCTTCCACAAACGGCAATTGATGCTGAGACACTTGTTCGATTTTAAATCTGAGATTGATAGGTTTTTGTTAAGCAAAGGTATTCAGGGGCAAAGATAGGTACATGGAGTTAGATCACACATCAGCCATGAGCTCATTGAATGACAGAAGAGGGTTGAGGGGCCAAATGGCCTCCTCCTCTTCCCCTGTCCAATGACAAATATCTTGCTATCACTCTCTGTGTCTTGGCCTGTGTCTCTCTCTTTGTCTCTCTTTCTGTCTGTCTGTCTGTCTCTCTCTCATCTCTCAAACATCTGTGGAAATCCACACATATTAGTCAGCCATTTTAGGCTGGTTCTCGGTGGCCATTTTATGTTACCACAACACTGGGACATTTATTCCAGAGACTGACTCCTCACCCATGTGACGGTAGTGCTCAAATTGTGACAGATCCACAGACATGGAGACACTGAGACACACAGTACTAGAAAGGAATCAATCATTCCCTTGCGCCCAATAATTCTCCCTCCACTGTGATTAGGCTGCGTGGCCTGTAATTAATCAGTCTATTACTTTCACCCTTGTTAATCAACAGTACAACATGTGTAGTCCTCCAGTCCTCTGGAAGCACGACTATAACCAGAGAGGATTGGAAAATGATGGTCAGAGCCTCTGCTATTTCCACCCTTGCACCTCTTAACAGTCTGAGCCTGGTGAATTTTCAGCTTTCAACGATGCTGAACCCCTGAATATTTCCTCTCTCACTGTTTACCCGGTTCAATATTTCAAACCCCTCCTCATTGACTACAATGTCTGTGTCGTCCCCTCTTTTGTGAAGGCAGTCGCTATGTATTCATTAAGAACCATGCCCGCATCTTCCGCCTCCACGTTTAGGAAAAAGGAGGAGAGACGATATAAAGTAAAGGATAGAATTCTAAAGGAGGTGCAGGAACAGACACATCTGGGGGGTATTTTTGCATCAATCACTGAAGGTGGCAGGGCAGGTTCAGAAAGTGGTTAAATGGCAAAAGGGATCGTGAGATTATAAATAGAGACATTGAATACAAAAGCAAGAAAATATGACCTTTGTAAAACGCTGGTTTGCCTTCAACTGGAGCATTGTCCAATTCTGGACACCGTACTTTAGCAAGAATGTGGCGGCATTCGAGAGGGTGCAGAAAAGATTCACAAGAATGGTTCCAGGGATGAAGGACCTCAGTTACGTGGATAGATTGGAGAAGGTGGGACTGTTCTCTGTGTCTCTCTCTGTCTTCCTCTCTCTATCTCTCCCTCCTGCTATCTCTGAAACTAAGAGGGAGACAGAGGGAGAGAGGCTTAGATATTCAAATAGAGAGAGTGCTGTTGAGAGGGACAAGGTTGGAGACAGAGAGATTGTTGGGGTGGATTGAAAGGGAGAATGTAAGATATATTCATTTGATGTAATCCTTGACTGTTGTATACGCAAAGAGAGAAAGATAGGTATGCAGAGTGAAATATTGGTCGAGTGGGAGAAATGTGGATGAAGTTGAGGCCCAGGCGGCCAGTGTTGATGATCAGGAAGGAAAACGCTCCATCTTAAACATCCAGCCAGGTATTCCACCATGGAAGCCATCACACCCACATGATATTGGTGTGGAAATCTTGTAATCTATGCCCATGGTGATTGCCCCCTCTGTTAAGGGAAAAGGCTCCTTCCTATCCACTCTATCTCGGCCCATCATCATTTTATACACCTCAATTAAATCTTCCCTTCAACCTTCTCTGTTCCAAAGAAAACAATTCCAGCCTATCCAAACTTTACTCATAGTTAAAATTCTCCATTCCTGACAACATCCTCTGCAAATCTCCTCTGTACCCTCTCTGGTGTGATCACATCCTTCCTGTAATGTGGTGACCAGAACTGTACACAGTACTCTAGCTGTGGTCTAACTAGTATTTTATACAGTTCTAGCATAACCTCCCTGCTCATATATTCTCTACATAGGCCAATAAAGGAAAGTATTCCGTAATCCTTCTTAACCACCTTATTCACCTGTCCTGTTACCCTCAGCAATCAGTGGACAGTCACTCCAAGTTCACAGTCTGAGAGGTTGTTAAGTTAGATTGCAAGGACAAATGTAAAACATAATAATTTGATGTAATCCTTCACTGAAGTATACACAGACATACGAGCGAGAGGCATGGAGTGTGAAACATCGGGTTGGAAGGAGAAAACTAGTTGGAGATGGTAACAAATTGGAAAGGAGTGATAGGGACTGAGAGAGAGGTAATCTCTGGTAAACTCTCTTGCTGGTAATCTCTCTCCATCTCTAACTCTCTCTTCTCCTCTCTTCTGCTCTCTGAAACCCTATTACTTCTCTCTGTAACTCACTTTCCAAGTCTATCTCTCTACTTTTCTCCCTCTATCTCGATCTCCCTCTGCACACTATCTCAATGTCTCCCTCTTGCTCTCAGGATGGGAAGAGGGAGAAAGAGAGGCAGAGAAAGGGTGTTGCAGGCAGTGAGAGATGAGGAGAAAGAGACAGAGGAACAGTGAGTCTGGCATTGGTAGATAGATCTTTACTCTGTGTCTAACCCCGTGCGTAACTGTCCTGTGAGTATTCAATGGGGACAGTCTCGGACGGGGGAGACTGTCTAAAAATCAAAAATTAGTTGAAAGCCCTTTCAAAGATGAAAGTTAGAAACACTTCTACATACAAAGGGTGGTAGAAGTTTGGAACTGTCTTCCACAAATGACACCTTCCTATCTCTGCAATCTCCTCCAGCTCCACAATCCACCATTATCTGCGATCCTCTAATTCCGGACTCTTGAACATCCCCAATTTGAATGGCCCCACCATTGGTGGCCGTGCCTTCAAGCTGCCAGGACCCTAACTCTGGAATTCCTTTCCTAAACCTCTCCGTCTCACTAACTCTCTTTCCTCTTTGAAGATGCTCCCTCAGACCAACCGCTTTGACCAAGTTTATGTTCATCTAGTTTAATATCTCCTTAAGTGACTCGATGACAACTTTTTATTTGCCTTATTTATTTTTTGGATGTGTGTGTTACTGGCCAGGCCAGCATTTATTACCCATTCCTAATTGCCCTTGAGAAGGTGGTTTTGAGCTTCTTTCTTGAACCGCTGCAGTCCATGTGGGGTAGGTACACCCACAGTGCTGTTAGGAAGGGAGTTCCAGGATTTTGACCCAGGCACAGTGAAGGAATGGCGATATAGTTCCAAGTTAGGATGGTGTGTGACTTTCGTTGTTGTTGTGTGGACAGTATTTTCAGTGCGCAGTCCATTTATATTTTTAATTATTTATTTTTTCATGTGGTTAGATGTAAAGTTTCTCCTACAATCTGACTGCCTCCCCGTATCTCCTCACTCTTTCTGCCCGTCTCTCCCTCCTTCTCTAAATCCACTGCTTTACTCTGTATCTAAACTCACACTGTACCTGTCCTGGGAGGTCTCATTATGGTGCTTAAACAATGAGTTATACACTTCCAGCATAACCTCCCTGCTCTTATATACTTTAATAGCCTTGTTGGGAATGGCACTGCAGTTTGAAAATATGAAACACTGATCCAACATTCACCACTAAAACACTCACACTAACCTCCAAAAACAGGACTGGGCAGATAATGAGGATTTTTAATGATTGTTACAACTTGTCTCATCCTCTCTCTGTCTCTCCCTCTCATGTCAGCTTCTTCATATCTTTCTCTCTCTCTCTCTCTCTCTCCCTCGTCCTCTCCCTCTTTCTCTTCCTCTTTCCATGACAGTGTCTCTAACGCCATCTCTCTCTCCTTGGACAGAAATGTTTTTATTCATTTCTTGGTTAATTTTGAACCTGTAAATCTTGCCCTTGCTGGGAACGTCAACGCAGTTTGACAATTTCAAACACTGTTCAACACTCGCCTCCTAAACTCTCACACTAAACCCCCAATACAGGACTGTGCAGATAATGGGGATTGTTACTGAGATTCTGTTAAAGTCCCCTCACACACTGTATCCCATTTCCCCTGCTTCTAAAGTTTGTCAGTGTTTAATACTATTTTTTTCAATAATATTAAATGTTACTTCAGTTTGAAAATATCAATCACTGATCCAACACTTGCCCCCAAAACACTCACACTAAACTCCTGATCTTTCATTCCAAAATTAGTTCCTGCACACAGCCAGTTTTACTTTTTAATTCTATCTTTTTTCAACATTACTAGATGAAAAGTTTATCCGATAATCTCGCACTCCCTCTCTCTCTGTCTGTCTCTCCTTCTGTCTCTGTTTCTCCCTCTGTTTGTCTCTCTCCCTCTCTCTCTCTATGTCCCTTTCTCCCTCTGCATCTGTCTCTCTCCCTCTGTATCTGTCTCACTCGCTTTCTCCCTGTCTCTCTCCCTCTGCATCTTCTTGCCTCCCTTTCTGTCTGTCTCACTCTGCATTTGCCTGCCTCCATTTCTGTCTCTCTCCCTCTGTCTCTGTTCCTCCTTTTTTTCTATCATGCTAGCTCTGTCTCTCTCTCTCTCCCTCTGTCTCTGTCCGACTCTTTCTGTGTCTCTGTCCATCTGTGTTTCACTCCCTCCATCTCTCCGTCCCTCTGTACATGGACAGCAATGCTTTAAGCCATTGGTTTGGTTAATTTTGAATCTTTAACTCTTGCTTTTGTTGGGAATGTCACTGCAGTTTGAAAATATCAAACACTCATCTAACGCTCATCCCTAAAACCCTCACATTAAAACCCCAAATACCGACTGGGCAGACAATGGGGATTATTACTGGGGTTCCGTTAAGGTGTCATTTCACTATCTCTTCTGTCTCTCACTGTCTTCCACTTTGTCCCTCTCTCTCCATTTCCCCATTTGTTTTCGTTTCCCTCTCTCCTCTTTCCTTCATCGCCCCCAATGTTATAAATAAAGAAGGAGCTCCCTCCACTTTATCCATAGAGAGGGAGCTCCCTCCACTTTATACATAGAGAGGGAGCTCCCTCCACTTTATACATAGAGAGGGAGCTCCCTCTGTTTTATATAGCTGCTGAGGTGGGATATGAACTCCTGTCCCCAGGCCATCAGGTTGGGCCTCTGGATTACGTGACCATTGATATTATCACTACCCAACTGCCTCCCAAATGGATTCGTACAGTGTCTGTCCCATAATATCACTCACAGTAGTTTCTGGGCTGTAACCCTGAACATGGTCCCGAATCAGAGAATCAAAGTTCACATTTTAACTGGGAAAAGGCAGGAACAGAGTGAAACGGGATTGCTTTTGTCCCTCTATTCAGTGTCCACTGCAGACAGATCATTTACATTTCCAACAGAAATGCCAGGAGTGATGAAGGTCAATACAATAATATGGAAAATGTAAATGATGCCTCTCATAATTGCCATCCATCCAGTATGGGTACAGATTTCAGGTTTATTTCGAGAGAGGTCTTACTCAGAAAATGTCATTGACACTGAAATGATTGTGTTTTATCCACCACATTATTTACATCAGAGTCAAAGCTGCTGATGTAATGTGTTTGTACAGGTGAGTGTAATTAATTGCAATGATCAGGGGTATAACCGTGTCAGTGGAGACTTATCCCCTGTATAAATCAGGACCCATTGGAATGGATCAGCTCAGAGTGCCTGGTGGAGCTGTGGATTCCAGTCTCACAGAAGACCCTGCTTCTCACAGGAATAGGATATCCAGTAATGTATCAGATGCAAGCATTTACTATCCTGTACTTGCAGCAATTGGAGTTCCTGGTAAGCTGTATCTCAGCTATTAATGGTGTAAATCAATGTTAACTGTGCTGCTGTACTGGGTATTATTTCCCTCTGTGTGTGTTACACAGCCACCTGTTCTTTTCCAGCAATTTACTGATGGAATCTCCTTATTGTCTCCTCTTCCATTCTTGCAGGAACTGCATTATGTATTTAATGGTATTGTTTTTAGTAACTGTGGCATTATTACTGGATTATTCTGTGTATTGAATGTATTGGAATGAGATGTTTCAGTGAGGATCAATAATCGAACCATTAGGCGCTTTTAACAGTTTGATGATGTGGATCTAACCGGTCCTGGAATATTTTTATGATTTTTTTTCGGTGATTGATAATGAGACATCTCACGGTCTCAGTGTTACAAAGGGACAGAACAATGTCCTCCCTCGCCAATAACATGGCTCAGTTTAACTGGGATTTCAATGTGTTTATTGATTATCACTGTTATCAAATATTATTTCATTCTGTGTGTGTCTGACGCTGCTTCAGAAGTCTGGCTACTGAACTGAGTTTGCTGCTGACACGTTCACTTCTCCTTCTCTGCTTCACTGTGGACCTTCACTGTCACTGGACTACATTGTAAAATAGAAAGTATTGATGTGATGTTTAACTGGTTTTCACTCTATCAGTAGGAATCAAGAGTCTTTCCATTTATCTGTAGATTATCAGATGCAGCGCTGATGTTGGTGTTTTATTAATTAAACAATCCCACATTCTAACAGATTCCCTAATATTTCCAGGAGAATGAATTTCAATGATTGTGAGGTTTGTCTGGAAGGAGCTTTCGATCCTGTTTATTCCATGTATTGTGGATGAAGTGAAGAGTGTATGTGAACAGGTGGAGACTTGAGTGTTCTGTCGATACATTAAATTATTCACAGAGGATTCACCACTCAACAAACTGACTCTGAGAAGAGAATTAATGAACCTGAGGCAGGTGAACAGAACACAGACGCAGAATGTTAGGAATAAATCATATGTGAAAAGCAGCATTAAGTAACAATTTACAGGGTGTGAGTACTCCGGAGAGATAGGGAAGGAGAAAAGGAGCAGGGAGAACGAAACGGAGGGAAAGAGATAAGCAGAAGTAAAGAGAAAGAGAAAGAAGCAGCAGTGTAAATAATTCACTGTCATAAAGTGCTGGAATGTCCAGAACAATTAGTGAGAGAAACTGTGAGTTGAAGTTGTTTGTTGTCAGATTGTGTTCATTTTCCTGTTGGACTTGATCCTCTGTGTTGATTTCTGTCAAGTCCTCATTTGGTTTTGTAGAAAGTTCCTATTCCTTACTTAGTGACTGAATAAACAGAAAAGAATCAGTTCATCGCTGATGGTAATTCATTGTTTAAATACTGCCCTTTAAAATCTCTGTGACTGCTGAATTCAATAAAGAGCGAGGCTGATATCAGAAACATATTTAATTTTTTATTTAATAGCCTGTACAGACTAAATATATTGACTATATTGTAGAAACAATGAACTGTTCTCCAACACCAATAACCACAGGGATTATTGTTTGAATGTATGAATTGAGTTGTATTACTGGGATCTATAGATTAGATTTCCTCTAACACTCTGCTGCAGTCTCTCCCTGTGAATCTCAGCCTCTCCTCTCACTGTATTGAATCCTCAGTCTCCTCATCCATTGCTTCAGTTTATCCACTTTCCCAAACCATCAGCTCCAGTCTCCCCTCCTGCTCCAACATGTCCTTTCCCTTCTCTCCCTCCCAATTTCACTCACTGTCTCCACATCCAGCTGCCTCGTCCAACCTGATAGGAATACAGTAACATGGGAGCAGGAGGAGGCCATTCAGCCCTTCGAACTTGCTCCACCATTCTAGATCATGGCTGATACTCAAACTTAGCGCTGCAGTTTTCTGCCTTTTCCCATTTGATAACAGTCCCTGTGAGTTCCCTGAACCCAGAGCAACAAACCAGCTACACATCCCGCTCTCCCCAAACCTTCCTAAACAACAGTCTGGAGACATTTTCCCAATTAACCCATTGGATTCCATCTCTGGATAACCCCTTCTCATTTCCCCACTGACACTGCATCCTCACTCAGTACTTCCAGTCGACCCGGTGCTGATTTATTCACTTTCTGCATCAATTTCCCAATTCATTATTAATAACTGTGTTTTCAAACATTTCACTGTGACAAAGCACTGCCTGGGTCAATGAATCAGTTTTCACTGCTCGATGCAGCTGGAAATTTCAGCCCAGATCCTGTCAAACTGCTGCTTTGTCTCCAGGTCTGATCAGTAATTTCCCTGCTTCCTTTTCTCTCTCTCTTCCAGTTAACTTGGTGGCGATTGTGATCCTGTCCCGAGGAAAGTGCGGTCTCTCCAAATGTATCAGTGTCTACCTGGTGGGAATGGCAGTGTCTGATCTCCTGGTCGTTATCACTAATCCCATATTGAGCTGGATTGTTGGAATTTATTTCCCATATTCATTCCTGAGAATTACTCCTGTGTGTTCTCTCATTAACGTTCTGCTTTCTGCATCCACAGTTGTTTCTGTCTGGCTCACAGTCACTTTCACCTTTGATCGATTTGTGGCCATTTGTTGTGAGAAGCTGAAAACAAAATATTGCAGCAAGAAAAGGGCGGCTGTGGTTGTGGGAACAGTGAGTGTGCTGGGCTGTTTAGAGTCTCTCTCCTGGTACTTTACACTGAAACAACAATACATTATTGATAATGTTCCCATGGGTTGTGTTTATAAACTGAGCTTCTTTACTTCCCCCATATGGGGGGCATTTGAATTGCTTAACCACATTTTAACCCCTTGTGTCCCGGTCTTTCTGATTTTGCTGCTCAATGTTCTGACTGTCAGACGGATTTTATTCTCCAGTAAAGTCCGCAGGGGATTCCGGCGCCACAGCAATGCAGAGAATCACAAGGACCCAGAGATGGAGAATCGCAGGAAATCAATTATTTTACTCTTCAGTATATCCGGCAGTTTTATCCTGTTGTGGGTGACCCAAGTTGTGTTTATCATTTACAGTCGAATTACAGATATTTATTATTATTCCTCCTACACTGACCCTCTCTATATCACAGAACAAACATCAAAGATGCTGCAGCTTCTCAGTTCCTGCACCAACACATGTATTTACATTGTGACCCAGACTAAATTCAGACAGGAGCTGAAGAAGGGGGTGAAATACCCTCTCAATCTCATTGTTAAATTAGTGAAATCATAGAAAGAGCTGAAGGGTTTCAAACACTGGAACTAAATCCCATTCCCCCTCCTCCCCCCCCCCAAACCCCCAGCTCCACCTCCCACCCTCCACCCGCCTCTGTGATTATTTGACCGGCGCCATCTTTAGTCCTGGCAGCGAATGAACGTGCAGACCCTGATGGTTAACGGGAATGGGATACGTTTGCGCATGTGCCAGTGCAGCGCCACCTCGTGGTTGCTTTGTCAACAACCGCTGCCAGTGGACAAAGCTGCAAATCGCAGGGGTTGTGAGCTGGTGAGTGGGACAGTAAATGCAGTGAGGCAGTGACACCAGCAGATGGAGATGGTGAGAGGGCGCAGCAACTGCAGTGAGGCAGTGACACCAGCAGATGGAGATGGTGAGTGGGCCTGTAACTGCAGTGAGGCAGGAGTGCCAGCAGATGCCGATGGTGAGAGAGGGACATTAACTGCAATGAGACAGGGACACCAGGAGGTGGAGATAGTGAGGAAGGGACAGTAACTGAAGTGACACAGGGACACCAGCAGATGGAGATGGTGAGAGGGGGCAGTAACTGCAGTGAGACAGGGACACTAGCAGATGGAGATGGCGAGAGAGGGACATTAACTGCAGTGACACAGGGATACCAGCAGATGGAGATGGTGAGAGGAGGACAGCAGCTGCAGTAAGACAGGGACACCAGGAGATGGAGATGGTGAGTGTGGGACAGTAACTGCAGTGAGGCAGGGGTACCAGCAGATGGCGATGGTGAGAGAGGGACATTAGCTGCAGTGAGACGAGTCACCAGCAGATGGAGATGCTGAGCCATTACTGATGAGAGATTCCCTTGCTGAGTTTGAAAGTTTCCACAAGTCTGAAGAATTTACTTTATTGTAAACTTGAGAAGCTGAATAAAATAATTTCAATGCAACTTTTGTAAAATGGCTATTTTTCTACTGTGTGAACACTTGCAACATGAAACTCGTTCCTGTTTGGAAAATTATATTGAGTGATTAAAGGTAATGTATAAATAAAACAACAGGATCAAATCAAACTGAAACAGTCATTTATAAATAAAAACTCTCAATATAAGTTGTGTTGAGTTCTTGATCACCTACGTTATGACATCTCTCTCTCACACACTTCTCTTTCTATGCTGGTATCTTCTCTACTATAACTAAGAGTAGTTGACATTTTGATCCAATTGTCCTTTAAAATTTAATATTGAATCTGCTTTCAGAAACCTGTCAGACAGTGAATTCCAGACCATAATAACTCCCTGCCTATTTGTTTCACCCCTCTACTAGTGTAAACATTCTCTCCTCATATCTCCAAAATGAGGGAAAGATTTTGAATGCAATGCAATTAATTTCTCCAGGACAGCAGCTGCAGAGGATCTGGAACCTCCTAAATTTGGACAAACAATGAACAAAAATCCCTCTGAATCCCTCAGGAGAACAGAGGATAGAAACAGTCTGGAAGCAAATGGAAACAAGTGACACTTTATTACAGCAGTAAAAACTCTTTGTCAGAAAGTAGAGGTCTTTATTGCTGAACTTTATATAAACTGGAGGTGAAAAGTGGAAGATCTTTAATACCATTTGTGTTAAATGGCCATTTCCCAGCTTTGTGAACCCTTGTAACATTAAACTGGTGAATGTTAAGAAGGTTTTATTGATTGATTACAGCTAATACATAAATACAGCAGCATCAAATACAGGGCAAAGAATCATTGACGAATACAACTGGAAATATGGGTAAGAATTGTTGTGTGAAATGTCTCTGGTTATAAAAGTTCTCTTGGCTGCATCATTAACCTGGCTCTAGTTTCAGTCATTGTCACACAGTGGAAATGAAAAACCGAATAAAAACCGCATGTTTATACTGCAGTCAAACAGGCCTCTCCAGCAATAACACTTTGTCAGAATTTCAAGGCAATTGCAATGAGTCATTTTCTGAACTTTCTGTTAACTGGAGGTGAATAGTGAAAGACATTTAATACAAAGAGTGTTACTGGCCATTATCCAAACCGGCCCCTCCAGGTTTAAAATTGCAGCAGTGTTTCTGTTCTGTTAATGAGGTTTTTGGTGGAGGGAGAAAGAGAGAGAGAGAGAGAGACAGACAGACAGGATTCTGTGTGGAATGGTCCATTTGGGATATGGCTGGAATATCCCTCTCTCCCCCATTCCCTGTTTACACAGAGACTCACCTTGGACTGCCCCATACCTGGGATGCAGTGTCCAGATGAAGGAAGCTGATAGCTGGTTGGGTGAGCTGTATTTGGGGTGGACAGTCTGTTTTGAGTGACAGGTTCTGGGATATATTAGGACAACATCAGCCTCCATTCTTTCTTTCCATGCAGCTGGTTTGTTCAGGTGAGTTTCTGTATCTCAGTCTCTGTGCCCAGGTGAATTGCAAGCTGATTACAGTGTGTGTGTGTGAGAGAGAGAGTCCAGTCTGAATCCCCCGCTCTATCTATCCCAGTCCTGACACTTGTCTCCAATTCCCACGCAACCTCCCTCTCCAGGATCTTTTCCCCATGGATGAGCTGATGGAGGCAAGTTGTTAGAGTCCAAAGATGGAGCGCAGAACGTGTGGGATGGTGAGTATCAGATCTTTATCGTCCCTCTCTGCCTTTCTCTCTCCTTTTGACTCAATCTCTCTCTTTCAATCTCTTTTTCAATCTCTCTCTGTCTGTTTCTCTCTCTGTTTCTCTCTCTCTGTTCCTCAATCTCTCTCTCTCTCTCTGTTTCTCTCTGTGTGTTTCTCTTCTCTCTCAATCTCTCTGTCTGTTTCTCTCTCTCTCTGTTCCTCAATCTCTCTCTCTCTCTGTGTTTCTCTCTCTGTTCCTCAATCTCTCTCTCTGTTTCTCTCTCTCTCTGTGTTTCTCTCTCTGTGTGTTTCTCTCTCTCTCGATTCTCGCTCTCGGTTTCTCTCTCTGTTTCTCTCTCTGTTTCTCTCTCTCTTTTTTTTTCCTCTCTCTCTCTGTTACTCCATTTCTCCCTTTCTCTCTCTCACTTTGTGTTTGTCTTTCTCTCTGAATGATTGTGTGTCTTTCTGTCTCAATGGATTTCTTTGTCCTTCTCTCTCTCAATCTCTCTGTGATTCTTTGTGTGCCTTTCTCACTGGCTTCCTGTCTGTCTCTTTGCTGCCTGCAATTTCTTTGTGTCTCAGTTCTTTCCCTCCACTTTTTTCCCTCTTTTTCTGTGTTTCTTTCGGCCTTTTCTCTAATCCTGACTTTCTTTCGACTGTATTTCTGACTTTGTCTTTTCTCTATTTCTCTGAGTTTCTTTTCTGTATTTCTGACTTTCTGTCTTTTCTGTATTTCTGACTTTCTGTCTTTTTCAGAATTTGTGTTTTCTCTATTTCTGACTTTGTCTTTTCTGTATTTCTGACTTTGTCTTTTCTCTATTTCTCTGAGTTTGTCTTTTCTGTATTTCTGACTTTCTGTCTTTTTCTGACTGTGTCTTTTCTGTGTTTCTGACTTTGCCTTTTCTCTATTTCTCTGAGCTTCTTTTCTCTATTTCTGACTTTGTCTTTTCTGTATTTCTGACTTTGTCTTTTCTCTATTTCTCTGAGTTTGTCTTTTCTGTATTTCTGACTTTCGGTCTTTTTCTGACTGTGTCTTTTCTGTGTTTCTGACGTTGTCTTTTCTCTATTTCTCTGAGTTTCTTTTCTCCATTTCTGACTTTGTCTTTTCTGTATTTCTGACTTCTGGCCCCCCCGCAATTTATCCCCCCCCCCCGCAATTTATCCCCCCCCCGGCAATTTCCCCCCCCGGCAATTTCCGCCCCCCCCCCGCAATTTTATCCCCCCGCAATTTCACCCCCCCACCCACATGCAAAATTTCCTCCAACCGCAATTTATATCCACGATGTAAATTTTATCCCCTGCAATATTTCGCCCCCCACCGAATAACATTCCCCTGTTGTACAGACCCCCACCCAATCTAGATAATCCTCATCTACAGACCCCTATCTGATATCTCAAGTTAACTGACCCCCATCTAATACCCTCACTATCAACAGACCCAGGAACAGACCCCATCTAATTATCCCCATCCCCCTGTTACAAGACAATCCATCTAGATACCTCCCCCCCAGGACCGAGTCCCATCTAGATAACCCCCCTTGACCGAGTCCCATCTAGATACCCCCCACAGGACCGAGTCCCATCTAGATACCCCCCAGGAACAGACTCCCATCTAGATACCCCCCCAGGACCGAGACCCATCTAGATGCCCCCCCCCAGGAACAGTCTCCCATCTAGATACCCCCCCCCCCCCAGGACCGAGTCCCATCTAGATAACCCCCCAGGACCGATTCTCATCTAGATACCTCCCCAGGACCGAGTCCCATCTCGATAACCCACCACAGGAACAGACTCCAATCTAAATATCCCCCCCAGGAACAGACTGCACCCCGCCCCAGGAAAAGAACCCCATCTAATTATCCCCTTCCCCCTGTTACAAGACAACCCATCGAGATACCCCCCGAGGACCGAGTCCCATATAGATACACCCACAGGAGCAGACTCCCATCTAGATACCTCCCCAGGAACAGACTCCCATCCAGATAGCCCCCCAGGACCGAGTTCCATCTAAATACCCCTCCAGGAACAGACTCCCATCTTAATACCCCGCCAATAACAGACTCCCATCTGGATAACCCCCCCGGGGACAGACTCCCATCTAGATACCCCCCCAGCGACAGACTCCCAACGAACTACCACCCGGGGACAGACCCCCATTTAATTATACCCTTATAATACCCCTGTTACAAATATATCCCCGGGGACCGACACCCATCTAAATACATCCCCGGGGACAGACCCCCATCTAAATACATACCAGGATACAGACCGTTATCTAAATACATCCCGGGGACAGACCCCCATCTAAATACATCCCCGGGGACAGACCGCCATCTAAATACATCCCCGGGGACAGAAACCCATCTAAATACATCCCCGGGGACAGACCCCCATCTAAATACATCCCCGGGGACAGACCCCCATCTAATTATACCCTTATAATACCCCTGTTACAAATACATCCCCGGGGCCAGACCCCCATCTAAATACATAACAGGATACAGACCCCCATCTAAATACATCCCCGGGGACAGACCCCCATCTAAATACATCCCCGGGGACAAACCCCCATCTAAATACATCCCCGTGGACAGACCCCCATCTAATTATACCCTTATAATACCCCTGTTACAAATACATCCCCGGGGCCAGACCCCCATCTAAATACATAACAGGATACAGACCCCCATCTAAATACATCCCCGGGGACAGACCCCCATCTAAATACATCCCCGGGGACAAACCCCCATCTAAATACATCCCCGGGGACAGACCCCCATCTAATTATACCCTTATAATACCCCTGTTACAAATACATCCCCGGGGCCAGACCCCCATCTAAATACATAACAGGATACAGACCCCCATCTAAATACATCCCCGGGGACAGACCCCCATCTAAATACATCCCCGGGGACAAACCCCCATCTAAATACATCCCCGGGGACAGACCCCCATCTAAATACATCCCCTGGGACAGACCCCATCTAAATACATCCCCGAGGACAGACCCCCATCTAAATACATCCCCGGGGACAGACCCCCATCTAATTATGCCCTTATAATTCCCCTGTTACAAATACATCCCCGGAGACAGACCCCCATCTAATTATACCCTGATAATACCCCTGTTACAAATACATCCCCAGAGACAGACCGCCATCTAAATACATCCCCGGGGACAGACCCCCGTCCAAATACATCCCCGTGGACTGACCCCCATCGATATACCCCACCCGGGGACAGACCCCCATCTAATTATACCCTTATCATACCCCTGTTACAAATACATCCCCGGGGACAGACCGCCATCTAAATACCCCACCCGGGGACAGACCCCCATCTAATTATACCCTTATAATACCCCTGTTACAAACACATCCCCGGAGACAGACCCCCATCAAAATATATCCCCGGGGTCAGACCTCCATCTAACTATACCCTTATGATACCCCTGTTACAAATACGTGACTGGAACAGACCCCCATCTAAATATTAACCCCGGAGACAGACCCCCATCTAAATAACTCCCCAGGGACAGACCCCCATCCAGATACCCCACCCCGGGACAGACCCCCATCTATCTACCCACCTCCCCCCCCCGCCCCTCCCAATCTCACTCACTGTTTCCACCTCCAGCTGCCTTGTCCAACCTGATAGGAATACGGGAACATGGGAGCAGGAGGAGGCCATTCAGCCCTTCGAGCTTGCTCCACCATTCTAGATCATGGCTGATACTCAAACTTAGCGCTGCAGTTTTCTGCCTTTTCCCATTTGATAACGTTCCCTGTCAGTTCCCTGAAACCAGAGCAACAAACCAGCTACACATCCCGTTCTCCCCAAACCTTCCCAACCAACAGTCTGGAGACAAATTCCCAATTAACCCATTGGATTCCATCTCTGTAAAACCCTTTCTCATTTCCCCACTGACACTGCATCCTCACTCAGTACTTCCAGTAAATCCGGTGCTGAATGTATTCACTATCTGCATCAATTTCCCAATTCATTATTAATAACTGTGTTTACAAACATTTCACTGTGACAAAGCACTGCCCGGGTCAATGAATCAGTTTTCACTGCTCGATGCAGCAACAAAGCTAGAAATTTCAGCCCAGATCCTGTCAAACTGCTGCTTTGTCTCCAGGTCTGATCAGTAATTTCTCTGCTTCCTTTTCTCTATCTCTTCCAGTTAACTTGGTGGCGATTGTGATCATGTCCCGAGGAAAGTGCGGTCTCTCCAAATGTATCAGTGTCCACCTGGTGGGAATGGCAGTGTCTGATGTCCTGGTCGTGATCACTAATCCAATATTGGGTGCAATTGTTCCAATTTATTTCCCATATTCATTCCTGAGAATTACTCCTGTGTGTTCTCTCATTGCCGTTCTGCTTTCTGCATCCACAGTTGTTTCTGTCTGGCTCACAGTCACTTTCACCTTTGATCGATTTGTGGCCATTTGTTGTGAGAAGCTGAAAACAAAATATTGCAGCAAGAAAAGGGCGGCTGTGGTTGTGGGAACAGTGAGTGTGCTGGGCTGTTTAGAGTCTCTCCCCTGGTACTTTACACAGGAACAAAAATACATTATTGATAATGTTCCCATGGGTTGTGTTCAGAAACTGAGCTTCTTTACTTCCCCCATATGGTTGGCCTTTGAATTGTTCAACCGCATTTTAACCCCTTGTGTCCCGGTCTTTCTGATTTTGCTGCTCAATGCTCTGACTGTCAGACGGATTTTATTCTCCAGTAAAGTCCGCAGGGGATTCCGGCGCCACAGCAATGCAGAGAATCACAAGGACCCAGAGATGGAGAATCGCAGGAAATCGATTATTTTACTCTTCAGTATATCTGGCAGTTTTAAACTGTTATGGATGACCCGGGTAGTGTATAACATTTATAGGAGAATTGTAGATATTTATTATTATTCCTCCTTCACTGACCCTCTCTTTATCACAGATCAAGCATCAAAGATGCTGCAGATTCTCAGTTCCTGCACCAGCACATTGTGACCCAGACTAAATTCAGACAGGAGCTGAAGAAGGGGGTGAAATACCCTCTTAATCTCATTGTTAAATTAGTGAAATAATAGAAAGAGCTGAAGGGTTTCAAACACTGGAACTAAATCCCATTCCCCCTCCTCCACCCCCACCCAGACCCCTCGCTCCACCTCCCACCCTCCACCCGCCTCTGTGATTATTTGACCGGCGCCATCTTTAGTCCTGGCAGCTGCCTGAGCGTGGGCAGACCCTGACGTTTCACTGGAATAGTGTACGTTTGCGCATGTGCGAGTACAGTGCCACCGAGCGTGTGCTTTGTCAACAACCGCCGCCAGTGGACAAAGTTGCAAATCGCAGTGATTGTGATGTGTTGAGAGGGGCAGTAACTGCAGTGTGACAGGGACACCAGCAGATGGAGATGGTCAGAGAGAGACAGTAACTGCAGTGAGGCAGGGACACCAGCAGATGGAGATGGTGAGAGAGGGACAGTAACTGCAGTGAGGCAGGGACACCAGCAGATGGAGATGGTCAGAGAGAGACAGTAACTGCAGTGAGGCAAGGACACCAACAGATGGAGACGGTGAGAGGGGACAGTAACCGCAGTGAGGCAGGAACACCAGCAGATGGAGATGGTGAGAAGGGGACAGTAACTGCAGCGAGGCAGGGGTACCAGGAGATGGAGATGGTGAGAGGGGGACAGTAACTGCAATGAGACAGGGACACCAGCAGCTGGAGAAGGTGAGAGGGGACAGTAACCGCAGTGAGGCAGGCACACCAGCAGATGGAGATGGTGAGAAGGGGACAGTAACTGCAGTGAGGCAGGGGTACCAGGAGATGGAGATGGTGAGAGGGGGACAGTAACTGCAATGAGACAGGGACACCAGCAGTTGGAGATGGTGAGAGAGGGACATTAACTGCAGTGAGGCAGGGACACCAGCAGATGGTGATGCTGAGCCATTACTGATGGGAGATTCCCTTGCTGAGTTTGAAAGTTTCCACAAGTATGAAGAATTTACTTTATTGTAAACTTGAAATGCTGAATAAAATAATTTCAATGCAACTGTTGTAAAATGGCTATTTTTCTACTGTGTGAACACTTGCAACATGAAACTCGTTCCTGTTTGGAAGGTTATATTGAGTGATTAAAGGTAATGTATAAATAAATCAAGAGGATCAAATAAAACTGAAACAGTTATTTATAAATAAAAACTCTCAATATAAGTTGTGTTGAGTTCCTGATCACCTACGTTATGACATCTCTCTCTCTCTCACTTCTCTTTCTATGCTGGTATCTTCTCTACTATAACTAAGAGTAGTTGAAATTTTACTCCAATTGACCTTTGAAAGTTAATATTGAATCTGCTTTCAGAAACCTGTCAGACAGTGAATTCCAGACCATAATAACTCCCTGCCTATTTGTTTCACCCCTCTACTAGGGCAAACAGTTAGAATTAGAATTAGAATTAGAATTAGAAAATTACAGCGCAGTACAGGCCCTTCGGCCCTCGATGTTGCGCCGACCTGTGAAACCATCTGACCTACACTATTCCATTTTCATCCATATGTCTATGCAATGACCACCTAAATGCCCTTAAAGTTGGCGAATCTACTACTGCTGCAGGCAGGGCGTTCCACGCCCTTACTACTCTCTGAGTAAAGAAACTACCTCTCACATCTGTCCTATATCTATCACCCCTCAACTTGAAGCTATGTCTCCTCGTGTTTGCCATCACCATCCGAGGAAAAAGACGCTCACACTCCACCCTATCTAACCCTCTGATTATCTTATATGTCTCTATTAAGTCACCTCTCCTCCTCCTTCTCTCCAACGAAAACAACCTCAGCTCCCTCAGCCTTTCCTCGTAAGACCTTCCCTCCATACCAGGCAACATCCTAGTAAATCTCCTCTGCACCCTTTCCATAGCTTCCACATCCTTCCTATAATGCGGCGACCAGAACTGCACGCAATACTCCAGGTGCGGTCTCACCAGAGTTCTGTACAGCTGCAGCATGACCTCGTGGCTCCGAAACTCGATCCCTCTACTAATAAAAGCTAACACACCATATGCCATCTTAACAGCCCTATTAACCTGGGTAGCAACCTTCAGGGATTTATGCACCTGGACACCAAGATCTCTCTGTTCATCTACACTCCCAAGAATCTTCCCATTAGCCCAGTACTCTGCATTCCTGTTACTCCTTCCAAAGTGAATCACTTCACACTTTTCTGCATTAAACTCCATTTGTCATCTCTCAGCCCAGCTCTGCAGCCTATCTATGTCCCTCTGTACCCTACAACATCCTTCGGCACTATCCACAACTCCACCGACATTAGTGTCATCTGCAAATTTACTAACACACCCTTCTACACAATCTTCCAGGTCATTTATAAAAATGACAAACAGCAGTGGCCCCAAAACAGATCCTTGCGGTACACCACTTGTAACTAAACTCCAGGATGAACATTTGCCATCAACCACCACCCTCTGTCTTCTTTCAGCTAGCCAATTTCTGATCCAAAGCTCTAAATCACCATCAACCCCATACTTCCGTATTTTCTGCAATAGCCTACCGTGGGGAACCTTATCAAACGCCTTACTGAAATCCATATACACCACATCCACTGCTTCACCCTCATCCACCTGTTTGGTCACCTTCTCGAAAAACTCAATAAGGTTTGTGAGGCACGACCTACCCGTCACAAAACCGTGCTGACTGTCTCTAATGAACTTATTCTTTTCAGGATGATTATAAATCCTGTCTCTTATAACCTTTTCCAACATTTTACCCACAACCAAAGTAAGGCTCACAGGTCTATAATTACCAGGGCTGTCTCTACTCCCCTTCTTGAACAAGGGGACAACATTTGCTATCCTCCAGTCTTCCGGCACTATTCCTGTCGACATAAAGATCAAGGACAAAGGCTCTGCAATCTCCTCCCTAGCTTCCCAGAGAATCCTAGGATAAATCCCATCTGGCCCAGGAGACTTATCTATTTTCACACTTTCCAAAATTGATATCACCTCCTCCTTGTGAACCTCAATCCCATCTAGCCTAGTAGTCTGAATCTTAGTATTCTCAACAACATTTTCTTTCTCTACTGTAGATACTGACGAAAAATATTCATTTAACACTTCCCCTATCTCCTCTGATTCCACACACAACTTCCCACTACTATCCTTGATTGGCCCGAATCTAACTCTAGTCATTCTTTTATTCCTGATATACCTATAGAAAGCCTTAGTGTTTTCCCTGATCCTATCCACCAATGACTTCTCGTGTCCTCTCCTTGCTCTTCTTAGCTCTCCCTTTCGATCCTTCCTGGCTAGCTTGTAGCTCTCAAGCGCCCTAACTGAGCCTTCACGTCTCATCCTAACATCAGCCTTCTTCTTCCTCTTGACAAGCGCTTCAACTTCTTTAGTAAACCACGGCTCCCTCGCTCGACAACTTCCTCCCTGCCTCACAGGTACATACTGAACAAGGACACACAGTAGCTGCTCCTTGAACAAGCTCCACATTTCGATTGTTCCCATCCCCTGCAGTTTCCTTCCCCATCCTACGCATCCTAAATCTTGCCTCATCGCATCATAATTTCCTTTCCCCCAGCTATAATTCTTGCCCTGCGGTATATCACTGTCCCTGCCCATCGCTAAGGTAAACCTAACCGAATTGTGATCACTATCACCAAAGTGCTCACCTACATCTAAATCTAACACCTGGCCGGGTTCATTTCCCAATACCAAATCCAATGTGGCATCGCCCCTGGTTGGCCTGTCTACATACTGTGTCAGAAAACCCTCCTGCACACACTAGACAAAAACTGACCCATCTAAAGTACTCGAACTATAGTATTTCCAGTCGATATTTGGAAAGTTAAAGTCCCCCATAACAACTACCCTGTTACTCTCGCCCCTGTCGAGAATCATCTTCGCTATCCTTTCCTCTACATCTCTGGAACTATTCGGAGGTCTATAAAAGACTCCCAACAGGGTAACCTCACCTCTCCTGTTTCTAACCTCGGCCCATACTACCTTTGTAGACGAGTCCTCAAACGTCCTTTCTGTCGCTGTAATACTCTCCTTGATTAACAATGCCACCCACCCCCCCCCCCTCTTTTACCATCTTCTCTGTTCTTACTGAAACATCTAAATCCCGGAATCTGCAACATCCATTCCTGCCCCTGCTCTACCCATGTCTCCGAAATGGCCACTACATCGAGATCCCAGGTACCAACCCATGCTGCAAGCTCACCCACCTTATTCCGGATGCTCCTGGCGTTGAAGTAGACACACTTTAAACCAGGTTCTTGCTTGCCAGTGCCCTCTTGCGTCCTTGTAACCATATCCCTGACCTCACTACTCTCAACATGCTGTACACTGGCACTACAATTTAGGTTCCCATTCCCCTGCTGAATTAGTTTAAACCCCCCCCCCCCTCCCCGAAGAGCACTAACAAATCTTCCCCCCAGGATATTGGTACCCCTCTGGTTCAGGTGAAGACCATCCTGTTTGTAGAGGTCCCACCTACCCCAGAAAGAGCCCCAATTATCCAGGAAACCAAAACCCTCCCTCCTGCACCATCCCTGCAGCTACGTGTTCAACTCCTCTCTCTCCCTATTCCTCACTTCGCTATCACGTGGCACGGGCAACAACCCAGAGATAACAACTCTGTTTGTTCTCGCTCGAAGCTTCCACCCTAGCTCCCTGAATTTCTGTCTTAAATCCCCATCTCTCTTCCTACCTATGTCGTTGGTGCCTATGTGGACCACGACTTGGGGCTGCTCCCCCTCGCCCTTAAGGATCCCAAAAACACGATCCGAGACATCACGAACCCTGGCACCTGGGAGGCAACATACCAACCGTGAGTCTCTCTCGTTCCCACAGAACCTCCTATCTGTTCCCCTAACTATGGAGTCCCCAATGACTAATGTTCTGCTCCTCTTCCCCCTTCCCTTCTGAGCAACAGGGACAGACTCTGTGCCAGATACCTGTACCCCATTGCTTACCCCTGGTAAGTCGTCTCCCGCAACAGTATCCAAAACGGTATACCTGTTGTTGAGGGAAACGGCCACAGGGGATCCCTGCACTGCCTACTGGTTCCCTCTCCTTCCCCTGACGGTAACCCATCTACCTACTTCTTTTACCTGAGGTGTGACTACCTCCCCATAACTCCTCTCAATAACCTCCTCCGCCTCCCGAATGATCTGAAGTTCATCCAGCTCCAGCTCCAGTTCCCTAACGCGGTTCTCGAGGAGCTGGAGTTGGGTGCAATTCCCACAGATGCAGTCAGCAGGGACACTCTTGGCGACCCTTACCTCCAACATTCTGCAGGAGGAACATACAACTGCCTTAACTTCCATTCCCACTATTCCAAATTCCCAACAAATCGACTGAAAAACCAAAAACAAAAAGTCAAAACTTGTTCGCTTAGCAATCCAACGGACAGAACTTCTTAAATAAAAATCTTACCTTATCAACACACCAGAGTCCTTTTTTTTGGTTAGAGGAGGAGGGTGGGTGGGAGACACTACACGTGTAGTGTCTCGGGTACAGCCACCACACAAATATATACTTTTTACTTACCCAGCAGTCCCCTGGTCCTCCGAAAACTAAAGGGAATTCACTTTAAAACTTACACAGAAATTGACTTCACAGCAGTAAGCCCGCTCCCACACCTCCGTTACTATCAAAGCTGTAGTCACCGAAACTAAAAGAAAGAGATTTTACAACACACAAATATATACTTTTTACTTACCCAGCAGTCCCCTGGTCCTCCGAAAACAAAAGGGAATTCACTTTAAAACTTACACAGAAATTGACTTCACAGCAGTAAGCCCGCTCCCACACCTCCGTTACTATCAAAGCTGCAGTCACCGAAACTAAAAGAAAGAGATTTTACAACACACAAATATATACCTTTTACTTACCCAGCAGTCCCCTGGTCCTCCGAAAACAAAAGGGAATTCACTTTTAAACTTACACTGAAATTGACTTCACAGCTGTAAGCCCGCTCCCACACCTCCGTTACTATCAAAGCTATCAAAGTATCTCTGAACTAAACTAAACTAAAGCTGGTGTTGTTCTCTGTGTCTCTCTCCGTCTCTCCCTCCTGCTATCTCTGACACGAAGAGGGAGACAGAGGGAGAGAGGCTTAGATATGCAGACAGAGAGAGGGCTGTTGAGAGGGACAAGGTTGGAGACAGAGAGATTGTTGGGGTGGATTGAAAGGGAGAATGTAAGATATATTCATATGATGTAATCCTTCACTGCTGTGTACGGAAACAGAGAAAGATAGCTATGTAGAGTGAAATATTTGTCGAGTGGGATAAATGTGGATGAAGTTGGGGCCCAGGCGGCCAGTTTTGATGATCAGGAAGGAAAACGCTCCATTGTAAATATCCAGCAATGTATTCCACCAGGGAAGCCATCACACCCTCATGATATTGGTGTGGAAATCTTGTAATCTATGCCCGTTGTTATTGACCACTCTGTTAAGGGAAATGGGTCCTTCCTATCCACTCGATCTAGGCCCGTCATTATTTTATGCAGCTCAATTAAATCTTCCCTTCAACCTTCTCTGTTCCAAAGAAAACAATTCCAGACTATCCAATCTTTACTCATAGTTAAAATTCTCCATTCCTGACAACATCCTCTGTAAATATCCTCTGTGCTCTCTCTAGTGTGATCACATCCTTCCTGTAATGTGGTGACCAGAACTGTGCACAGGACACTAGCTGTGGTCTAACTGGTGTTTTATACCGTTCTAGCATAACCTCCCTGCTTTTATATTCTATACATCGGCCAATAAAGGAAAGTATTCCGTAAGCCTTCTTAACCACCTTTTCCACCTGCCCTGTTACCCTCAGGAAGCAGTGGACAGTCACTCCAAGGCCCCTCTGTTCCCAGACAGAGCGATTGTTCGCTTAGATTGAAAGAGCAAATGTAAAACATAATTTGATGCAATCCTTCACTGCAGTATACACAGACATACGAGCGAGAGGCATGGAGTGAGAAACATCGGGTTAGAGGGAGAAAAATAGATGGAGATGGTAACAAATTGGAAAGGAGTGACAGGGACTGAGAGAGAGGTAATGTCTGGTGAACTCTCTTGCTGATAATCTCTCTCCATCTCTATATCTCTCTTCCCCTCTCTTCTACTCTCTGAAACCCTATTTCTTCCCTCTGTTACTCACTTTCCAAGTCTATCTCTCCCATTTCTCTCTCTATCTCCCTCTGCATACAATCCCAATCTCACCCTCTTGCTCTCAGGATGGGAAGAGGGAGAAAGAGAGGCAGAGAAAGGGTGTTGCAGGCAGTGAGAGATGTGGAGAAAGAGATAGAGGAACAGTAGGTCTGGCGTTGATAGATGGATCTTCACTCTGCATCAAACCCCCTGCGTACCTGCCCTGTGAGTATTTGATGGGGACAGTCTCGGACGGGAGGGAATGTCTAAAAATCAAACATTGGTCGAAAGCCCTTTCAAAGATGAAATTTAGAAACACTTCTGCAAACAAGTGTGGTAGAAGTTTGGAACTGTCTTCCACAAATGACCCCACCCTATCTCTGCGATCCCCAATTTGAATTGTTCCAACATTGGTGGCCGTGCGTTCAAGCTGCCAAGACCCAAACTCTGGAATTCCTTTCCTAAACCTCTCCGTCTCACTAATTCTCTTACCTACTTGAAGACGCTCCCTCAAACCAACCTCTTTGACCACGTTTTTGTTCGTCTCGTCTAATATCTCCATAAGTGACTCGTTGTCAACTTTTTATTTTCTTTACTTATTTGTTGGATGTGTCCATTACTGGCCAGGCCAGCATTTATTACCCATTCCTAATTGCCCTTGAGAAGGAGGTTTTGAGCCTCCTTCTTGAACCGCTGCAGTCCATGTGGGGTAGGTACACCCACAGTGCTGTTAGGAAGGGAGTTCCAGGATTTTGACCAAGTGACAGTGACGGAATGGCGATATAGTTTCAAGTTGGGATGGTGTGTGACTTTAGTTGTTGTGTGCGGACAGTATTTTCAGTGCGCATTCCATTTATATTTTTAATTATTTATTTTTTTCATGTGGTTAGCTGTAAAGTTTCTCCTGCAATCGGACTGCCTCCCCGTATCTCCTCACTCTTTCTGCCCGTCTCCCCCTCCTTTTCTAAATCCACTGCTTTACTCTGTTACTAAACTCACACTGTACCTGCCCTGGGAGGTCTCATTATGATGGTTAAGCAATGAGTTATACACTTCCAGCATAACCTCCCTGCTCTTATAAACTTTAACAGCCTTGTTGGGAATGTCACTGCAGTTTGAAAATATGAAACACTGATCCAACATTCACCCCTAAAACACTCCCACTAACCTCCAAAAACAGGACTGGGCAGATAATGAGGATTGTTAATGATTGTTACAACTTGTCTCATCCTCTCTCTGTCTCTCCCTCTCATGTCTGTTTCTTCCCATCTTTCTCTCTCTTTCTCCCTCTCGCCCTCTCCCGCTTTCTCTGCCTCTTTTCATGACTCTGTCTCTAACATCATCTCTCTCTCCTTGGACAGAAATGTTTTTATCCATTTCTTGGTTAACTTTGAACCTGTAAATCTTGCTCTTACTGGGATCGTCACTGCAGTTTGAAAATACCAAACACTGATCAACACTCGCCCCCTAAACTCTCACACTAAATCCCCAATACAGGACTGTGCAGATAATGGGGATTGTTACTGAGGTTCTGTCAAGGTACCCTCACACACTGTACCCCATTTCCCCTGCTTCTAATGTTTGTCCGTGTTTAATAATATTTTTTTCAATAATATTAAATGTCACTTCAGTTTGAAAATATCAATCACTGATCCAACACTTACCCCCAAAACACTCACACTTAAACCCCTTATCTTTCCTTTCAAAATTAGTTCTTGCACACAGCCAGTTTTACTTTTTAATTCTATCTTTTGTCAACATGATTAGATATAAAGTTTTTCCTATAATCTCGCCCTCCCTCTCTCTCTCTCTCTCTCTGTCTCTCCCTCTGTCTCTGTTTCTCCCTCTGTTTGTCTCTCTCCCTCTCTCTCTCACTGTCCCTTTCTCCCTCTGCATCTGTCCCTCTCCCTCTGCATCTGCCTGCCTCCCTTTCTGTCTGTCTCACTCTGCATTTACCTGCCTCACTTTCTGTCTCTCTCCCTCTGTCTCTGTTTCTCCTTTTTTCTCTATCATTCTAGCTCTGTCTCTCTCTCTCCCTCTGTCTGTGTCCGCACTCTGTCTGTGTCTCTCTCCATCTGTGTCTCACTCCTTCCATCTCTCCGTCCCTCTGCACATGGACAGCAATGCTTTAAGCCATTGGTTTGGTTAATTTTGAATCTTTAACTCTTGCTTTTGTTGGGAATGTCAATGCAGTTTGAAAATATCAAACACTCATCTAACACTCATCCCTAAAACACTCACATTAAACCCCAAATACCGACAGGGCAGACAATGGGGATTGTTGCTGGGGTTCCGTTAAGTTCTCATCTCGCTTTCTCTTCTGTCTCTCACTGTCTTCCACTTTGTCCCTCTCTCTCCATTTCCCCATTTGTTTTCGTTTCCCTCTCTACTCTTTCCTTCATCGCCCCCAACTTTATAAATAAAGAGGGAGCTCCCTCCACTTTAAACATAGAGAGGGAGCTCCTTCCACTTTCTACATCGAGAGGGAGCTCCCTCCACTTTATGCATCGAGAGGGCGCTCCCTCGACTTTATACAGAGAGAGGGCGCTCCCTCTACTTTATACATAGAGAGGGTGCTTCCTCCACTTTCTAAATAGAGAGGGAGCTCCTTCCACTTTATAGCTGGAGAGCGAGCTCCCTCCACTTCATATATAGAGAGGGAGCTCCCTCCACTTTATACATAGAGAGAGCGCTCCCTCTACTTGAGACATAGAGTGGGAGCTCCTTCCACTTTATAGCTGGAGAGCGAGCTCCCTCTACTTTATACACCGAAAGGGAGCTCCCTCTGGTTTATGTAGCTGCCGTGGTTGGATTTGAACCCCTGTCCCCAGGCCATCAGGTCCGGCCTCTGGATTACGTGACCAGTGATGTTATCACTACCCAACTGCCTCCAAAATGGATGCGTACAGTGTCTGTCCCGTAATATCACTCACAATAGTTTCTGGGCTGTAACCCTGAACATGATCCCGAATCAGAGACTCAAAGATCACATTTTAACTGGGAAAAGGCAGGGGCAGAGTGAAGCGGGAATGTTTTTGTCCCTGGATTCAGTGTCCACTGCAGACAGATCAGTTACATTTACAATAGAAACGCCAGGAGTGTACAAGGTCAATGCAATAATATGAAAAATGTAAATGACGCCTCTCATAGTTGTAGCATCCATCCAGTATGAGTACAGATTTCAGGTTTATTCCGAGGGAGGTCTTACTCAGAAAATGTCATTGACATTGAATTGATTTTGTTTTATCCACCACATTATTTACATCAGAGTCAAAGCTGCTGATGTAATGTGTTTGTTCAGGTGAGTGCAACGAATAGCAATGATCAGGGGTATAACCGTGTCAGTGGAGACTTATCCCCTGTATAAATCAGGACCCATTGGAATGGATCAGCTCAGTGTGCCTGCTGGAGTTGTGGATTCCAGGCTAATAGAAGTCTCTGCCTCTCACAGAAATGGAATATCCAGTATTCGTTCAGTTCATATTCATTTATTATCCTGTACTCGCAGCAATTGGAGTTGCTGGTAAGCCAGTATCTCAGCTGTTAATGGTCTAAATCGATGTTAACTGTGCTGCTGTACTGGGTATTATTTCCCTCTGTGTGTGTTACACAGCCGCCTGTTATTTCCCAGCAATTTATTGATGGAATCTACTCACTGTCCACTCCTTCATTCTTGTAGGAATTGTATTATGTATTTAATGGTATTGTTTTAAGTAACTGTGGCATTATTACTGGATTATTCTGTGCATTGAATGTATTGGAATGAGATGTTTCAGTGCGGATCAATAATCAGACCATTAGGAGTTTTAACATTTTCATGATGTGGATCTAACCGGTCCTGGAATATTTTTATGATTTTTTTCAGTGATTGATAATGAGACATCTCACGGTTTCAGTGTTACAAGGGGACAGAACAATGTCCTCCCTCCCCAATAACATGGCTCTGTTTAACTGGAATTTCAATGTATTTATTGATTATCACTGTTATCAAATATTATTTCACTCTGTGTGTGTCTGACGATGCTTCAGACATCTGGCTACTGAACTGAGTTTGCTGCTGACACTTTCACTTCTCCTTCTCTGCTTCACTGTGGACCTTCACTGTCACTGGAATACATTGTAAAATAGAAAGTATTGATGTGATGTTTTACTGGTTTTCACTCTGTCAGTTGGAATCAAGAGACTTTCCATTTATCTGCAGATTATCAGCTGCAGCGCTGATGTTGGTGTTTTATTAATTAAACAATCCCACATTCTAACGGATTACTTTATAATTCCAGGAGAGGAAATTTCAATGATTGTGAGGTTTGTCTGGAAGTAGCTTTCGACCCTGTTTATTCCATGTGTTGTAGATGAAGTGAAGAGTGCAGGTGAACAGGTGGAGACTTGGGTGTTCTGTAGATGCATTAAAGTATTGACAGAGGTTTTACCATTGAACAAATTGACTCTGAGAATAGAATCATTGAACCAGGGGCTGGTGAACAGAACACAGACGCAGAATGTTAGGAATAAATCATATGTGAAAAGCTGCATGAAGTAACAATTTACAGGGTGTGAGTACTCCAGAGAAATAGGGAAGGAGAAAAGGAGCTGGGAGAACGAAACCGACGGGAAAGGAAAAGTAGAAGTAAAGAGAAAGAGAAAGAAGCAGAAGTGTAAATAATTCACCATCATAAAGTGCTGGAATTTCCAGAACAATTAGTGAGAGAAACTGTGAGTTGAAGTTGTCTGTTGTCAGATTGTGTTTATTTTCCTGTTGAACTTGATCCTCTGTGTTGATTTCTGTCAGGTCCTCATTTTGTTTTGTAGAAAGTTCCTATTCCTTACTTAGTGACTGAATAAACAGAATAGAATCAGTTCATCACTGATGGTAATTCATTATTTAAATACTGCACTTTAAAATCTCTGTGACTGCTGAATTCAATAAAGAGCGAGGCTGATATCAGAAATATATTTAAATTTATATTTAATAGCCTGTACAAACTAAATATATTGACTATATTGTATAAACAATGAACTGTTCTCCAACACCAATAAACACAGGGATTATTGTTTGAATGTATGAATTGAGTTGTATTACTGGGATCTATAGATTAGATTTCCTCTAACACTCTGCTGCAGTCTCTCCCTGTGAATCTCAGCCTCTCCTCTCACTGTATTGAATCCTCAATCTCCTCATCCATTGCTTCAGTTTAACCACTTTCCCAAACCATCTGCTCCAGTCTCCCCTCCTGCTCCAACATGTCCTTTCCCTTCTCGCCCACCCAATCTCTCTCCCTGGCTCCACCTCCAGCTGCCTTGTCCAACCTGAGAGGAATACAGGAACACAGGAGCAGGAGGAGGCCATTGAGTCCTGGAGCCTGCTCTGCCATTCTCTATCTTTGCTGATCCTCGAACACAGTGCTGCAGTTTTCCCACTTGGTAACAGACCCTGTCGGTTCCCTGAACACAGAGCAACAAACCAGCTACACATCCCGCTCTCCCCAAACATTCCCAAACAACAGTCTGGAGACAAATTCCCAATTAACCCATTGGATTCCATCTCTGGAAAACCCCTTCTCATTTCTCCACTGACACTGCATCCTCACTCAGTACTTCCAGTTGATCCGGTGCTGACTTTATTCACTTTCTGCATCTATTTCCCAATTCATTATTAATAACTGTGTTTACAAACATTTCACTGTGACAAAGCACTGCCCGGGTCAATTAATCAGTTTTCACTGCTCGATGCAGCAACAAAGCTGGAAATTTCTGCCCAGATCCTGTCAAACTGCTGCTTTGTCACCAGGTCTGATCAGTAATTTCTCTGCTTCCTTTTCTCTCTCTCTTCCAGTTAACTTGGTGGCGATTGTGATCCTGTCCCGAGGAAAGTGCGGTCTCTCCAAATGTATCACCGTCTACCTGGTGGGAATGGCAGTGTCTGATCTCCTGGTCGTTATCACTGGTCCCATATTGAGCTGGATTGTTGTAATTTATTTCCCATATTCATTCCTGAGAATTACTCCTGTCTGTTCTCTCATTATCGTTCTGCTTTATGCATCCACAATTGTTTCTGTCTGGCTCACAGTCACTTTCACCTTTGATCGATTTGTGGCCATTTGTTGTGAGAAGCTGAAAACAAAATATTGCAGCGAGAAAAGGGCAGCTGTGGTTGTGGGAACAGTTTGCTGGGCTGTTTAGAGTCTCTCCCCTGGTGCTTTACACAGGAACAAGATTACATTATTGATAATGTTCCCATGGGTTGTGTTAATAAACTGAGCTTCTTCACTTCCCCCATATGGGGGGCATTTGAATTGTTTGACCTCATTTTAACCCCTTGTGTCCCGGTCTTTCTGATTTTGCTGCTCAATGTTCTGACTGTCAGACGGATTTTATTCTCCAGTAAAGTCCGCAGGGGATTCCGGCGCCACAGCAATGCAGAGAATCACAAGGACCCAGAGATGGAGAATCGCAGGAAATCAATTATTTTACGCTTCAGGAGATCCGGCAGTTTTGTCCTGTTATGGGTGACCCTGGTTGTGTTTATCATTTATAGGAGAATTACAGATAATTATTATTATTCCTCCTACACTGACCCTCTCTTTATCACAGATCAAACATCAACGATGCTGCAGATTCTCAGTGCCTGCACCAACACATGTATTTACATTGTGACCCAGACTAAATTCAGACAGGAGCTGAAGAAGGGGGTGGAATACCCTCTCAATCTCATTGTTAAATTAGTGAAATCATAGAAAGAGCTGAATGGTTTCAAACACTGGAACTAAATCCCATTCCCCCTCCTCCTCCCCCCCCCCTGACCCCCTGCTCCACCTCCCACCCTCCACCCGCCTCTGTGATTATTTGATCGTCGCCATCTTTAGTCCTGGCAGCTGCCTGAGCGTGGGCAGACCCTGACGTTCAACTGGAATAGTGTACTTTTGCGCATGTGCGATGACAGCGCCACCTAGCGGGTGCTTTGTCAACAACCGTATCCCGTCTGCAAAGCTGCAAATCGCTGTGATTGTGATGTGTTGAGAGGGGCAGTAACTGCAGTGAGGCAGGGACACCAGCAGATGGAGATGGTGAGAGAGGGACAGTAACTGGAGTGAGGCAGGGACACCAGCAGATGGAGATGGTGAGCGAGAGACAGTAACTGCAGTGAGGCAGGGACACCAGCAGATGGAGATGGTGAGAGAGGGTCAGTAACTGCAGTGAGGCAGGGACACCAGCAGATGGAGATGGTGAGAGGGGACAGTAGCTGCAATTAGACAGGGACACCAACAGATGGAGATGGTGAGAGAGGGACATGAACTGCAGTGAGACAGGGACACCAGCAGATGGAGATTGTGAGAGAGGGACATTAACTGCAGTGAGACAGGGACACCAGCAGATGGAGATGGTGAGAGAGGGGCAGTAACTGCAGTGAGACAGGGACACCAGCAGATGGAGATGGTGAGAGGGGACAGCAGCTGCAGTGAGACAAGAACACCAGGAGATGGAGATGGTGAGGAAGGGACCGCAACTGAAGTGACACAGGGACACCAGCAGATGAAGATGGTGAGAGAGGGACATTAACTGCAGTGAGACAGGGACACCAGGAGATGGAGATGGTGACGAAGGGACATTAACTGCAGTGAGACAGGGACACCAGCAGATGGAGATGGTGAGAGAGGGACATTAACTGCAGTGAGACAGGGACACCAGGAGATGGAGATGGTGACGAAGGGACATTAACTGCAGTGAGACAGGGACACCAGGAGATGGAGATGGTGAGGAAGGGACAGTAACTGCAGTGACACAGGGACACCAGGAGATGGAGATGGTGAGGAAGGGACAGTAACTGCAGTGAGGCAGGGACACCAGCAGATGGAGATGGTGAGGAAGGAACAGAAACTGCAATGAGAGAGGGACACCAGGAGATAGAGATGGTGAGAGGGGGACAGTAACTGCAGTGAGACAGGGACACCAGCCGATGGAGATGCTGAGCCATTACTGATGGGAGATTCCCTTGCTGAGTTTGAAAGTTTCCACTAGTCTGAAGAATTTACTTTATTTTAAACTTGAGATGCTGCATAAAATAATTTCAATGCAACTTTTGTAAAATGGCTATTTTTCTACTGTGTGAACACCTGTAACATGAAACTCGTTCCTGTTTGGAAAGTTATATTGAGTGATTAAAGGTAATGTATAAATAAAACAACAGGATCAATTAAAACTGAAACAGTTATTTAGAAATAAAAACTCTCAATATAAGTTGTGTTGAGTTCTTGATCGCCTACGTTATGACATCTCTCTCTCTCACACTTCTCTTTCTATGCTGGTGTCTTCTCTACTATAACTACGAGTAGTTGAAATTTTACTCCAATTGACCTTTGAAAGTTAATATTGAATCTGCTTTCAGAAACCTGTCAGACAGTGAATTCCAGACCATAATAACTCCCTGCCTATTTGTTTCACCCCTCTACTAGTGTAAACATTCTCTCCTCATATCTCCAAAATGAGGGAAAGATTTTGAATGCAATGCAATTAATTTCTCCAGGACAGCAGCTGCAGAGGATCTGGAACCTCCTGAATGTGGACAAACAATGAACAAAAATCCCTCTGAATCCCTCAGGAGAGCAGAGGATAGAAACAGTCTGGAAGCAAATGGAAACAAGTGACACTTTATTACAGCAGTAAAAACTCTTTGTCAGAAAGTAGAGGTCTTTATTGCTGAACTTTATATAAACTGGAGGTGAAAAGTGCAAGATCTTTAATACCATTTGTGTTAAATGGCCATTTCCCAGCTTTGTGAACCCTTGTAACATTAAACTGGTGAATGTTAAGAAGGTTTTATTGATTGATTACAGTTAATACATAAATACAGCAGCATCAAATACAGGGCAAAGAATCATTGACGAATACAACTGGAAATATGGGTAAGAATTGTTGTGTGAAATGTCACTGGTTGTAAAAGTTATCTTGGCTGCCTCATTAACCTGGCTCGAGTTTCAGTCTTTGTCACACAGTGGAAATGAAAAACCGAATAAAAACCGCATGTTTATACTGCAGTCAAACAGGCCTCTCCAGCAATAACACTTTGTCAGAATTTCAAGGTAATTGCAATGAGTCATTTTCTGAACTTTCTGTTAACTGGAGGTGAATAGTGAAAGACATTTAATACAATCTGTGTTAAATGGTTATTATCCAAACCGGTCCCTCCAGGTTTTAAATTACAGCAGCTTTTCTGTTCTGTTAATGAGGTTTTTGGGGGAGGGTGAGAGAGAGACAGACAGACAGGTTTCTATCTGGAATGGTCCATTTGGGATATGTCTGGAATATACCTCTCTCCCCCATTCGCTGTTTACACAGAGACTCACCTTGGACTGTCCCATCCCTGGGAGGGAGTGTCCAGATGGAGGAAGCTGAGAGCTGGTTGGTTAAGCTGCATTTTGGGTAGACTGTCTGTTTTGAGTGACAGGTTCTGGGATATATTAGGACAACATCAGACCACATTCTTTCCTTCCATGCGGCTGGTTTCTGAAGGTGAGTTTCTGTGTCTCAATCTCTGTGCCCAGGTGAAATTGGAACTGATTACAGTGTGTGTGTGTGTGTGTGTGTGAGAGAGAGAGTCCAGTCTGAATCCCCCACACTCTCTATCCCAGTCCTGACGTTTTTCTCCAAATCCCACCACAATGCCCCTCTCTAGGATCTCTTCCCCATGGATGAGCTGATGGAGGGAAGCTGTTAAGAGTCCAACGATGGAAAGCAGACGGTGTGGGATGGAGGGTATCACATCTTTATTGTCTGTTTCTGCTTTTCTCCCTTCTTCTGACTCAGTCTCTTTCACTTTGTCTCTCTCACTGAATCTCTCTCTCACTGAATCTCTCTCTCATTGAATCTCTCTCTGAATCACTCTCTCACTCAAACTCTCTCTCACTGACACTCTCTCTCACTGAATCTCTCTCCCACTGAATCTCTCTCCCACTGAATCTCTCTCCCACTGAATCTCTCTCTCACTCAATCTCTCTCCCACTGAATCTCTCTCCCACTGAATCTCTCTCTCACTCAATCTCTCTCTCACTCAATCTCTCTCTCACTGAATCTCTCTCCCACTGAATCTCTCTCCCATTGAATCTCTCTCCCACTGAATTTCTCTCCCACTGAATCTCTCTCCCACTGAATCTCTCTCTCGCTGAATCACTCTCTCGCTGAATCTCTCTCTCGCTCAATCTCTCACTGAAACTCTCACTCAATCTCTCTCTCACTCAATCTCTCTCTCACTCAAACTCTCTCTCACTCAAACTCTCTCACTCAAACTCTCTCTCACTCAAACTCTCTCTCACAAACTCTCTCTCACTCAATCTCTCTCTCACTGAAACTCTCTCACTCAATCTCTCTCTCACTCAATCTCTCTCTCACTCAATCTCTCTCTCACTCAAATTCTCTCTCACTGATACTCTCTCGCACTCAATCTCTCTCGCACTCAATCTCTCTCGCACTCAATCTCTCTCGCACTCAATCTCGCTCGCACTCAATCTCGCTCGCACTCAATCTCCCTCTCACTCAATCTCCCTCTCACTCAATCTCCCTCTCCCTCAATCTCCCTTGCACTCAATCTCCGTCGCACTCAATCTCTCCTCACTCAATCTCTCCTCACTCAATCTCTCCTCACTCAATCTCTCTCCAACTCAATCTCTCTCTCACTGAATCTCTCTCTCTCTCAATCTCTCTCTCTCTCAATCTCTCTCGCACTGAATCTCTCTCTCAATCTCTCTATTTCTGAATCTCTCCCTCACCTTGTATTTCTGTCTCTGTTTTTCTCACGATCTCTCTGTTCCTCCATCTCTCTCTCTCTCCCTCACTTTGTGTTTCTCTCTCTCTCTGAGTGATTGTGCGTCTTTCTGTCTCAATGGCTTTCTCTGTCCTCTCTCTCAATCCCTCTGTGTTTCTCTGTCCTCTCTCTCAATCTCTCTGTGATTCTCTGTCCTCTCTCTCAATGTCTCTTTGATTCTCTTTGTCTTTCTCACTGGCTTTCTGTCTGTCTCTTTGGTGCCTTCAATTTCTTTGTGTCTCTGTTATTTCCCTCCACTTTTTTCCTTTCTCTTTTTCTCTCTCTTTCTTTGTATCTATGTGTCTTCTCTATTTCTCTTTCTATCATTTCTCTCTCTCTTTCCAAATTTTTCTGTCTTTTCCTGACCCTATCCACCACCCTCAATTTATCCACTGCCCTCAATTTATCCACCGCCCACAATTTTATCCACCACGCAAATCTTTTTCCTGCAATTCCCCCTGCCAGAAAACATCCCCCCCTTGTACATACACCCCCGATCTAAATAATCCTAATCTGCAGACAACTGTCTGATATCCCCTGTTAAATGACCCCCATCTAATACCCTCATTATCAACAGACGCCCATCGAATTATCCCCTTCCCTCTGTTCCAAGACAACCCATCAAACTACCATCCGCCCAGGACAGATTCCCATCTAAATAGACCCCGCAATTTATCCCCCCCCCCCGCAATTTCCCCCCCGGCAAATTTCCCCCCCCGGCAATTTCCACCCCGGCAATTTCCCCACCCGCAATTTATCCCCCCCGCGCAATTTATCCCCCCCGCAATTTATCCCCCCCCTCAATTTATCCCCCCCGCAATTTATCCCCCCTCCCGCAATTTATCCCCCCCGCAATTTATCCCCCCCGCAATTTATCCCCCCCGCAATTTCCCCCCTGTCAATTTCCCCCCCCGCAAATTCCCCCCCCGCAATTCCCCCCTCCGCAATTTTATCCCCCCGCAATTTCACCCCCCCCGCCCGCCTGCAAAATTTCCTCCAACCGCAATTTATATCCACGATGTAAATTTTATCCCCTGCAATATTTCCCCCCTCCCACCCCGGATAACATTCCCCTTTTGTACAGACCCCCACCCAATCTAAATAATCCTCATCAACAGACCCCTATCTGATATCTCAAGTTAACTGACCCCCATCTAATACCCTCACTATCAACAGACCCAGGAACAGACCCCTTCTAATTATCCCCATCCTTCTGTTACAAGACATTCCATTTGGATACTCCCCACCCTCCCCCAGGACCGAGTCCCATATAGATACCCCCCCAGGACCGAGTCCCATCTAGATACCGCCCCAGGAATAGACTCCCATCTAGATACCCCCCCCAGGACCGAGTCCCATCTAGATACCCCCCAGGACCGAGTCCCATCTAGATGCCCCCCCAGGAACAGACTCCCATCTAGATACGCCCCCAGGACCGAGTCCCATCTAGATAACCCCCCAGGACCGAGTCTCATCTAGATACCTCCCCAGGACCGAGTCCCATCTCGCTAACCCCCACAGGAACAGACTCTCATCTCAATATCCCTCCCCAGGAACAGACTCCCATCTAAATCTCCCCCCCAGGGACAGACTCCACCCCCCAGCAACAGACCCCACCCCCCCAGGAACAGAACCCCATCTAATTATCCCCTTCCCCCTGTTAAAAGACAACCAATTGAGATACCCCCCAGGACCGAGTCCCATATAGATACACCCCCAGGAGCAGACTCCCATCTAGATACCCGCCCGGACTGAGTCCCATCTAGATACCTCCCCAGGAACAGACTCCCATCTAGATAGCCCCCCAGGACCGAGTCCCATCTGGATACCCCCCCGGGGACTGACTCCCAAATAACTACCCCCCGGGGACAGACCCCCATCTAATTATACCCTTATAACACCCCATCTAAATACATCCCCGGGGACAGATCCCCAGCTAAATACATCCCCGGGGACAGATCCGCATCTAAATACATCCCCGGGGACAGACCTCCATCTAAATACATCCCCAGGGACAGACCCCCATCTAAATACATCCCCGGGGACAGACCCCGATCTAAATACATGCCCGGGGACAGACCGCCATCTAAATACATCCCCGTGGACAGACCCCCATCTAAATACATGCCCGGGGACAGACCGCCATCAAAATACATCCCCGGGGACAGACCCCGATCTAAGTACATGCCCGAGGACAGACTGCCATCTAAATACATCCCCGGGGACAGACTGCCATCTAAATACATCCCCGGGGACAGACCGCCATCTAAATACATCCCCGGGGACAGACCGCCATCTAAATACATCCCCGGGGACAGACCCCCATCTAAATACATGCCCGGGGACAGACTGCCATCTAAATACATGCCCGGGGACAGACACCCATCTAAATACATCCCCAGGGACAGACCCCCATCTAAATACATCCCCGGGGAAACACCCCCATCTAAATACATCCCCGGGGACAGACCGCCATCTAAATACATCCCCGGGGACAGACTGCCATCTAAATACATCGCCGGGGACAGACCGCCATCTAAATACATGCCCGGGGACAGACCACCATCTAAATACATCCCCGGGGACAGACCCCCATCTCAATACATGCCCGGGGACAGAGCCCCCATCTAAATACATCCCCGGGACAGACCACCATCTAAATACATCCCCGGGGACAGACCCCCATCTAAATACATCCCCGGGGACAGACCGCCATCTAAATACATCCCCGGGGACAGACTGCCATCTAAATACATCCCCGGGGACAGACCGCCATCTAAATACATCCCCGGGGACAGACCCCCATCTAAATACATCCCCGGGGAAAGACCCCCATCTAAATACATACCCGGGGACAGACCGCCATCTAAATATATCCCCGGGGACAGTTTGCCATCTAAATACATCCCCGGGGACAGACCCCCATCTAAATACATGCCCGAGGACAGACCGCCATCTAAATACATCCCTGGGGACAGACCCCGATCTAAATAAATGCCCGGGGACAGACCGCCATCTAAATACATCCCCGGGGACAGACCGCCATCTAAATACATCCCCGGGGACAGACCCCCATCTAAATACATGCTCGGGGACAGACCCCCCATCTAAATACATCCCCGGGACAGACCGCCATCTAAATACATCCCCGGGGACAGACCGCCATCTAAATACATCCCCGGGGACAGACCGCCATCTAAATACATCCCCGGGGACAGACCCCCATCTAAATACATGCCCGGGGACAGGCTGCCATCTAAATACATGCCCGGGGACAGACCCCCATCTAAATACATCCGCAGGGACAGACACCCATCTAAATACATCCCCGGGGAAAGACCCCCATCTAAATACATCCCCGGGGACATACCGCCATCTAAATACATCCCCGGGGACAGACTGCCATCTAAATACATCCCCGGGGACATACCGCCATCTAAATACATCCCCGGGGACAGACTGCCATCTAAATACATCCCCGGGGACAGACCCCCATCTAATTACATGCCCGGGGACAGACCGCCATCTAAATACATCCCCGGGGACAGACTGACATCAAAATACATCCCCGGGGACAGACTCCCATCTAAATACATGCCCGGGGCCAGTCCGCCATCTAAATACATGCCCGGGGACAGACCGCCATCTAAATACATCCCCGGGGACAGACCCCCATCTCAATACATGCCCGGGGACAGACCCCCCATCTAAATACATCCCCGGGACAGACCGCCATCTAAATACATCCCCGGGGACAGACCCCCATCTAAATACATGCCCGGGGACAGGCTGCCATCTAAATACATGCCCGGGGACAGACCCCCATCTAAATACATCCCCAGGGATAGACCCCCATCTAAATACATCCCCGGGGAAAGACCCCCATCTAAATACATCCCCGGGGACATACCGCCATCTAAATACATCCCCGGGGACAGACCGCCATCTAAATACATCCCCGGGGACATACCGCCATCAATATACATCCCCGGGGACAGACTGCCATCCAAATACATCCCCGGGGACAGACCCCCATCTAATTACATGCCCGGGGACAGACCGCCATCTAAATACATCCCCGGGGACAGACACCCACCCAGATACCCCACCCAGGGACAGACCGCCATCTAATTATACCCTTATAATACCCCTGTTACAAATAACTGACGGGAACAGACCCCCATCTCAATAAATCCCCGGGGACAGACCCCCATCTAAATAAAACCCCGGGGACAGACCCCTATTTAGATAGCCCACCCGGGGACAGACGCCCAACTAAATAAAACCCCGGGGACAGCCCCACATCTAAATACATCTCCGGGGACAGACCCCTATTTAGATAGCCCACCCAGGGACAGACCCCCATCTAAATAAATCCCCGGGGACAGACCCCTATTTAGATAGCCCACCCGGGGACAGACCCCTATTTAGATAGCCCACCTGGGGACAGACCCCCATCTAAATAAAACCCCGGGGACAGACCCCCATCTAAATACAGACCCCCATCTAAGCACATCCCCGGGGACAGATCCCCACCCATATACCCCACCCAGGGACAGACCCCCATCTAATTATACCCTTAGAATACCCCTGTTACAAATACCTGACGGGAACAGACACCCATCTCAATAGATCCCCGGGGACAGACCCCCATCTAAATAAATACCCGGGGACAGACCCCTATTTAGATAGCACACCCGGGGACAGACCCCCAACTAAATAAAAACCCGGGGACAGACCCCTATTTAGATAGCCCACCCGGGGACAGACCCCTATTTAGATAGCCCACCTGGGGACAGACCCCCATCTAAATAAAGCCCCGGGGACAGACCCCCATTTCAATAAAGCCCCGGGGACAGACACCCATCTAAATAAAGCCCCGGGGACAGACCCCTACTTAGATAGCCCACCCGGGGACAGACCCCCATCGAAATAAATCCCCGGGGACAGACCCCGATTCAGATAGCCCACCCGGGGACAGACCCCTATTTAGAAAGCCCACCTGGGGACATACCCCCAACTAAATAAAACCCCGGGGACAGACCCCCATCTAAATACAGACCCCCATCTAAATACATCCCCGGGGACAGACCCCTATTTAGATAGGCAAACCGGGGAGAGACATCCAACTAAATAAAACCCCGGGGACAGACCCCTATTTAGATTGCCCACCCGGGGACAGACCCCCATCTAAATAAATCCCCGGGGACAGACCCCTATTTAGATAGCCCACCCGGGGACAGACCCCCATCTAAATAAATCCCCGGGGACAGACCCCTATTTAGATAGCCCACCCGGGGACAGACCCCCAACTAAATAAAACCCCGGGGACAGACCCCTATTTAGATAGCCCACCCGGGGACAGACACGCATCTAAATAAATCCCAGGGGACAGACCCCTATTTAGATAGCCCACCTGGGGACAGACCCCCATCTAAATAAATCCCCGGGGACAGACCCCTATTTAGATAGCCCACCCGGGGACAGACCCCCAACTAAATAAAACAGCGGGGACAGAGCCACATCTAAATACATCCCCGGGGACAGACCCCTATTTAGATAGCCCACCCGGGGACAGACCCCCAGCTAAATACATCTCCGGGGAGAGACCCCTATTTAGATAGCCCACCCGGGGACAGACCCCCATCTAAATAAATCCCCGGGGACAGACCCCTATTTAGATCGCCTACCCGGGGACAGACCCCTATTTAGATACCCCACCTGGGGACATACCCCCAACTAAATAAAACCCCGGGGACAGACCCCCATCTAAATACAGACCCCCATCTAAATACATCCCCGGGGACAGACCCCTATTTAGATCGGCAAACCGGGGAGAGACACCCAACTAAATAAAACCCCGGGGACAGACCCCTATTTAGATAACCCACCCGGGGACAGACCCCCATCTAAATAAATCCCCGGGGACAGACCCCTATTTAGATAGCCCACCCGGGGACAGACCCCCATCTCAATAAATCCCCGGGGACAGACCCCTATTTAGATAGCCCACCCGGGGACAGACCCCCAACTAAATAAAGCCCCGGGGACAGACCCCAATCCAAATAAATCCCCGGGGACAGACCCCTATTTAGATACCCCACCTGGGGACATACCCCCAACTAAATAAAACCCCGGGGACAGACCCCCATCTAAATACAGACCCCCATCTAAATACATCCCCGGGGACAGACCCCTATTTAGATAGGCAAACCGGGGAGAGACACCCAACTAAATAAAACCCCGGGGACAGACCCCTATTTAGATAACCCACCCGGGGACAGACCCCCATCTAAATAAATCCCCGGGGACAGACCCCTATTTAGATAGCCCACCCGGGGACAGACCCCCATCTCAATAAATCCCCGGGGACAGACCCCTATTTAGATAGCCCACCCGGGGACAGACCCCCAACTAAATAAAGCCCCGGGGACAGACCCCAATCCAAATAAATCCCCGGGGACAGACCCCTATTTAGATAGCCCACATGGGGACAGATGCCCAACTAAATAAAACCCCGGGGACAGACCCCTATTTAGATAGCCCACCAGGGGACAGACACGCATCTAAACAAATCCCAGGGGACAGACCCCTATTTAGATAGCCCACCCGGGGACAGACCCCCATCTAAATAAATCCCCGGGGACAGACCCCTATTTAGATAGCCCACCCGGGGACAGACCCCCAACTAAATAAAACAGCGGGGACAGAGCCACATCTAAATACAGACCCCCATCTAAATACATCCCCGGGGACAGACCCCTAATTAGATAGCCCACCCGGGGACAGACCCCCATCTAAATAAATCCCCGGGGACAGACCCCTATTTAGATAGCCCACCCGCGGACAGACCCCCAACTGAATAAAACCCCGGGGACAGACCCCCATCTAAATACAGACCCCCATCTAAGCACATCCCCGGGGACAGACACCCACCCATATACCCCACCCAGGGACAGACCCCCATCTAATTATACCCTTAGAATACCCCTGTTACAAATACCTGACGGGAACAGACACCCATCTCAATAGATCCCCGGGGACAGACCCCCATCTAAATAAATACCCGGGGACAGACCCCTATTTAGATAGCACACCCGGGGACAGACCCCCATCTAAATAAATCCCCGGGGACAGACCCCTATTTAGATAGCCCACCCGGGGACAGACCCCCAACTAAATAAAATCCCGGGGACAGACCCCTATTTAGATAGCCCACCCGGGGACAGACACGCATCTAAATATATCCCAGGGGACAGACCCCTATTTAGATAGCCCACCCGGGGACAGACCCCCATCTAAATAAATCCCCGGGGACAGACCCCTATTTAGATAGCCCACCCGGGGACAGACCCCCATCTAAATAAATCCCCGGGGACAGACCCCTATTTAGATAGCCCACCCGGGGACAGACCCCCAACTAAATAAAATCCCGGGGACAGACCCCTATTTAGATAGCCCACCCGGGGACAGACACGCATCTAAATATATCCCAGGGGACAGACCCCTATTTAGATAGCCCACCTGGGGACAGACCCCCATCTAAATAAATCCCCGGGGACAGACCCCTATTTAGATAGCACACCCGGGGACAGACCCCCAACTAAATAAAACCCCGGGGACAGACCCCTATTTAGATAGCCCACCCGGGGACAGACCCCTATTTAGATAGCCCACCTGGGGACAGACCCCCATCTAAATAAAGCCCCGGGGACAGACCCCCATTTCAATAAAGCCCCGGGGACAGACACCCATCTAAATAAAGCCCCGGGGACAGACCCCTACTTAGATAGCCCACCCGGGGACAGACCCCCATCGAAATAAATCCCCGGGGACAGACCCCGATTCAGATAGCCCACCCGGAGACAGACCCCTATTTAGAAAGCCCACCTGGGGACATACCCCCAACTAAATAAAACCCCGGGGACAGACCCCCATCTAAATACAGACCCCCATCTAAATACATCCCCGGGGACAGACCCCTATTTAGATAGGCAAACCGGGGAGAGACACCCAACTAAATAAAACCCCGGGGACAGACCCCTATTTAGATTGCCCACCCGGGGACAGACCCCCATCTAAATAAATCCCCGGGGACAGACCCCTATTTAGATAGCCCACCCGGGGACAGACCCCCATCTAAATAAATCCCCGGGGACAGACCCCTATTTAGATAGCCCACCCGGGGACAGACCCCCAACTAAATAAAATCCCGGGGACAGACCCCTATTTAGATAGCCCACCCGGGGACAGACACGCATCTAAATATATCCCAGGGGACAGACCCCTATTTAGATAGCCCACCTGGGGACAGACCCCCATCTAAATAAATCCCCGGGGACAGACCCCTATTTAGATAGCCCACCCGGGGACAGACCCCCAACTAAATAAAACAGCGGGGACAGAGCCACATCTAAATACATCCCCGGGGACAGACCCCTATTTAGATAGCCCACCCGGGGACAGACCCCCAGCTAAATACATCTCCGGGGAGAGACCCCTATTTAGATAGCCCACCCGGGGACAGACCCCCATCTAAATAAATCCCCGGGGACAGACCCCTATTTAGATCGCCTACCCGGGGACAGACCCCTATTTAGATAGCCCACCTGGGGACATACCCCCAACTAAATAAAACCCCGGGGACAGACCCCCATCTAAATACAGACCCCCATCTAAATACATCCCCGGGGACAGACCCCTATTTAGATAGGCAAACCGGGGAGAGACACCCAACTAAATAAAACCCCGGGGACAGACCCCTATTTAGATAACCCACCCGGGGACAGACCCCCATCTAAATAAATCCCCGGGGACAGACCCCTATTTAGATAGCCCACCCGGGGACAGACCCCCATCTAAATAAATCCCCGGGGACAGACCCCTATTTAGATAGCCCACCCGGGGACAGACCCCCAACTAAATAAAGCCCCGGGGACAGACCCCAATCCAAATAAATCCCCGGGGACAGACCCCTATTTAGATAGCCCACATGGGGACAGATGCCCAACTAAATAAAACCCCGGGGACAGACCCCTATTTAGATAGCCCACCCGGGGACAGACACGCATCTAAATAAATCCCAGGGGACAGACCCCTATTTAGATAGCCCACCCGGGGACAGACCCCCATCAAAATAAATCCCCGGGGACAGACCCCTATTTAGATAGCCCACCCGGGGACAGACCCCCAACTAAATAAAACAGCGGGGACAGAGCCACATCTAAATACAGACCCCCATCTAAATACATCCCCGGGGACAGACCCCTAATTAGATAGCCCACCCGGGGACAGACACGCATCTACATAAATCCCAGGGGACAGACCCCTATTTAGATAGCCCACCCGGGGACTGACACGCATCTAAATAAATCCCAGGGGACAGACCCCTATTTAGATAGCCCACCCGGGGACAGACCCCATCTAAATAAATCCTTGGGGACAGACCCCTATTTAGATAGCCCACCCGGGGACAGACCCCCAACTAAATAAAACTCCGGGGACAGACCCCAATCTAAATAAATCCCTGGTGACAGACCCCTATTTAGATAGCCCACATGGGGACAGACGCCCAACTAAATAAAACCCCGGGGACAGACCCCTATTTAGATAGCCCACCCGGGGATAGACACGCATCTAAATAAATCCCAGGGGACAGACCCCTATTTAGATAGCCCACCCGGGGACAGACCCCCATCTAAATAAATCCCCGGGGACAGACCCCTATTTAGATAGCCCACCCGGGGACAGACCCCCAACTTAATAAAACCCCGGGGACAGACCCATATTTAGATAGCCCACCCGGGGACAGACCCCCATCTAAATAAATCCCCGGGGACAGACCCCTATTTAGATAGCCCACCCGGGGACAGACCCCCATCTAAATAAATCCCCGGGGACAGACCCCTATTTAGATAGCCCACCCGGGGACAGACCCCCAACTAAATAAAACAGCGGGGACAGAGCCACATCTAAATACAGACCCCCATCTAAATACATCCCCGGGGACAGACCCCTATTTAGATAGCCCACCCGGGGACAGACCCCCATCTAAATAAATCCCTGGGGACAGACCCCTATTTAGATAACCCACCCGGGGACAGACCCCCAACTAAATAAAGCCCCGGGGACAGACCCCCATCTAAATACATCCCCGGGGACAGACCCCTATTTAGATAGCCCACCCGGGGACAGACCCCCATCTAATTATACCCTCATAATACCCCTGTTACAAATACCTGACGGGAACAGACACCCATCAAAATACCCCCTGGGGACAGACCCCCATTGAAATACCCCCCCGGGGACAGTCCCTCATCGAAATAGATCCCCGGGGACAGACACACATCTAAATAAATCGCTGGGGGACAGACCCCCATCTAAATAAATCCCCGGGGACAGACCACCATCTAAATACATCCCCGGGGACAGACCGTCATCTAAATACTTCCCCGGTGACACACCCCCATCTAAATACATCCCCAGGGACAGATCCCCATCTAAATACATCCCTGGGGACAGACCCCCATCTAAATACATCCCTGGGGACAGACCACCATCTAAATACATCCCCAGGGACAGACCCCCATCTAAATACATACCCGGGGACAGACCCCCATCGAAATACATCCCCGGGGACAGACCCCCATCTACATACATCCCCAGGGACAGACCCCCATCTAAATACATACCCGGGGACAGACCGCCATCTAAATACATCCTCGGGGACAGACCCCAATCTAAATAAATCCCCGGGGACAGACCCCCATTTCGATAGCCCACCCGGGGACAGACCCCAATCTAACTACCACCCCCCCCCCCGGGAACAGACCCCCATCTAATTATACCCTTATAATAACCCTGTTACAAATACCCCCCGGGAACAGAACCCCATCTAACTACACCACCCCCGGGACAGACCCCCATCTATCTAACCCCCCCGGGAACAGAACCCCATCTAAATCCCCCCCGGGGACAGACCCCCATCTAAATACCATCTAAATATGCAGAGACAGAAAGAAGTGGAGGGGCAGAGATACAAAGTAAAATGTGTTCACAGAATAGAGAGGGGTGTCCCGGGACAGTTCGGAGGGAAATGCAGAGATAATCTTGCAGGAAAGGAGGAGCAGAGATGGAAAGATTCAGGGAGTGAGAGAAATGGAGTGAGAGAGAGAGACAGATAAAGATACAGAGTCGCAGGAAGAGAGTGACAATGGAAACTTGTGAGACTCCAGAGAGAGGCAAAGATAGAAAGGATGTTGAGAGATACAGAGATAGGGATTTAAAGATGTGAAGAAACAGAGTTAGGAACAAAGAGGAATGTGCAGGGAACAAGTTTCAGCAAGAGATGGAGAGGGGGAAATTTATGGGATTACATTGAGTGTTCTGGAGCAGCGATTCCCAAACTATTCCCTTTGGAGCACCATCCAGCCCCCTCCCTTGTGGTTAAAATAAAATCCACAGACCCCCGAAAACACAAAATCAAAATACTGAGGATGCTGGAAATCTGAAATAAAAACTGTTCTGGAAATACTGACCATTTCCAGCACTTTGTTTTTCTATCAGCCCCGAAATCACACAGTCTTCTTTTCTGGATCTAGAAATTAATTTGACAATGACAAATATATTTTTATTATTACTTTCCCTCTCCGGTTAAAGCTCTTGTCGGAGAAGTCCACGTGGCCAAAAGATTCTCCCTCTGCATCATCACAGCTGCAGCTTCCGAAAAGATTCTCCTTGGGAATAAGAGAAATAAAATTGATTCAAACAAAGCAAAGCATTTTTGCACAGAAATAAAACACAGCAAGAGCCCAGGACTCTCTCTCAAACTCACTGACATAAAACAATCTCTCAGTGACTTACAAACACATCCCCTGACACAGAGCCAGAGACTGGGAAGTGCAGATGTGTTTACCCTGTCATTTCCTGCTGTCTCTCTCTCTCCCTCTCTCTATTTCTCTGTGTGTCTCTCGACATCTGTTTCTGCCTCATTGTAAAAACACACAAACACTGGAGACCCCCATCCCCTCTCCTGTAGAAGGATAGAGAGAGAAATCCACATTCCCATCCCTGAAAATCTGAATTCAAATGGTCCCCCGGTGTTTCATTTCACTGTCAAATTCAGCCCACAGCCTCAAACACCAGCAATATTCGGGAATGAGAACAAGCCTTTACAAACCTTCACATTTCACCCATTTCATTGCTGATTCACAGAAGTATTTGACACTCAATGAATCAATTTTTAAAGTGGTCGTCACTGTTGCAACGTTGGAAATGCTGTCGGCCATTGATGCACAGCAAGATCCCACAAGCAGCAGTGTGCTTACAGCCGGCTACCCCTCTCTCCCCCTCTGATTCCTTCACTCTCCTGCATCTCTCTCCCTCCTGTTACTCTCATTCAGAGAGACAGATGGAGAGAGAGAGAGAAATTCACGTCACTGCCCAAAACACCAGCATTATTTGGGAATTATACCGGCTTCAAGCTCCGGACTTAAATTCCAGGCCTTCAGGAGAGCTTTACACACAATGAATTCACTTCTAAAATGCAGTCACTGTCACAATGCAGGGAATTCTGCAGGCAAGCTGTGCACAGCAAGATCCCAGCAATGGTGACACTTCAAAATTCAGTTTACCAAGATTTTGAGTGTGGATTTCTCTCTCTCTCTGTCTTTCTCCATCTTTCTCTGCCTTCCCTCCCTCATCCACACTCCGCCTGTCTCTCTGTCTCTCTCTCTCTCTCTCTGATTTACCTGCCACCTCCAGCTGTTTCTCTCTCTCCCTCTTTTTCTCTCCATCTGTTTCTGCCTCAGTGTTGTAATGTAAGAATTGATGCAGGGAATGTATGCACAGCAGGATCCCACAATGTGATCATAGCCAGATATCCTATCACAGTCCTCTGAAAATGCTGAACTCCATCTTTAAACTTTTCACAAGCCTTTATACAGCTTCACGTTCAGCTCTTGTAAATATTGGCCCTTAGGAGCAGTTGAGAATCAATGAATTAATTTTTAAAGTGGATTGAAACGTCCTCTGAATTGTTTCTGTTACCGTTTAAAATAACCACACGTCACATTGTGGCTCCTATTGATTAATGGTTAAAATAGAGAAAGTGCGGGGGGAGAGAAAACACAGAGAAATCCACACTCAGACCCTCAGGAAGCTGAATTTTAAAGTATCCTCATTGTTGTCATATAGGAAATGGTGCAGGGCACTAGATGCACAGCAAGATCCCACAAGCTGCAATGTGATAATAGCCACATTTCAGTCCCCAGAAAGGGCAAAATGCCTTATTTATACTGGGAACAAGCCATTGGTGCACAGCAAGATCCCACAAGCAGCAGTGTGATAACAGCTGGTTCCCCAACACCCCCTCCAATTCCCTCCATGTTTCCCTCACTCTCCTGCGTCTCTCTCTCCCTCCTGTTACTCTTGTTCAGAGAGAGACAGACAGAGAAATCTGCACACAGTAAGATCCCAGTAACGGTGACACTTCAAACTTCAGTTTACCAAAGTTTTGATTGTGGATTCCTTTCTCTCTGTCTCTCTCTCTCTGTCTTTCTCCATCTTTCTCTGCCTTTCCTCCCTCACCCACACACCGCCTGTCTCTCTCTCTCTCTCTCTCTGCATTTAACCTGCCACCTCTAGCTGTTTCTCTCTCTCCCTCTTTTTCCCTCCATCTGTTTCTGCCTCAGTGATGTAATGTAGGAATTGATGCAGGGAATGTATGCATATCAGGATCCCACAATGTGATCATAGCCAGATATCCCATTACAGTCCTCAGAAAATGCTGAACTCTATCTTTAAACTTTTCACAAGCCTTTATACAGCTTCACGTTCAGCTCTTGTAATTATTGGCCCTCAGGAGCAGTTGACACTCAATGAATTAATTTTTAAAGTGGTCCTCACTGTTGCAATGCAGGAAACCTGCAGGCAATCTGTGCACAGCAAGATCCCAAAGGCAACAATATGCTAATATGCAGATAATTTGTTTTTAGTGACGTAAGTTTCGAGATCCCAGAGGGAGGGACATTCCTGCAGTTTGAAAATCTCAAACACCCCTCGCCCTGTCTTTCTCCTGCTCCCTCCCCCCTGCACCCCATCCACATCTGTTTCTTTTTCTCGAGATCTGGGATTTAATCCAGATTGAAACGTCCGCTGAAATGTTTCTGTCACCGTTTAAAATAACCACGCATCACATTCGATTCATAGAGAGATACAGCACTAAAACAGTACCTTTGGCCCAACGCTGACCATCAGCCATCCATTTATGCTAATCCTACATTCATGCCATTTTTCCCCCTCTCACATCCCCACCTTCCCTCAATTCTCCGACCACCTACCTACACGAGGGGCAATTTTTATAATGGCCAATTTATCTATCAACCCACAAGTCTTTGACATGTGGCAGGAAACCAGAGCACCCGGAGGAAACGCACACGGAGAACTTGCAAACTCCGCACAGGCAGTACCCAGAACCCAGCCTGGGTTGCTGGAGCTGTGAGGCTGCGGTACTAACCACTTAGCAGCTGCAGGAAAGTCCCTCCCTCTGCGATCCCGAAACTTACATCACTGAAAACACATTATCTGCATATTATCATATTGCTGCCTGTGGGATCTTGCTGTGCACACATTGTGGCACCTATTGATTAATGCTTAAAACAGAGAATTTGCGGGGGATAAAAAAGCAGAGGAAGATGGAGAGAAAACAGAGAAATCCATACTACACCCTCAGGAAGCTGAATTTTAAAGTGTCCTCATTGTTGTGCAGGAAAATGCTTAAGGGCACGAGATGCACAGCAAGATCCCACAAGCTGCAATGTGATAATTGCGAGATTACAGTCCCCAGAAAGGGCAAAGCTCCCTCTTTAAACTGGGAACAAGCTGCTGATTCTGTCTCACCATTTCAAATAACGACAAATCACATTGCCGTGTGTGGCATGTTTTTTATTCAATTTATTAAAGGTTTAATTGGAGAAGGTGAGTGTGAAACCGAGACAGAGAAGAGAAAGCATGGGGGGAGATAGAGACACAGGGAAAGAATGTGGAGACAGAGAGAAAGCTCAGACCTACAGTAAAATGAATTAAAATGGGCACCGTGCATCTTATTTCACTGTTAGCTTCATAGCATTGCCCAAAACACCAGCAAACCTCACAGACAGGGCTGGAAGGAGCAAGGCGCAAATGGGACTCCCTCCTGGGGCTGCTCCTTTAACCCCAGGCTTTCAATCTGTATAAAACACCAGGAGCCCCAATCCAACATGAAATGTTTAACCCAGGGCCGCAGAGAGGAAGTTAAACCTCAGGCTAATAAACAGACACAACTCACGTGGGCCCTTTGGGTGCAGCCTGTGGACAAGGCCTCAGTCCGTCCCCTCCGGAGGAAGCTCCTGTCCAAGGATTCCGCGTCCCAAACTTTCCCTCTTTTCACCTTCACCGTGCAGTTTTCAGAATGACAATTCCTCAGGGGAAAGAGGGAGAAAAAAATTGGATTAAAATACAAAGCGAGGACATTTTTAAACAAAATTGCATAGCAAGAGCCCAGAGTTTCCTCTCTCAGTTACACAGACAATCAGCAATATTCAAATACAATCAAATCACAGTTATAAACCAGATTGAGACAGAGAGAGCACACACGCAGATACACAGACACACACACTGAATCAGACTGGGGAATGTGTCCACTCTCTCTGGAGAGAGAGTGAAAGGTGGCTTTTGTGATTGGAACTGAGATCTTCAAACCCAGTTTATATCCTGAGTGAGCTGTTTGCAAACTCCACCCCTTGAGCCTCTGACATGTTGGGCTGTCTCTCAATCTCCTGCCTCGGGGGCGGGGGAGTGGGCCTGTCCTTTGATATGTTAATCCCAGTACAGGACCGTCCTGACTTTTCCAGTCCATTGATATGTTAATCCCAGCACAGCAATGCTTTCAGCCATCTCTTAGTTCATTTTAAACCTTTAATTCTTTCCCTGCAGTTTCAAAATATCAAACACTGATCCAACCCTCCCCCCTCAAACCCTCACAATAAACCCACAAAAAAGACAGAGGCGCAAGGGAAGAGCCAACTGTGTAACAGCCCCGACAATCAAATTTCTCTGCAGCACCTGTGGAAGAGCTTGTCACTCTGGAATTGGCCTTTATAGCCACTCCAGGCGCTGCTCCACAAACCACTGACCACCTCCAGGTACTTACCCATTGTCTCTCGAGATAAGGAGGCCAATGAAGAAACCCACAATACAGGACTGGGCAGATAATGGGGATTGTTACTGAGGTTGTGTTTGGGGATTTTTACTGACATCAGTGTGGATTTTAAAGTGTGTCTCCCCTTCCCTCACTTCTAAAGTCTCTCAGTGTTGTTGTTGTGTGTTGACAGCTATTCCAGTGTCCAGTCCCTTTCAACTTTTAATAAAATCTGTGGAACACAAATAAATGTAAAGATTCTCCAACAAGCTGTTTTGTCCTCCCTCTTTCACTGTCTTTCTCTGTCACTGCCCTGTCTCTCTCTCTGACTCGCTCAGGACTGGGCAGACACTGGGGATTGTTACTGAGGTTCTGTTGGTCATTTTTACTGACATCAGTGTGGATTGTAAAATGTGTGTGTGTGTGTGTGTGTGTGTGTGTGTGTGTGTGTGTGTGTGTGTGTGTGTGTGTGTGTGTGTGTGTGTGTGTGTGTGTGTGTGTGTGTGTGTGTGTGTGTGTGTGTGTGTGAGAGAGAGAGAGAATATCAGGCTCACCTCTCTCCATCTCTATCTCTCCTTCTCTCTCTGTTTCTCCTTCTCTCTCCCTCTCTCAATCCGCCTCTCTCATAGAAACATAGAAAATAGGAGCAGGAGCAGGCCATTCGGCCCTTTGGGCCTGCTCCATCATTCAATAAAGATCATGACCGATGGTCTAATTCAGTACCCTGTTCCCACTTTCTCCCCATACCCCTTGATCCCTTTGACATTAAGAAATATATCTCTCTCTTCCATGAATATATTCAATGACTTGGCCTCCACTGCCTTCTGCGGTAGAGAATTCCACAGGTTCACCACCCTCGACCCCATCCATCTCTCCCCCTCTATCTCCATGTCCACCCTCTATCTCCCTCTCCCCCTCTATCTCCCTCTCCCCTCTATCTCCCTCACCCCCCTCTATCTCCCTCTACCCCATCCATCTCTCCCCCTCTATCTCCGTCTCCACCCTCTATCTCCCTCTCCCCCTCTATCTCCCTCTCCCCCTCTATCTCCCTCTCCCCCCTCTATCTCCCTCTCCCCCTCGATCTCCCTCTCCCCCTCTATCTCCGTCTCCAACCTCTATCTCCGTCTCCAACCTCTATCTCCGTCTCCAACCTCTATCTCCCTCTCCCCCTCTATCTCTGTCTCCCCCCTCTATCTCCGTCTCCACCCTCTATCTCCCTCTCCCCCTATCTCCCTCTCCCCCTCTATCTCCCAATCCCCCTCCATCTCCCTCTCCCCCTCTATCTCCCCATACCCCTCTATCTCCCTCTCCCCCTCTATCTCCCAATCCCCCTCTATCTCATACACCCCCTCTATCTCACTCGTCCCTTCTATCTCACTCGTCCCCTCTATCTCCCTCTCCCACTCTATCTCCCTCTCCTACTCTATCTCACTCTCCCCCTCTATCTCGCAATCACCCTCTATCTCCCTCACCCCCTCTATCTCACACGCCCCCTCTATCTCACACACCCCCTCTATCTCACTCTTCCCCTCTATCTCACTCTTCCCCTCTATCCCACTCTCCCCCTCTATCTCACTCTCCCCCTCTATCTCGCAATCACCCTCTATCTCCCTCTCCCCCTCTATCTCCCTCTCCCCATCTATCTCCCTCTCCCCTCCATCTCCCTCTCCCCCTCTATCTCCCTCTCCCCCTCTATCTCCCACTCCCCCTCTATCTCACTCTCCCCCTCTATCTGTCTCTCGCCCTCTATTTGTCTGTCGCCCTCTATCTCACTCTCTCCCTCTATCTGTCTCTCCCCTCTATCTCCCTCTCTCCCTCTCTCTCTCCCTCTCCCGCTCTCTCTCCTTCTCCCCCCTCTATCTCCCTCTCCCCTCTCTATCTCCCTCTCCCCACTCTATCCCCCCTCTATCTCCCTCTCCCCCCTATCTCACTCTCCCCCTCGATCTGTCTCTCGCCCTCTATCTCACTCTATCCCTCTCCCGCTCTCTCTCCCTCTCCCGCTTTCTCTCCCTCTCCCCCCCCCCTATATCTCCCTGTCCCCCCCTCTCTCTCCCTCTCCCCCTCCATCTCCATCACCCCCTCTATCTCCCTCTCCCCCTCTATCTCACTCTCCCCCTCTATCTGTCTGCCTCCCCCTCTGTCTCTCTGTCTCCTCCTCTATCTGTCTCTCTCCCTCTATCTGTCTCTCCCCTCTCTATCTCCCTCTCCCCCTCCTCCTGACACTCCCTCTTTCTCCTTCTATCTATGTCTCTGCCACTCTCTCTGTCACTCTCTCTGTCCCTCCTTCTGTCTTTCCCTCTCAGTCTCTATGTCTTTCTCCTTCTATCTCTCTCTCTTAATTTCTCTTTCTCTGCCCCTCCATCTGCCTTTTACTCTCTGTCTCTCCCTCTCTCTCCTTCTCTCTCTGTCTCTGCCTCTCTCTCTGTCTCTCCCTCTCTCTCCTTCTCTCTCTGTCTCTGCCTCTCTCTCTGTCTCTCTGTCCCTCCATCTGTCTTTCCCTCTCGGTCACTCCCTCTCTCTCCTTCTATCTCTGTCTCGATCTCTGTTCCTCCAACTGTCCTTCCCTCTCTGCCAATCCCTCTCTCCTTCTCTCTGTCTCTCCCTCTCACTCCTTCTCTCTCTCTCTGTCCCTCCATCTGTCTTTCCCTCCCAGTCACTCCTTCTATCTCCTTCTATCTCTGTCTCTCTCTCTGTCCCTCCATCTGTCTTTCCCTCTCTGTTGCTCCCTCTCTCTCCTTCTATCTCTTTCTCTCTCTCTGTTCCACCATTTTTATTTCCCTCTCTGTCACTCCCACTCTCCTCTCTGTCTCTCCCTCACCCTCCCCTCGACCTCACTGTTCCCCTCAATCTCACTCTTTCCCTCTATCTCACTCTCTCCCTCTATCTCACTCTCTCCCTCTATCTCCCTCTCCCCCTCGATCTCCCACTCCCCCTCTAATTCCCTCTCCCCCTCTAATTCCCTCTCCCCCTCTATCTCACACACCCCCTCTATCTCACACTCCCCCTCTATCTCACACACCCCCTCTATCTCACTCTCCCCCTCTATCTCACCCCCCTCTATCTCACTCTCCCCCTCTATCTTACTCTCCCCCTCTATCTCACTCTCCCCTTCTATCTCACTCTCCCCTTCTATCTCACGCTCCCCCTCTATCTCACACTCCCCCACTATCTCACACTCCCCCTCTATCTCACACTCCCTCTCTATCTCATACACCCCCTCTATCTACCTCTCCCCCTCTATCTCCCTCTGCCCCTCAATCTCCCTCTCCCCCTCTCTCTCACTTTCCCCCTCGATCTCACTCTCCCCCTCTATCGCACTCCCCCCCTCTATCTGTCTCTCTCCCTCTATCTCACTCTCTCCCTCTATCTCCCTCTGCCCCTCTATCTCTCTCTGCCCCTCTATCTCCCTCTGCCCCTCTATCTCCCTCTCCCCCTCTATCTGTCTCTCCCCCTCTATCTGTCTCTCGCCCTCTATCTCACTCTCTCCCTCTATCTCCCTCTCCCCTCTATCTCCCTCTCCCCCTCTATCTCCCTCTCCCTCTCTCTCTGTCTCTCTCACTGCCTCTCTCTCTATCTCTTCCTGTCTCTCTCTCTGTGTTTCTCTCTCTCTTTGTGTCTCTCTGTCTGTTCCTCTCTCTCTGTCTCCCCTCTCTCTCTCTGTCCATGACTCTGTTTGTGTCTCTCTCACACCATTTCTCTCTCTCTGCCTCTGTCTCTCTGCCTCTCCCTGTCTCTATCTCTCTCTCTGTGTCTCAGTTTCCCCAATCTCTCACCATGGCACAGTCCCGACATCCCGGGAACAAGTCTGGTGAACCTTCATTGCACTCCCTCTCTGGCAATAATATCCTTCCTAAGGTTAGGGGACCAAAACTGCACACAGTACTCCAGGTGCGGTCCAACCAAGGTTCTATGTGATTGAAGCAAGACTTCACTACTCCTGCACTCAAATCCTCTTGTGATAAAGACTAACATCCCATTAGCCTTCTGAATTGCATTCTGCACCTGCATGTTAGTTTTCAGTGACTTATTGACGGGGACACCCAGGTCGCTTTGCACTTCTACGCTTTCTAATCTCTTACCATTTAATAAATACTAAATTCCAACATCCCGTGTGTGATCAGATACTCTGTCCCTTCGTGAACCATTTCCTGTCCCTCCAACAGCTTGTGCCACTGCCCTATTTATCGGTGTGTTTTCCCCTTCTGATGATATTGAATTTGTTAGTGGCTTTTCTCCTACTGAAGTTGTTGTATTTGTTCGGTTTTTTTAGTCCTCGGGAAGCTGTTCTTTTCCTGTTGAAATTGTTGCATTTGTTGGTGTTTTTTCTCCTGTTGAGGTTGTTTTTGCATTTGTTGGTGTTTTTTCTCCTGCTGAGGTTGTTCTTGCATTTGTTGGTGTTTTTTCTCCTTTTGTGGTTGTTGTTGTCATTTGTTGGTGTTTTTTTCTCTTGTTGAGGTTGTTGTTGAATTGTTGGTGTTTGTTCTCCTGCTGAGGTTGTTGTTGCATTTGTTGGTATTTTTTCTCCTGTTGAGGTTGTTGTTGCATTTGATGGTGTTTTTTTCTCCTGTTGTGGTTGTTGTTGCATTTGTTGGTGTTTTTTTCTCCTGTTGAGGTTGTTGTTGCATTTGTTGGTGTTTTTCTCCTGTTGTGGTTGTTGCATTTGTTGGTGTTTTTTCTCCTGCTGTGGTTGTTGTTGCATTTGTTGGTGTTTTTTTCTCCTGTTGTGGTTGTTGTTGCATTTGTTGGTGTTTTTTTTTCTCCTGTTGAGGTTGTTATTCCATTTGTCGGTGGTTTTGTCTCATGTTGAAGTTGTGGTTGCATTTGTTGGTGTTTTTCCTCCTGTTGAGATTGTCACGGAATTGATTTGAAAAACACGTTTGCTAACACTTTTCGGGATGAGAAGCTACATTCAACTGAACCCCAGGACCCGTTTCTCTGTCACGTTCAAAGCACTAACCTTGCATTAGTGAGGAGTCAGTCTCTGAAATAAATGTCCCAGTGCTGCTGTAACATAAAATGGCCACCGTGAACGAACCTTAAATGGCTGACAGATGTTCTGAGAGAGGAGGAATCGAGAGACAGACAGACAGACAGAAAGAAAGACAATCTGTAACCTCATGGCCCGGCATATCCCCCACTCTACCATTACCATCAAGCCAGGAGACCAACCCCGGTTCAGTGAAGTGTGCCGGAGGGCATGCCAGGAGCAGCACCAGGCATACCTCAAAATGAGGTGTCAACCTGGTGAAGCGACAACCCAGGACTTTCTGCGTGCCAAATTGCGAAAGCAGCATGCGATAGACAGTGCTAAGCGATCCCATAACCAACGGATCAGATCGAAGCTCTGCAATCCTGCCACATCCAGAGAAAAGGAGTGATCAGCATGAAGAGACTGCTGGAGATTTATGTTCCTGGTAATAACTCCATCTCTATCTCTCCTTCCTCTGTCTTTTACTCTCTCAAGCCCTGTCTCACCTCTCTGTTGATCTTTATCCATGAGTTACGAACACTGGACTTTGACTTTCACCCATCTTCACTCTTCATCTCTACTTCTCCCTCTGTTACCCTCTGAATCACAGTCTCTCCCTCTCTGTTACCCTCTGAATCCCAATCTCTCCCTCTCCATTACCCTCTGAAACCCAGTCTCTCCCTCTCTGTTACCCTCTGAATCCCAGTCTCTCCCTCGCTGTTAGCCTCTGAATCCCAGTCTCTCCCTCTCTGTTACCCTCTGAATCCCAGTCTCCCCCTCTCTGTCTCTCTCTCCCTCCCTCTCTGTTTCTTTCTCTGCCTCTGGCTCTCTCCGTCTCTCAGTGTCTCTCCCTCTCTCTATCTTTGCCTCTGTCCATGCCTCTGTTTCTCTCACACCATCTCAACCTCCCTCTCTCTGTCTCTCCCTCTCTCTGCCTCTCCATCTCTCTCTCTCTCTCTCTCTCCTTCTTTTGCTTTGTCTCTGCCTATCTCTCTCTCTCTCTGTCTCTTTCCATGACTCCATTTGTGCCTCCCTTACACCATCTCTCCCTCTCTCTCTGTCTCTCTCTCTCTCTGTCTCTCTCTCTGTCCCTCCATCTGTCTTTCCCTCTCTGTCACTCCCTCTCTCTCCAACTATCTCTGTCTCTGCCACTCTCTCTCTCTTTCTCTCTGTCCCTTCATCTGTCTTTCCCTCTCTCTCACTCCTCCTCTCTCCTTCTATCTCTGTCTCTCTCTCTCTCTATCCCTCCATCTTTCCTTCCCTCCCTGTCACTCCATTTCTCTCCTTCTCTCTCCGTCTCTCACTTTGTCCCTCCATCTGTCTTTCCCTCTCTGTCTCTCCCTCTCACTCCTTCTAATTCTGTCTCTCAATGTGACCCTCCATCTGCCTTTCCCTCTCTGTCACTCCCTCACTCTCCTATCTCTGTCTCTCTCTCTCTCTCCCTCAATCTGTCCTTCCTTCCCTGTAACTCCATCTCTCTCCCTGTCTCTCTCTGTCTGTCCCTCCATCTGTCTTTCCCTCTCTGTCTCTCCACACTCTCCTTCTATCTCTGTCTCTCTCGCTCTCTGTCTTTCCATCTGTCTTTCCCTCCCTGTCACTCCATCTCTCTCCTTCTCTCTCTGTCTCTGCCTCTCTCTATCCCTCCATCTGTCCTTCCCTCCCTGTCACTCCATCTCTCTCCTTCTCTCTGTTTCTCACTCTTTCCCTCCATCTGTCTTCCCCTCCATGACACTCCCCCTCTCTCCTTCTCTCTCTGTCTCTGCCACTCTCTCTGTCTTTCCCTCTGTCCCTCCATCGGTCTCTCCCTCTCTCTCCTTCTCTCTCTCTCTGTCCTCCATCTGTCTTCCCACCCCGCCCCCATCACTCCCTCTCTCTCCTTCTATCTCTGTCTCTGCAACTCTTTCTGTCCCACCATCTGTCTTTCCCTCTCTGTCACTCCCTCTCTCTCCAACTATCTCCGTCTCTGTCTCTCTCTCTGTCCCTCCATCTGTCTTTCCCTCGCTGGCTCTCCGTCTCTCTCCTTCTATCTCTGTCTCTGCCTCTCTCTCTGTCTCTCTGTCTGTCTCTCTCTGTCCCTCCATCTGTCTTTCCCTCCCTGTCACTCCCTCTCTCTCCTTCTCTCTCTCTCTCTGTCCCTCCATCTGTCTTTCCCTCCCTGACACTCCCTCTCTGTCCTTCTCTCTCTCTGCTATCACTGACTCTCGGAGAGCAACAGAGGGAGGGAGGGTTAGATATGACGGCATAGAGAGGGCTGTAGTGAGGGACAAACGTGGAGAGAGAGAGATTGTTGAGGTGGATGAAGAGGATAATGTAAGATATATTAATTTGATGAAATCCTTCACTGCTGTGTACACAAACATGGAAGAGATAGGTATGGAGAGAAAACGAACATCGGGAGAGGGAAGAATGCAGATGAAGTTGGGGCCCAGGCGGACACTTTTGATGATCCAGTCAGAATAGCCTCCATTTTAAATTATCAGCAAGCTATTCCACTGTGATAGCTATCACACCCTCATGATATTGTTTGTGGAAATTTCATGCTGGCTTATTGCTCAATTTTTAAACCTGTGATTGATAGATCCTTGTTAACCAAATGTATTAAGAGATAATGGGCAAAGGCAGGATATATGGTGTACGTTTGATCACAGATCAGCCATGACCTCATTGAATTCCGCAACAGAGTTGTGGGGTTAAATTGCTTCCTCCTCTTCCAATATCCCCTGTTAAATATCCTTCCTTCTCTGTCAGTCACCCTGTCAGTGTATGTCCATCTGTTTCTCTCTTTCTGTCTCTCTCTCTGTCTCTATCGGATAGTGTAGAGTGAGATTCACTCTGTATCCACCCCATGATGTTCCTGTCCTCGGACTGTTGGATGGGACAATGGAGCAGGAGCATTACTCTGTATCTAATCCATGCTATACCTGTCTGGGGAATGTTTTTGGGAGAGTGGAAACAGAGCGGTCTGGGACCAGTTCCTCATGGGGAGGACTTAATGGTGCCTCCTAATTGACCAGTTAGCAATATTGGTGCTCCAGGGATGAAAGGGACATTGGCTGAGTGGATACGACATTGGCTGAGAGAGTGGACAATGGTTGTTTCAGACTGGAGGGAGATATACAGTGGAGGTTTATATTAGGACCACTGCTCTTATTGATATATGCAAATGACCTGGACTTGTGTTTACAAGGCATAACTTCAATGTTTGCCAATGTTTGTGTCATCTGCAATGTAATAAACAGGGAAGGGACTAGTAGCAGACTTCAGGAGGATAGAGGCAGTCTGGTGAAATGGAACACACAAGAACAAATGAATTTGGAGCAGCAGTAGGCCATTCGGCCCCTCGAGCCTGCTCTGCCATTCAATGGACGATCTGATTGTGAACTCAACTCCACTTTCCTGTCTGTCTCCCATAACCTTTGACTCCCTAATTGATCAAAAATCTATCGAACTCAGCCTTGAATATATTCAATGATCCAGCCTCCACTGCTCTCTGGGGAAGAGAATTCTACAGACTGACCCCCTCTGAGAGAAACACATTTCTCCTCATCTCAGTTTTAAATGGGACGTCCCCAATTTTTAAACTGTGTCCCCTAGTTCTAGTCTCCCCAACAAGGGGAAACATCCCCTCAGCATCCACCCTGTCCAGTCCTCTCGGGACCTGAGATGTTTCACTCAGATCACCTCTCATTCTTCTAAACTCCAGTGGATAAAGCCTCAACCTGTTCAACCTTTCCTCATAAGATAACCCCTTCATCCCAGGAATCAACCCAGTGAACCTTCTCTGAACTACTTCGAATGCAATTATATAATTTCTTCAGTAAGAAGACCAAACGTGTCCACAATCCTGCAGACGTCGTCTAACCTATGCCCTGTACAGCTGTAACAACACTTCCCTACTTTGATATTCTATTCACCTTGCAATAAACAACAACATTCCATTTGCCTTCCGAATCACTTGCTGTCGCTACACGTTAACATTTTGTGATTCATGTACCAGGACACCCAGATCCCTCTGTACCGTACAGTTCTGCAGTCTCTCTCCATTTCAATAATATACTGATTTTTATTCTTCCTGCTAAAGTGGACAAGCTCACATTTTCCCACATTGTACTCCATCTCCCAATTTTTTCCTCACTCACTTAACCGATGGAAATCTCTTTGTCGACACTTTATGGCCTCTTGACAGCTTACTATCCAACCTATCATTGGACAGACACAGGGCAGGTTAACTTCAATGCTGAGAAATGTGAAGTGATGCATTTTGGAAGGAAGACTGAGTGATATAAACTAAATGGTACAATGTTAGAATGGGTGACAGGACAGAGAGATCTGGGATTTCATCAATGTTCGCTGTTCTACCCAAAAGCTCAATTTGGCGCTTGGAATCTGTGAGTTGAATTTAGCTTCATCCTGAAAAAATGTTGCAAACCTGTTGGGAAATGTGTCAAAAGCTGTTTCCATTCAGACATTCCTGCATTGTGGAAGTGTGAGCTGTCTTTGCAGAGACAGGAAATAGAGTTGTTTGAATGGACCTGCAGGTTTTGGTTGATGCAATAAGGTGAGAATTTGAATTGTGTCCCTTGCAGACACACAGAATTGAAGGTATTTACACAACACCACATGAAGTAGTTTACCAATGTCTGACAAACTTCAAAGACTTCAAACACATGGAAGAAGAGGAGAAGGGAACAATATACAAAACCTCAGTCAGTCAGACAACAGCAGTAGGAAAATGAATCTCTTTTTATGGGTTTAAATTTGAAGGCCTGAGCTGATGATTGAAAAAGTAGGAGTTCAAATCCCACGCTGGGCTGTTGTGAATTTGAATTTTGTTTTTTCTAAAAATAAACATAAATCTGGAATGAAAAAACCTCTAGGATGGAATGATTCACTCCTGTCTACTCGTGCAAAGCCCGTGTGTGTCTCAGTTTTGCTGTATTTATTAACGATTTAAGATGATGTGGCAGAATGCAACATACCCCAGTTTACCAATGACACAAAAATAGGCGGCCTTGTCAGCAGTGTATCTGGAAGTAGAACATTGCAAAGAGATATCTGAAGTGAATGGGCAACACTGTGGTCGATAGGTTTCAATGTCAGTAAAAAAGACTAGAACAGAGTATTTTATAAATGGTGAAAAGATAGAAACACTGGAGGTCCAAAGAGACTTGAGGGGTCCGTGTCCATTTGAGTGCAGTGTAGATTTACCAGAATGATAACTGCACTCCAAGGGTTAAATTACAAGGTGATATTACACAAACTAGGGAATAATTCCCTGGAATTTAGGAGGATCATGGCGATTTGATCAAAGTTGTTGAGATATTAAGGGGAACTGATGGGGTAGTTTGAGAGAAACTATTTCGGCAGCTTTGGAATATAGGAACAGGAGTAGGCCATTCAGCCCATCGAGCCAGCTCTGCCATTCAAGACGATCATGGCTGATCATCCACTTCAATGTGTTTTTCCCAGACTATCCTCATACCCTTTATGTCATTGGTATTCAGCAAACTGTCAATCTCTGCTTTAAACATACTCAATGACTGAGCTTCCACAGCCCTCTGGGATAGAGAATTCCTAAGATTCACAACCTTCTGAGTAATGACATTTCTCCTCATCTCTGTCCCAAGTGGCTTCCCCCTTATTTTGAAATTGTGTCCCCTGGTTCTAGACTCCTCAACCAGGAGAAACATCTTACCTGCATCTACCCTGTCTATCTGTAACGTTACCCCAGGGTCCCCACACAGCCTGTCTCCCCGTCCCCCTGCTTCTAAAGTGTCTCAGGGTCTCCTGGCACTATCTCTCTGCTTCTGTCTCTATCCCTCACTATCTCTCTGTTCTCTCTCCATTTCTATCTCTCCATATATCTCAAAATTTGAGGATATTTTATGTCTGTATTCAGACAATATAGACAGGAGTGTATATTATATGATGGGGTGCTGCAAATCGATTGACACTAGTACTGTTGGAAATACAACTTGAAAAGAATTATTCACAAATCTAGTCCAACTTCACGACAGATATGACCCGATAAGGTAATAAATGCTAAAAGTCTGGAGTTTTTTGGAGTACGTTAAGCTTTACTCTGTCTGGCTTTCAGAAATTAAACATTACACATGCACTGCAAGATTAAAGATTATACATAGGTTAGGTTACATAGAATTTTGGAAGGACTAACAAGGCTAGGGAATATCCAATGAATGGTAGGATCATAGGAAGTACCGAGTGTCAGAGGGATCTTGGTGTACTTGTCCATAGATCACTGAAGGCTGCAGCGCAGGTAGACAAGGTGGTTAGGAAGGTATATGGGATACTTGCCTTTATTAGTTGAGGCATAGAATATAAGAACAGGGAGGTTATGATGGAGCTCTATAAAACACTGGTTCGGCCACAGCTGGAGCACTGTGTACAGTTCTGGGCACCACACTATCGGAAGGATGTGATTGCATTGGAGAGGATACAGAGTAGATTGACCAGGATGTTGCCTGGGCTGGAGCATTTGCGCTATGAAGAGAGACTGAAAAGGCTGTAGTTGTTTTCCTCAGAGCAGAGAAGGCTGAGGAGGGACCTGATTGAGGTGTACAAAATTATGAGGGGCATTGATAGGTTAGATAGGAAGAAACTTTTTCCCTTAGCGGAGGGGTCAATAACCAGGGGGCATGGATTGAAGGTAAGGGGCAGGAGGTTTAGAGGGGATTTGAGGAAAAGAGTTTTCACCCGGAAGGTTATTGGTGATTTGATGAAGGTTTACAAAATAATAAGGGAAACTGATAGGGTGGACTGAGAGTAAATATTCCCACTGGCTGCGGAGTCAGTAACTTGGGGCATAGTCTAAAAATATCAACAGTGGCCACTTTGACTTCATCCCATCGTGTCGTATGTACATTCTCACATATAGCAGGGAGAGCAGCACATATATAACGGGATAGCAGGTATAACTGTAGTCATAGTATTCAGCTGAAAATTGATCAGTTACATTGTTATTTCCGTCCATATTTACAGTACACATGGTACCTTACTGTTGTAATCAAGTCATATAGTATCTATTCATCCCACTGGGGCAAAATGTCACTGGCTCAACATTCTCACCAAATACCACATTCCACAATGCAAGAATCACAAATTCAACACAAGTTTCCTTTTCTGATTCTCGCTGGTCTGTTCTGATTCTCTGAGGGATTACTGATGCTTATCCTCCACATGAGCAGTCGTCCTAATCCCGTGTGCCTGTCCTGCTCCCAAACCCGGCATCCGCTTACATGAAGGCAAGTGATAGAGGAGCGTCTCAGTGACTGAGGCAGGTGAGTCTTGAGGCTGAGCCGGGGACAGTGAGTGACCCGGGTTAATCCGACACTCCAGGGACAGTTTAAACGGAGCTTTACTCTGTATCTAATCCGTGTTGTACCATCTCTGAGATTGTTTGATGGGGCAGTGCAGATGAGGGGAGTTATTCCTTACCCATTTTAAATATAGAGAAGTGAATATCCAAGAGATTGTTTTAAATGTGATGAGAGTTTCTGCCTCGACCATCCTTTAGAGTCTTAGACAGATACATCGCTTATATAGGCCATTCGGCCCGCCCAGTCTGTGCCGGCCATCAACCACCCATTTTATACTAATCCTTTCAGACAGTGAGTTCCAGACACCCACCAGCCACTGGGTGAAGAAACTATTGATGTGTTTCGTTCAGTTACGTTTGATGTCAATATTTCCCCAGGATGTTGACGCTGGGGGATTCAGCGATGGGATAATGCTTTGAATGCCAAGGGGAGGTGGTTGGATTCTCTCTTGTTGCAGATGGTCATTGCCTGGCACTTGTGTGACGTGAATGTTACCTGCCACTGGTCGGCCCAAATCTGAATGTTGTCCGGGTCTTGGTGCATGTGGCTGTGGATTGCTTCATTATCTGAGGCAAATTACTGTGGATGCAGGAAATCTGGAAAGCATTGAGCTGAATCACTAACTCTGTTTCTCTCTCCACAGATGCTGCTTGACCTGCTCCATATTTCCAGCATTGTCTCCTGGGATCTCAGCTGAAGATGGTTGAGCCTCGGACACTACCCTCAGGTACTCCTGCCGTGATGTCCTGGGACTGAGATGACTGACATCCAACAACCACAACCATCTTCCTTTGTGCTCGATATGAGCCCAACCAGCAGATTCCTACTGACTTCAGTTTTACTCGGGCTCCTCGATGTCACACTCGGTCAAACGCTGCCTTGATGTTAAGGTCAGTCTCTCTTCCCAGCAGCAGACAGGAGTGAATCGTTCCCTTTGACCCGTTGTACACTGAACAAGCTGTGCTTCTTCACAGCCTGATACAGGACTGTACACGGCCGATTAATGTAGCCCATCAAACACTCCCAGAGCAGGTTCAGCACAGCTTAGGAATAGAGTATAGTTCCTTCAACATTCTCTCTCTGTCTTCCTCTCTCTGTCTCTCCCTCCTGCTATCTCTGACCCGAGGAGAGAGACAGAGGGAGAGAGGGTTAGATATGCAGACAGAGAGAGTGTTGTGGAGAGGGACAAGGTTGGAGAGAGAGAGATTGTGGGGTCGATTGAAAGGGAGAATGTAAGAGAATTTATTTTGATGTAATCCTTCACTGCTGTGTGCACAAACATTTAAGAGATAGGTATGGAGACAGAAACATCGGGAGAGATCTCTGTCTCTCTCTCTGTCTCTCCATCTGTCTTTCCCTCTCTTTCTCTCCCACTCTCTCCTTCCCTCTCTGTCTGTCTCTCTGTCCCTCCATCTGTCTTTCACTCTCTGTCTCTCCCACTGTCTCCTTCTCTCTCTGTCTCTCTCTCTGTCCCTCCATTTGTCTTTCCCTCTCTGTCTCTCCCACTCTCTCCTTCTCTCTCTGTCTCTCTCTCTGTCTCTCCATCTGTCTTTCCCTCTCTTTCTCTCCCACTCTCTCCTTCCCTCTCTGTCTGTCTCTCTGTCCCTCCATCTGTCTTTCCCTCTCTGTCTCTCCCACTGTCTCCTTCTCTCTCTGTCTCTCTCTCTGTCCCTCCATTTGTCTTTCCATCTCTGTCTCTCCCACTCTCTCCTTCTCTCTCTGTCTCTCTCTCTGTCCCTCCATCTGTCTTTCCCTCTCTGTCTCGCCAAGTCTCTCCTTCTATCTCTGTCTCTGTCTCTGTCTCTCCATCTGTATTTCCCTCACTGTCACATCCGCTATGTCCTTCTATCTCTCTCTCTCTCTCTATCCCTTCCTCTGTCCTTGCCTCCCTGTCACTCCATCTTTCTCCTTCTCTCTCTGTCTCTCAGTCTGTCCCTCTATCTGTCTTTGCCTCCCTGACACTCCCTCTCTCTCCTTCTCTGTATCTCTCTCTGTCTCTCTCCCTGTCCCTCCATCTGTCTTTCCCTCTGTGTCTCGCCAAGTCTCTCATTCCATCTCTGTCTCTGTCTCCGTCTCTCAATCTATATTTCCCTCACTGTCACTCCCTCTCTCTCCTTCCATTTCTGCCTCTCTCTCTCTCTGTCCCTCCATCTGTCATTCCCTCTCTGTCTTTCCCACACTATCCTTCTCTCTCTGTCTTTCTCTCTCTGTCTCTCCATCAGTCTCCCACCCCCCACTTCATCACTCCCTCTCTCTCCTTCCATCTCTGTCTCACTCTTGCTATCCCTCCATCTGTTCTTCCCTCCCTGTCACTCCATCTCTCTCCTTCTCTCTCTGTCTCTCACTCTGTCCCTCCATCTGTCTTTCCCTCCCTGACACACCCTCTTTCTCTTTCTATCTCTGACTCTCTCTCTGTCCCTCCATCTGTCTTTCCCTCCCTGACACTCCCCCTCTCTGCTTCTAACTCTGCCTCTCTCTCTGTCCCTCCATCTATCTTTCCCTCCCTGATACTCCGTCTCTCTCCTTCTATCTCTGTCTCTCTCTCTGTCCCTCCATCTGTCTTTCTCTCCCTGTCACTCCCTCTCTTTCCTTCCAAATGTGCCTCCCTCTCTCTGTCTCTCCATCTGTCTTTCCCTCTCTGTCGCTCCCTCTCCTTCTCTCTCTGCTTCTCTCTCTGTCTCTCTCTCTGTCCCTCCATCTGTCTTTCCCTCTCTGTCACTCCTTCTCTCTCTGTCTCTCAATTTGTCCCTCCATATGTCTTCCCATTCCTGACATTCCCTCTCGCTCCTTCTATCCCTGTTTCTGCCACTTACTCTGTCTCTCTCTCTGTCCCTCCTTCTGTCTTTCCCTCTCTGTCTCTCCCTCGCTCTCCTTCTATCTCTGTCTCTCACTTTATCCCTCCATTTGTCCTTCCCTCCAGGTCACTCCATATCTCTCCTTCTCTCTCTGTGTCTCATTTTGTCCCACCATCTGTCTTTCCCTTCCTGACACTCCCTCTGTCTCCTTCTCTCTCTTTCTCACACTCTGTCCCTCCATCTCTCCCTCCATCTATCCATCCCTCCCTGTCACTCCATCTCTCTCCTTCTCTCTGTGTCTCTCACTCTGTCCCTCCATTTGTCTTTCCCTTCCTGACACTCCCTCTCTCTCTCCATCTCTGCCACTCTCTCTGTCTCTCTCTCTCTCCCTCCATCGGTCTTTCCCTCTCTGTCTCTCCGTCTTTATCCTTCTATCTCTGTCTCTCTTTCTCAATCTCTCCATCTGTCTTTCCCTCTCCGTCACTCCCTCTCTACTTCTCTCTGTCCCTGCCACTTTCTCTGTCGCTCTCTCTGTCCCTCCATCTGTCTTTCCCTTTCTGTCTCTCCCTCTCTCTCCTTCTATCTCTGTCTCTCCATCTGTCTTTCCCTCTCTGCCAATCCCTCTCTCCTTCTCTCTGTCTCTCCCTCTCTCTCCCGGTCCCTCCATCTGTATCCCCACCCCCACCCCCGAACACCTGTCACTCCCTCTCTCTCCTTCTATCTATGTCTCTCGCTCTCTATCCCTCCATCTATCCTTCCCTCTCTGTCACTCCATCTCTCTCCTTCTCTCCCTTTCTATCTCTCTCTGTCTTTCCATCTGTCTTTCTCTCCCTGTCACTCCCTCTCTCTCCGTCCATATCTGCCTCTCTCTATCTCTGTCTCTCCATCTGTCTTTCCCTCTCTCTGTCTGTCCATCTCTCTCCTCTCTCTCTCTCTCTCTCTCTGTCCCTCCATTTGTCTTTCCCTTTCTCACACTCCTTCTCTCTCCTTCCATCTCTGCCTCTCTCTGTCTCTCCATCTGTCTTTCCCTCTCTGTCAATCCCGCTATGTCCTTCTATCTCTCTCTCTTTCTCTATCCCTTCCTCTGTCCTTGCCTCCCTGTCACTCCATCTTTCTCCTTCTCTCTCTGTCTCTCACTCTGTCCCTCTATCTGTCTTTGCCTCCCTGACACTCCCTCTCTCTCCTTCTCTGTATCTCTCTCTGTCTCTCTCCCTGTCCCTCCATCTGTCTTTCCCTCTCTGTCTCCCCAAGTCCCTCCTTCTACCTCTGTCTTTGTCTCTGTCTCTCAATCTATATTTCCCTCACTGTCACTCCCTCTCTCTCCTTCCATTTCTGCCTCTCTCTCTCTCTGTCCCTCCATCTGTCATTCCCTCTCTGTCTTTCCCACACTATCCTTCTCTCTCTGTCTTTCTCTCTCTGTCTCTCCATCAGTCTCCCACCCCCCACTTCATCACTCCCTCTCTCTCCTTCCATCTCTGTCTCACTCTTGCTTTCCCTCCATCTGTTCTTCCCTCCCTGTCACTCCATCTCTCTCCTTCTCTCTCTGTCTCTCACTCTGTCCCTCCATCTGTCTTTCCCTCCCTGACACACCCTCTTTCTCTTTCTATCTCTGACTCTCTCTCTGTCCCTCCATCTGTCTTTCCCTCCCTGACACTCCCCCTCTCTGCTTCTAACTCTGCCTCTCTCTCTGTCCCTCCATCTATCTTTCCCTCCCTGATACTCCCTCTCTCTCCTTCTATCTCTGTCTCTCTCTCTGTCCCTCCATCTGTCTTTCTCTCCCTGTCACTCCCTCTCTTTCCTTCCAAATGTGCCTCTCTCTCTCTGTCTCTCCATCTGTCTTTCCCTCTCTGTCTCTCCCTCTCCTTCTCTCTCTGCTTCTCTCTCTGTCTCTCTCTCTGTCCCTACAACTGTCTTTCCCTCTCTGTCACTCCTTCTCTCTCTGTCTCTCAATTTGTCCCTCCATATGTCTTCCCATTCCTGACATTCCCTCTCGCTCCTTCTATCCCTGTTTCTGCCACTTACTCTGTCTCTCTCTCTGTCCCTCCTTCTGTCTTTCCCTCTCTGTCTCTCCCTCGCTCTCCTTCTATCTCTGTCTCTCTCTTTATCACTCCATTTGTCCTTCCCTCCATGTCACTCCATCTCTCTCCTTCTCTCTCTGTGTCTCACTTTGTCCCACCATCCGTCTTTCCCTTCCTGACACTCCCTCTGTCTCCTTCTCTCTCTTTCTCACACTCTGTCCCTCCATCTGTCCCTCCATCTGTCTTTCCCTCAATGTCACTCCCTCTCTCTCCTTCTGCCTCTGTTTTTCTCCCTCTATCACTCCATCTATCCATCCCTCCCTGTCACTCCATCTCTCTCCTTCTCTCTGTGTCTCTCACTCTGTCCCTCCATTTGACTTTCCCTTCCTGACACTCCCTCTCTCTCTCCATCTCTGCCACTCTCTCTGTCTCTCTCTCTCTCCCTCCATCGGTCTTTCCCTCTCTGTCTCTCCGTCTTTATCCTTCTATCTCTGTCTCTCTTTCTCAATCTCTCCATCTGTCTTTCCCTCTCCGTCACTCCCTCACTACTTCTCTCTGTCCCTGCCACTTTCTCTGTCGCTCTCTCTGTCCCTCCATCTGTCTTTCCCTTTCTGTCTCTCCCTCTCTCTCCTTCTATCTCTGTCTCTCCATCTGTCTTTCCCTCTCTGCCAATCCCTCTCTCCTTCTCTCTGTCTCTCCCTCTCTCTCCCGGTCCCTCCATCTGTATCCCCCCCCCCCCCCCCGAACACCTGTCACTCCCTCTCTCTCCTTCTATCTATGTCTCTCGCTCTCTATCCCTCCATCTATCCTTCCCTCTCTGTCACTCCATCTCTCTCCTTCTCTCCCTTTCTATCTCTCTCTGTCTTTCCATCTGTCTTTCTCTCCCTGTCACTCCCTCTCTCTCCGTCCATATCTGCCTCTCTCTATCTCTGTCTCTCCATCTGTCTTTCCCTCTCTCTGTCTGTCCATCTCTCTCCTCTCTCTCTCTCTCTCTGTCCCTCCATTTGTCTTTCCCTTTCTCACACTCCCTCTCTCTCCTTCCATCTCTGCCTCTCTCTGTCTCTCCATCTGTCTTTCCCTCTCTGTCACTCCCGCTATGTCATTCTATCTCTCTCTCTCTCTCTCTATCCCTTCCTCTGTCCTTGCCTCCCTGTCACTCCATCTTTCTCCTTCTCTCTCTGTCTCTCAGTCTGTCCCTCTATCTGTCTTTGCCTCCCTGACACTTCCTCTATCTCCTTCTCTCCTTCTATCTCTGTCTCTGTCTCTGTCTCTCCATCTATATTTCCCTCACTGTCACTCCCTCTCTCTCCTTCCATTTCTGCCTCTCTCTCTCTCTGTCCCTCCATCTGTCATTCCCTCTCTGTCTTTCCCACACTATCCTTCTCTCTTTGTCTTTCTCTCTCTGTCTCTCCATCAGTCTCCCACCCCCCACTTCATCACTCCCTCTCTCTCCTTCCATCTCTGTCTCACTCTTGCTATCCCTCCATCTGTTCTTCCCTCCCTGTCACTCCATCTCTCTCCTTCTCTCTCTGTCTCTCACTCTGTCCCTCCATCTGTCTTTCCCTCCCTGACACACCCTCTTTCTCTTTCTATCTCTGCCTCTCTCTCTGTCCCTCCATCTATCTTTCCCTCCCTGATACTCCCTCTCTCTCCTTCTATCTCTGTCTCTCTCTCGACCCTCCATCTGTCTTTCTCTCCCTGTCACTCCCTCTCTTTCCTTCCAAATGTGCCTCTCTCTCTCTGTCTCTCCATCTGTCTTTCCCTCTCTGTCTCTCCCTCTCCTTCTCTCTCTGCTTCTCTCTCTGTCTCTCTCTCTGTCCCTCCATCTGTCTTTCCCTCTCTGTCACTCCTTCTCTCTCTGTCTCTCAATTTGTCCCTCCATATGTCTTCCCATTCATGACATTCCCTCTCGCTCCTTCTATCCCTGTTTCTGCCACTTACTCTGTCTCTCTCTCTGTCCCTCCTTCTGTCTTTCCCTCTCTGTCTCTCCCTCGCTCTCCTTCTATCTCTGTCTCTCTCTTTATCCCTCCATTTGTCTTTCCCTTCCTGACACTCCCTCTGTCTCCTTCTCTCTCTTTCTCACACTCTGTCCCTCCATCTGTCCCTCCATCTGTCTTTCCCTCTCTGGCACTCCCTCTCTCTCCTTCTGCCTCTGTTTTTCTCCCTCGATCACTCCATCTATCCATCCCTCCCTGTCACTCCATCTCTCTCCTTCTCTCTGTGTCTCTCACTCTGTCCCTCCATTTGTCTTTCCCTTCCTGACACTCCCTCTCTCTCTCCATCTCTGCCACTCTCTCTGTCTCTCTCTCTCTCCCTCCATCGGTCTTTCCCTCTCTGTCTCTCCGTCTTTATCCTTCTATCTCTGTCTCTCTTTCTCAATCTCTCCATCTGTCTTTCCCTCTCCGTCACTCACTCTCTACTTCTCTCTGTCCCTGCCACTTTCTCTGTCGCTCTCTCTGTCCCTCCATCATTCTTTCCCTTTCTGTCTCTCCCTCTCTCTCCTTCTATCTCTGTCTCTCCATCTGTCTTTCCCTCTCTGCCAATCCCTCTCTCCTTCTCTCTGTCTCTCCCTCTCTCTCCCGGTCCCTCCATCTGTATCCCCGCCCCCCCCCCGAACACCTGTCACTCCCTCTCTCTCCTTCTATCTAAGACTCTCGCTCTCTATCCCTCCATCTATCCTTCCCTCTCTGTCACTCCATCTCGCTCCTTCTCTCCCTTTCTATCTCTCTCTGTCTTTCCATCTGTCTTTCTCTCCCTGTCACTCCCTCTCCCTCCGTCCATATCTGCCTCTCTCTATCTCTGTCTCTCCATCTGTCTTTCCCTCTCTCTGTCTGTCCATCTCTCTCCTCTCTCTCTCTCTCTCTGTCCCTCCATTTGTCTTTCCCTTTCTCACACACCCTCTCTCTCCTTCCATCTCTGCCTCTCTCTATCTCTCCATCTGTCTTTCCCTCTCTGTCACTCCCGCCATGTCCTTCTCTCTCTCTCTCTCTCTCTATCCCTTCCTCTGTCCTTGCCTCCCTGTCACTCCATCTTTCTCCTTCTCTCTCTGTCTCTCAGTCTGTCCCTCTATCTGCCTTTGCCTCCCTGACACTCCCTCTCTCTCCTTCTCTGTATCTCTCTCTGTCTCTCTCTCTGTCCCTCCATCTGTCTTTCCCTCTCTGTCTCGCCAAGTCTCTCCTTCTATCTCTGTCTCTGTCTCTGTCTCTCCATCTATATTTCCCTCACTGTCACTCCCTCTCTCTCCTTCCATTTCTGCCTCTCTCTCTCTCTGTCCCTCCATCTGTCATTCCCTCTCTGTCTTTCCCACACTATCCTTCTCTCTCTGTCTTTCTCTCTCTGTCTCTCCATCAGTCTCCCACCCCCCACTTCATCACTCCCTCTCTCTCCTTCCATCTCCGTCTCACTCTTGCTATCCCTCCATCTGTGCTTCCCTCCCTGTCACTCCATCTCTCTCCTTCTCTCTCTGTCTCTCACTCTGTCCCTCCATCTGTCTTTCCCTCCCTGACACACCCTCTTTCTCTTTCTATCTCTGCCTCTCTCTCTGTCCCTCCATCTATCTTTCCCTCCCTGATACTCCCTCTCTCTCCTTCTATCTCTGTCTCTCTCTCTGTCCCTCCATCTGTCTTTCTCTCCCTGTCACTCCCTCTCTTTCCTTCCAAATGTGCCTCTCTCTCTCTGTCTCTCCATCTGTCATTCCCTCTCTGTCTCTCCCTCTCCTTCTCTCTCTGCTTCTCTCTCTGTCTCTCTCTCTGTCCCTCCATCTGTCTTTCCCTCTCTGTCACTCCTTCTCTCTCTGTCTCTCAATTTGTCCCTCCATATGTCTTCCCATTCCTGACATTCCCTCTCGCTCCGTCTATCCCCGTTTCTGCCACTTACTCTGTCTCTCTCTCTGTCCCTCCTTCTGTCTTTCCCTCTCTGTCTCTCCCTCGCTCTCCTTCTATCTCTGTCTCTCTCTTTATCCCTCCATTTGTCCTTCCCTCCGTGTCACTCCATCTCTCTCCTTCTCTCTCTGTGTCTCACTTTGTCCCACCATCTGTCTTTCCCTTCCTGACACTCCCTCTGTCTCCTTCTCTCTCTTTCTCACACTCTGTCCCTCCATCTGTCCCTCCATCTGTCTTTCCCTCTCTGGCACTCCCTCTCTCTCCTTCTGCCTCTGTTTTTCTCCCTCGATCACTCCATCTATCCATCCCTCCCTGTCACTCCATCTCTCTCCTTCTCTCTGTGTCTCTCACTCTGTCCCTCCATTTGTCTTTCCCTTCCTGACACTCCCTCTCTCTCTCCATCTCTGCCACTCTCTCTGTCTCTCTCTCTCTCCCTCCATCGGTCTTTCCCTCTCTGTCTCTCCGTCTTTATCCTTCTATCTCTGTCTCTCTTTCTCAATCTCTCCATCTGTCTTTCCCTCTCCGTCACTCCCTCTCTACTTCTCTCTGTCCCTGCCACTTTCTCTGTCGCTCTCTCTGTCCCTCCATCTGTCTTTCCCTTTCTGTCTCTCCCTCTATCTCCTTCTATCTCTGTCTCTCCATCTGTCTTTCCCTCTCTGCCAATCCCTCTCTCCTTCTCTCTGTCTCTCCCTCTCTCTCCCGGTCCCTCCATCTGTATCCCCCCGCACCCCGAACACCTGTCACTCCCTCTCTCTCCTTCTATCTATGACTCTCGCTCTCTATCCCTCCATCTATCCTTCCCTCTCTGTCACTCCATCTCTCTCCTTCTCTCCCTTTCTATCTCTCTCTGTCCTTCCATCTGTCTTTCTCTCCCTGTCACTCCCTCTCCCTCCGTCCATATCTGCCTCTCTCTATCTCTGTCTCTCCATCTGTCTTTCCCTCTCTCTGTCTGTCCACCTCTCTCCTCTCTCTCTCTCTGTCCCTCCATTTGTCTTTCCCTTTCTCACACTCCCTCTCTCTCCTTCCATCTCTGCCTCTCTCTGTCTCTCCATCTGCCTTTCCCTCTCTGTCACTCCCGCTATGTCCTTCTATCTCTCTCTCTCTCTCTATCCCTTCCTCTGTCCTTGCCTCCCTGTCACTCCATCTTTCTCCTTCTCTCTCTGTCTCTCAGTCTGTCCCTCTATTTGTCTTTGCCTCCCTGACACTCCCTCTCTCTCCTTCTCTGTATCTCTCTCTGTCACTCCATCTGTTTTTCCCTCTGTCACCCCCTCTCTCTTTCTCTGCCTCTCCCTCTCTCTCCTTCTCTCTCACTCGGTCCCTCTATCCGTCTTTCCATCCCTGTCACTCCCTCTCTCCCCTATCTCTGTCTTTCCATCTGTATTTCCCTCCCTATCACTCCCTCTCACTCGTTCCATCTCTGCCTCTCTCCCTGTCCCTCCATCTGTCTTCCCACCACCACCCATCACTCCATGTCTCTCCTTCTATCTCTTTCTCTATCTCTCTGTCCATCCATCTGTCTTTCCCTCCCTGACACTCCCTCTCCCTCCTTCCATCTCTGACTCTCTCTCTCTGTGTCTCACCATCTGTCTTTACCTCTCTGTCTCTCCCTCTCTCCATCTACCTCTGTCTCTCTCTCTCTCTGTCTTTCCATATGTCTTTCCCTTCCTGTCACTCCCTCTCTCTCCTTCCATCTCTGTCTCTCTCTCTCTCTGTTTCTCCAACTGCCTTTCCCTCTCTGTCGCACCCACTCTCTCCTTCTCTCTCTGTCTCTGCCTCTCTCTCTGTCTCTCTCTCTCTGTCCCTCCATCTGCCTTTCGCTCCCTATCACTCCCTCTCACTCGTTCCATCTCTGCCTCTCTCCCTGTCCCTCCATCTGTCTTCCCACCCCCACCATCACTCCATCTCTCTCCTTCTATCCCTGTCTCTATCTCCCTGTCACTCCATTTGCCTTTCCTTCCCTGACACTCCCTCTCTCTCCTTCCATCTCTGACTCTCTCTCTCTCTGTCTCTCCATCCGTTTTTACCTCTCTGTCTCTCCCTCTCTCTCCATCTACCTCTGTCTCTCTCTCTCTGTCTTTCCATATGTCTTTCCCTTCCTGTCACTCCCTCTCTCTCCTTCCATCTCTGCCTCTCTCTCTCTCTGTCTCTCCAACTGCGTTTCCCTCTCTGTCTCACCCATACTCTCCTTCTCTCTCTGTCTCTGCCTCTCTCTCTGTCTCTCTCCCTCTCTGTCCCTCCATCTGCCTTTCCCTCCCAGTCACTCCTACTCTCTCCTTCTCTCACTGTCTCTCTCTCTGTCCCTCCATCTGTCTTTCCCTCTCTGTTGCTCCCTTTCTCTCCTTCTATCTCTGTCTCTCTCTCTGTTCCACCATTTGTCTTTCCCTCTCTGTCACTCCCACTCTCATTCTCTCTGTCTCTCCCTCTCCCTCCTTCTCTCTCTCTCTATCCCTCCATCTGCCCTTCCCTCCCTGTCACTCCATTTCTCTCCCTGTCTCTCTCTCTCTGTCCCTTCATCTGTCTTTCCGTCCCTGACACGCCCACTCTCTCCTTCCCTCTCTGTCTCTCTCTCTGTCCCTCCATCTGTCTTTCCCTCTCTCTCTCCCGCTCACTCCTTCCAGCCCTGCCTCTCTCTCTGTCTCTCCGTCTGTCTTTACATCTCTGTCTCTCCCTCTCTCTCCATCTATCTCTGTCTCTCCCTCTCTGTCTTTCCATATGTCTTTCCCTTCCTGTCACTCCCTCTCTCTCCTTTCATCTCTGCCTCTCTCTCTCTCTGTCTCACCCACACCCTCCTTCTCTCTCTGTCTCTGCGTCTCTCTCTGCCTCTCTCTCTGTCTCTCTCTGTGTCTCTCTGTCTCTCTCTCTCTCTGTTCCTTCATCTGCCTTTCAATCCCAGTCACTCCTTCTCTCTCCTTCTATCTCTGTCTCTCTCTCTGTTCCACCATTTGTCTTTCCCTCACTGTCACTCCCACTCTCCTTCTATCTCTGTCTCTCCCTCTCCCTCCTTCTCTCTCTCTCTCTGTCCCTCCATCTATTTTTCGCTCTCTGTCACTCCCTTTCTCTCCTTCTAACTCTGTCTCTCTCTCTCTATCCCTCCATCTGTCCCTCCCTCCTTCACTCCATCTCTCTCATTCTATCTCTGTCCCTCACTTTTTCCCTCCATCAGTCTTTCCCTCCCTGACACTCCCTCTCTCTCCTTCTATCTCTGTCTCTCTCTCGCTCGATCCCTCCATCTGTCCTTCCCTCCCGCCTCTCCATCTCTGTCCTTCTATCTCCGTCTCTCCATCTGTCTTTCCCTCTCTGTCTCTCCCTCTCTCTCCTTCTCTCTCTGTCTCTCACTTTGTCCCACCGTCTGTCTTTCACTCCCAGTCACTCCCTCTCTCTCCTTCTATCTCTGTCTTTCTCTCTGTCTCTCCATCTTTCTTTCCTTCCCCATCACTCCCTCTCTCTACTTCCATCTCTGCCTCTCTCTCTGTCCCTCCATCTGTCTTCCCACCGCCAACCCATCACTCCATCTCTCTCCTATCTCTGTCTCTCTCTCTCTATCCCACCGTCTGTCCATCCCTCCCTGTCACTCCATTTCTCTCCCCGTCTCTCTCTCTCTATCCCTCCATCTGTCCCTCCCTCCTTCACTCCATCTCTCTCATTCTATCTCTGTCCCTCACTTTTTCCCTCCATCAGTCTTTCCCTCCCTGACACTCCCTCTCTCTCCTTCTATCTCTGTCTCTCTCTCGCTCGATCCCTCCATCTGTCCTTCCCTCCCGCCTCTCCATCTCTGTCCTTCTATCTCCGTCTCTCCATCTGTCTTTCCCTCTCTGTCTCTCCCTCTCTCTCCTTCTCTCTCTGTCTCTCACTTTGTCCCACCGTCTGTCTTTCACTCCCAGTCACTCCCTCTCTCTCCTTCTATCTCTGTCTTTCTCTCTGTCTCTCCATCTTTCTTTCCTTCCCCATCACTCCCTCTCTCTACTTCCATCTCTGCCTCTCTCTCTGTCCCTCCATCTGTCTTCCCACCGCCAACCCATCACTCCATCTCTCTCCTATCTCTGTCTCTCTCTCTCTATCCCACCGTCTGTCCATCCCTCCTTGTCACTCCATTTCTCTCCCCGTCTCTCTCTCTCTATCCCTCCATCTGTTGTTACCTCTCTGTCTCTCCCTCTCTCTCCATCTACCTCTGTCTCTCTCTCTCTGTCTTTCCATATGTCTTTCCCTTCCTGTCACTCCCTCTCTCTCCTTCCATCTCTGCCTCTCTCTCTCTCTGTCTCTCCAACTGCGTTTCCCTCTCTGTCTCACCCATACTCTCCTTCTCTCTCTGTCTCTGCCTCTCTCTCTGTCTCTCTCCCTCTCTGTCCCTCCATCTGCCTTTCCCTCCCAGTCACTCCTTCTCTCTCCTTCTCTCACTGTCTCTCTCTCTGTCCCTCCATTTGTCTTTCCCTCTCTGTTGCTCCCTTTCTCTCCTTCTATCTCTGTCTCTCTCTCTGTTCCACCATTTGTCTTTCCCTCTCTGTCACTCCCACTCTCATTCTCTCTGTCTCTCCCTCTCCCTCCTTCTCTCTCTCTCTATCCCTCCATCTGCCCTTCCCTCCCTGTCACTCCATTTCTCTCCCTGTCTCTCTCTCTCTGTCCCTTCATCTGTCTTTCCGTCCCTGACACTCTCACTCTCTCCTTCCCTCTCTGTCTCTCTCTCTGTCCCTCCATCTGTCTTTCCCTCTCTCTCTCCCGCTCACTCCTTCCAGCTCTGCCTCTCTCTCTGTCTCTCCGTCTGTCTTTACATCTCTGTCTCTCCCTCTCTCTCCATCTACCTCTGTCTCTCTCTCTCTGTCTTTCCATATGTCTTTCCCTTCCTGTCACTCCCTCTCTCTCCTTCCATCTCTGCCTCTCTCTCTCTCTGTCTCTCCAACTGCCTTTCCCTCTCTGTCTCTCCCAATCACTCCTTCTCTCTCTGTCTCTCCTTCTATCTCTCTCTCTCTCTATCTCTATCTCTCCATCTCTCTTTCTCTCCCAGTCACTCCCTCTCTCTCCTTCAATCTCTGTCTCTTGCACACAGCCCGTTATACTTTTTATCCTTTTTCGATCCTTTTTCAACATTATTAGATGTAAAATTTTTCCTATAATCTCGCCCTCCCTCTCTCTCTGTCTGTCTCTCCCTCTGTCTCTGTTTCTCCCTCTGTTTGTCTCCCTCCCTCTCTGTCTCTCTCTCCCTTTCTCCCTCTGCATCTGTCTCTCTCCCTCTGTATCTGTCTCACTCGCTTTCTCCCTGTTTGTCTCCCTCTGCATCTGCTTGCCTCCCTTTCTGTCTGTCTCACTCTGCATTTGCCTGCCTCCCTTTCTGTCTCTCTCCCTCTGTCTCTGTTTCTCCTTTTTTCTCTATCATTCTAGCTCTGTCTCTCTCTCTCTCCCTCTGTCTCTGTCCCACTCTGTCTGTGTCTCTGTCCGTCTGTGTCTCAATCCCTCCATCTCTCCGTCCCTCTGCACACGGACAGCAATGCTTTGAGCCATTTGTTTGGATAATTTTGAATCTTTTACTCTTGCTTTTGTTGGGAATGTCAATGCAGTTTGAAAATATCAAACACTCATCTAACACTCATCCCTAAAACCCTCACATTAAACCCCAAATACCGGACTATGCAGACAATGGGGATTGCTACTGGGGTTCCGTCAAGGTCTCATTTCGCCATCTCTTCTGTCTCTCACTGTCTTCCACTTTGTCCCTCTCTCTCCATTTCCCCATTTGTTTCTGTTTCCCTCTTCTCCTCTTTCCTTCATTGCCCCCAACTTTATAAATGGAGAGGGTGCTCCTTCCACTTTATAAATAAAGAGGATGCTCCCTCCACTTTATACATAGAGAGGGAGCTCCCTCCACTTTATACATAGAGAGGGAGCTCCCTCTTGCCTCTGGATTACTTGACCAGTGAGATTATTCTTATGCCACAGCCTCCCCAATGGATGTGAACAGAGTCTGTCCCCCATTATCACCCACAGTAGTTTCTGGGCTGTAACCCTGTACATCGTCCCGAATCAGAGACTCAAATTTCACATTTTAACTGGGAAAAGGCAGGAAAAGAGTGAAACGGGTTCGCTTTTGTCCCTGGATTCAGTGTACACTGCAGATAGATCAGTTACATTTACAATAGAAATGCCAGGAGTGAACAAGGTCAATACAATAATATGGAAAATGTAAATGACGCCTCTCATAATTGTAAAATCCGTCCAGCATGAGTACAGATTTCAGGTTTATTCCCGAGAGAGGTCTGACTCAGAAAATGTCATTGAAATTGAAATGATTGTGTTCTATCCACCACATTATTTACATCAGAGTCAAAGCTGCTGATGTAATGTGTTTGTTCAGGTGACTGTAACTAATAGCAATGAACAGGGGTATAACCATGTCAGTGGAGACTTATCCCCTGTATAAGTCAGGACCCATTGGAATGGATCAGCTCAGAGTGCCTGGTGGAGCATTGGATTCCAGGCTAATAGAAGTCTCTGCTTCTCATAGAAATGGGATTTCCAGTAATGTATCAGGTCGTGGACATTTACTATCCTCTACTTGCAGCAATTGGAGTTCCTGGTAAGCAGTATCTCAGCTGTTAATGGTGTAAATCGATATTAACTTTGCTGCTGTACTGGGTATTATTTCCCTCTGTGTGTGTTACACAGCTGCCTGTTCTTCTCCAGCAATTTACTGATGGAATCTCCTCATTGTCTACTCTTTCAGTCTTGTAGGAACTGCATTATGTGTTTAATGGTATTGTTTTAAGTAACCGTGGCATTATTACTGGATTATTCTGTGTATTGAATGTATTGGAATGAGATTAGATTAGATTAGAGATACAGCACTGAAACAGGCCCTTCGGCCCACCGAGTCTGTGCCGAACATCAACCACCCATTTATACTAATCCTACACTAATCCCATATTCCTACCAAACATCCCCACCTGTCCCTATATTTCCCTACCACCTACCTACACTAGTGACAATTTATAATGGCCAATTTACCTATCAACCTGCAAGTCTTTTGGCTTGTGGGAGGAAACCGGAGCACCCGGAGAAAACCCACGCAGACACAGGGAGAACTTGCAAACTCCACACAGGCAGTACCTGGAATCGAACCCGGGTCCCTGGAGCTGTGAGGCTGCGGTGCTAACCACTGCGCCACTGTGCCGCCCATGTTTCAGTCAGGATCAATGATCAGACTATCAGGAGTTTTAAACAGTTTCATCATGCGGATCTATCCAGTCCTGGAATATTTTTAGGATTTTTTTTTCATTGATTGATAATGAGATATCTCATAGGCTCAGTGTTACAAGGGGACAGAACAATGTCCTCTTTCCCCAATAACATGGATCATTTTAACTGGGATTTCAATGTATTTATTGATTATCAGTGTTATCAAATATTATTTCACTCTGTGTGTGTCTGACGCTGCTTCAGAAATCTGGCTGCTGAACTGAGTTTGCTGCTGACACTTTCACTTTTCCTTCTCTGCTTCACTGTGGACCTTCACTGTCACTGGACTACATTGTAAAATAGAAAGTATTGATGTGATGTTTTACTGGTTTTCACTCTGTCAGTTGGAATCAAGAGTCTTTCCATTTATCTGTAGATTATCAGCTGCAGCGCTGATGTTGGTGTTTTATTAATTAAACAATCCCACATTCTAACAGATTACTTTATAATTCCAGGAGAAGGAATTTCAATGATTGTGAGGTTTGTCTGGAAGTAGCTTTCGATCCTGTTTATTCCATGTATTGCAGATGAAGTGAAGAGTGCAGATGAACAGGTGGAGACTTGAGTGTTCTGTAGATACATTAAATTATTCACAGAGGTTTCACCATTGAACAAACTGACTCTGAGAATAGAATCATTGAACCTGGGGCTGGTGAACAGAACACAGACGCAGAATGTTAGCAATAAATCATATGTGAAAAGCAGCATGAAGTAACAATTTACAGGGTGTGAGTACTCCAGAGAGATAGGGAAGGAGAAAAGGAGCAGGGAGAACGAAACTGAGGGAAAGAGATAGGCAGAAGTAAAGAGAAAGAGAAAGAAGCAGCTGTGTTAATAATTCACTAACATAAAGTGCTGGAATGTCCAGAACAATTAGTGAGAGAAACTGTGAGTTGAGGTTGCCTGTTGTCAGATTGTGTTCATTTTCCTGTTGGACTTGATCCTCTGTGTTGATTTCTGTCAGGACCTCATTTGGCTTTGCCGTAAGTTCCTCTTCCTTACTTAGTGACTGAATAAACAGAACAGAATCTGTTCATCACTGATGGTAATTCATTATTTAAATACTGCACTTTAAAATCTCTGTGACTGCTGAATTCAATAAAGAGGGAGGCTGATATCAGAAATATATTTAAATTTATATTCAATTGCCTGTACAAACTAAATATATTGACTATATTGAGGAAACAATGAAGTGTTCTCCAACACCAATAAGCACAGGGATTATTGTTTGAATGTATGAATTGAGTTATATTACTGGGATCTATAGATTAGATTTCCTCCAACACTCTGCTGCAGTCTCTCTCTGTGAATCTCATCCTCTCCTCTCACTGTGTTGAATCCTCAGTCTCCTCATCAATTGCTTCAGTTTATCCACTTTCCCAAACCATCTGCTCCAGTCTCCCCTCCAGCTCCAACATGTCCTTTCCCTGGAATTTAGAAGGTTATGGGGTGATTTGATGAATGTATTCAAGATAATAAGGGAAACTGAACGGGTTGACAGAGAGTAACAATTCCCACTGGCTGCGGAGTCAGGAACTTGGGGGCATAGTCTAAAAATCTAAACGCAGTCTAAAAACCTTTCAGGAGTGAAATGAAGAAACACTTCAACACACCAGGTGTGGTATCAGTTTGGAACTCTCTCCCACAAACGGCAATTGATGCTGAGACACTTGTTAGTTTTAAAATCCGAGTTTGACAGATTTTTGTTAACCAAAGGTATTAAGGGGCAAAGATAGGTACATGGAGTTAGATCACACATCAGCCATGAGCTCATTGAATGACAGAAGAGGGTTGAGGGGCCAAATGGCCTCCTCCTCTTCCTCTGTCCAATGATAAATATCTTGCTATCACTCTCTGTGTCTTGGTCTGTGTCTCTCTCCTTGTCTATCTTACTGTCTGTCTGTCGGTCTCCTCACCTCTCTCAAATATCTGTGGAAATCCACAAACATTAGTCAGCCATTTTAGGCTGGTTCTCGGTGGCCATTTTATGTTACCACAACACTGGGACATTTATTCCAGAGATGGACTCCTCACCAATGTAAGGACAGTGCTCAAATTGTGACAGAGACACACACATGGAGACACTGAGACACACAGTACTGGAAAATAATTATTCATTCCCTTGTGCCCAATAAAGTGCACTCCACTGTGATTAGGCTGGGTGGCCTGTAATTACTCAGTCTATTACTTTCTCCCTTGTTAATCAACAGGACAACATTGGCAGTCCTCCAGTCCTCTGGCAGCACGACTATAACCAGAGAGGATTGGAAAATGATGGTCAGAGCCTCTGCTATTTCCACCCTTGCACCTCTAAACAGTCTGAGCCTGGTGAATTATCAGCTTTCAAAGATGCTAAACCCGTTAATATTTCCTCTCTCACTGTTTATCCTATTCAATATTTCAAACCCCTCCACATTGACTACAATGTCCGTGTCGTCCCCTCTATTGTGAAGACAGTCGCCTTATATTCATTAAGAACCATGCCCGCATCATCCGCCTCCACAGTTAGGAAAAAATGGAGAGACGATATAAAGTAAAGGATACAATTCTAAAGGAGGTGAAGGAACAGATACATCTGGGGGGTATTTGTGCATCAATCACTGAAGGTGGCAGGGCAGGTTCAGAATGTGGTGAAACGGCAGAAGGGACCGTGAGATTCTAAATAGAGACATTGAATACAAAAGCAAGGAAATATGACCTTTGTAAAACGCTGGTTTGCCTTCAGCTGGAGCATTGTCCAATTCTAGACACCATACTTTAGGTAGAATGTGGGGGCATTGGAGAGGTTGCAGAAAAGATTCACAAGAATGGTTCCAGGGATGAGGGACTTCAGTTACTTGGATAGATTGGAGAAGCTGCGGTTGTTCTCTGTATCTCTCTCTCTGTCTTCCTCTCTTTGTCTCTCCCTCCTGCTATCTCTGAAACTATGAGAGAGACAGAGGGAGAGAGGCTTAGATATGCAGATAGAGATTCTGCTGTTGAGAGGGACAAGGTTGGAGACAGAGAGATTGTGGGGGTGGATTGAAAGGGAGAATGTAAGATATATTCATTTGATGTGATTCTTCACTGTTGTGTACGCAAACAGAGAAAGATAGGGATGCAGAGTGAAATATTGATAGAGTGGGAGAAATGTGAATGAAGTTGCGGCCCAGGCGGCCAGTTTTGATGATCAGGAAGGAAAACTCTCCATTGTAAACATCCAGCCAGCTATTCCACCATGGAAGCCATCACACCCTCATGATATTGGTGTGGAAATTTTGTAATCTATGCCCATGGTTATTGACCCCTCTGTTAAGGGAAATGGGTCCTTCCTATCCACTCTATCTAGGCCCGTCATTATTTTATACACCTCAATTAAATCTTCCCTTCAACCTTCTCTGTTCCAAAGAGAACAATTCCAGCCTATCCAATATTTACTCATAGTTAAAATTCTCCATTCCTGACAACGTCCTCTGTAAATCTCCTCTGTACCCTCTCTAGTGTGATCACATCCTTCCTGTAATGTGGTGACCAGAACTGTACACAGTACTCTAGCTGTGGTCTAACTAGTGTTTTCTACAGTTCTAGCATAACCTCCCGGCTCTTATATTCTCTACATCGGCCAACAAAGGAAAGTATTCCGTCAGCCTTCTTAACCACCTTATCCACCTGTCCTGTTACCCTCCGGAATCAGTGGACAGTCACTCCAAGGTCCCTCTGTTCACAGTCTGAGAGATTGTTCAGTTAGATTGAAAGAGCAAATGTAAAACATAATAATTTGATGGAATCCTTCACTGCAGTGCACACAGACTAACGAGCGAGAGGCATGGAGTGTGAAACATCGGGTTCGAGGGAAAAAATAGATGGAGATGGTAACAAATTGGAAAGGAGTGATAGGGACTGAGAGAGAGGTAATCTCTGGTAAACTCTCTTGCTGGTAATCTCTCTCCATCTCTGTCTCTCTCTTCCCCTCTCTTCTACTCTCTGAAACATTATTTCTTCTACGGTTACTCACTTTCCAAGTCTATCTCTCCATTTTCTCTCTCTATCTCCCTCTGCACACGATCTCAATCTCTCCCTCTTGATCTCAGGATGGGAAGAGGGAGAAGGAGAGGCTGAGAAAAGGTGTTGCAGGCAGTGAGAGGTGAGGAGAAAGAGATAGAGAAACACTGAGTCTGGCATTGGGAGATGGATCTTTACTTTGTATCTAACCCCGTGCGTACCTGCCCTGTGAGTATTCGATGGGGACAGTCTCGGACAGGGAGAACTGTCTAAAAATCTAAAATTAGTCGAAAGCCCTTTCAAAGATGAAATTTATAAACACTTCTACATACAAAGTGTGGTAGAAGTTTGGAACTGTCTTCCACAAATGACCCTTTCCCATCTCTGCAATCTCCTCCAGCTCCACAATCCACCAATATCTGTGATCCTCTAATTCTGGCCTCTTGAACATCCGCAATTAGAATTGTTCCAATATTGGTGGCCGTGCCTTCAAGCTGCCAAGACCCGAACTCTGGAATTCCTTTCCTAAACCTCTCCGTCTCACTAACTCTCTTTCCTCTTTGAAGACGCTCCCTCAAACCAACCTCTTTCACCATTTTTTTGTTCGTCTCATCTAATATCTCCTTAAGTGACTCGGTGTCAACTTTTTATTTGCCTCATTTATTTGTTGGTTGTGTGCGTTACTGGCCAGGCCAGCATTTATTAGACATCACTCAGAGCCCTTGAGAATGTGGTGTTGAGCCTCCTTCTTGAACCGCTGCAGTCCATGTGGGGTAGGTACACCCACAGTGCTGTTAGGAAGGGAGTTCCAGGATTTTGACCCAGGAACAGTGACGGAATGGCGATATAGTTTTAGGTTAGGGTGGTGTGTGACTTTAGTTGTTGTGTGTGGACATTATTTTCAGTGCGCAGTCCATTTATATTTTTAATTATTTATTTTTTCATGTGGTTAGATGTAAAGTTTCTCCTACAATCTGCCTGCCTCCCCGTATCTCCTCACTCTTTCTGCCCGTCTCTCCCTGATTCTCTAAATCCACTGCTTTTCTCTGTATCTAAACTCACACTGTACCTGCCCTGGGAGGTCTCATTGTGGTGCTTAAGCAATGAGTTATACAGTTCCAGCATAACCTCCCTGCTCTTATATACTTTAACAGCCTTGTTGGGAATGTCACTGCAGTTTGAAAATATGAAACACTGATCCAACATTCACCCCAAAAACACTCACACTAACCTCCAAAAACAGGACTGGGCAGATAATGAGGATTGTTAATGATTGTTACAACTTGCCTCATCCTCTCTCTGTCTCTCCCTCTCATGTCTGTTTCTTCCCATCTTTCTCTCTCTCTCTCTCTCTCCCTCGCCCTCTCCCTCTTTCTCAGCCTATTTCCATGACTCTGTCTCTAACACCATCTCTCTCTCCTTGGACAGAAAGGTTTTTATCCATTTTTTGGTTAATTTTGAACCTGTCAATCTTGCCCTTGCTGGGAACGTGACTGCAGTTTGAAAATATCAAACACTGTTCAACACTCGCCCCCTAAACTCTCACACTAAACCCCCAATACAGGACTGTGCAGATAATGGGGATTGTTACTGAGGTTCTGTCCAAGTGCCCTCACACACGATATCCCATTTCCCCTGCTTCTAAAGTTTGTCAGTGTTTAATAATATTTTTTCAATAATATTAAATGTCACTTCAGTTTGAAAATATCAATCACTGATCCACCAATTGCCCCCAAAAAACTGACACAAAACCCCTGATCTCTCCTTTCAAAATTAGTTCTGATGCACAGTCAGTTATTCTTTTTATCCTTTTTCGATCCTTTTTCAACTTTATTAGATGTAAAGTTTTTCCTATAATCTCGCCCTCCCTCTCTCTCTGTCTGTCTCTCCCTCTGTCTCTGTTTTTCCCTCTGTTTGTCTCCCTCCCTCTGTCTCTCTCTCCCTTTCTCTCTCTGCATCTGTCTCTCTCCCTCTGTATCTGACTCACTTGCTTTCTCCCTGTCTCTCTCCCTCTGCATCTGCCTGCCTCCCTTTCTGTCTGTCTCACTCTGCATTTGGCTGCCTCCCTTTCTGTCTCTCTCCCTCTCCCTCTGTCTCTGTCCTACTCTGTCTGTGTCTCTCTCTATCTGTGTCTCACTCCCTCCATCTCTCCGTCCCTCTGCACATGGACAGCAATGCTTTGAGCCATTTGTTTGGTTAATTTTGAATCTATAACTCTTGCTTTTTTTGGGAATGTCAATGATGTTTGCAAATATCAAACACTCATCTGACACTCATCCCTAAAACACTCACATTAAAACGCAAATACCAGAATGGGCAGACAATGGGGATTGTCACTGGGGTTCCGTCTCGGTCTCATTTCACTATCTCTTCTGTCTCTCACTGTCTTCCACTTTGTCCCTCTCTCTCCATTTCCCCATTTGTTTTCGTTTCCCTCTCTCCTCTTTCCTTCATCGCCCCCAACTTTATAAATAGAGTGTGAGCTCCCTCCACTTTATTCATAGCGAGGGTGCTCCCTCCACTTTATACATAGAAAGGGATCTCCCTCCACTTTAGAGGTGGAGGCGGAGCTCCCTCCACTTTATACATAGAAAGGGAGCTCCCTCTGTTTTATATAGCTGCCGTGGTGGGATTTGAACCCCTGTCCCCAGGCCATCAGGTTGGGCCTCTGGATTACGTGACCAGTGATATTATCACGACCCAACTGCCTCCGAAATGGATGCGTACAGTGTCTGTCCCGTAATATCACTCACAGTAGTTTCTGGGCTGTAACCCTGAACATGGTCCCGAATCAGAGATTCAAAGCTCACATTTTAACTGGGAAAAGACAGGAACAGAGTGAAACAGGATTGCTTTTGTCCCTGGATTCAGTGTCCACTGCAGACAGATCAGTTACATTTACAATCGAAATGCCAGGAGTGAACAAGGTCAATACAATAATATGGAAAATGTAAATGACGCCTCTCATAATTGTAGCATCCGTCCAGTATGAGTACAGAATTCAGGTTTATTCCCGAGAGACGTCTTGCTCAGAAAATGTCATTGACATTGAAATGATTGTGTTCTATCCACCACATTATTTCCATCAGAGTCAAAGCTGCTGATGCAATGTGTTGTTCAGGTGAGTGTCACTAATAGCAATGATCAGGGGTATAACCGTGTCAGTGGGGACTTTTCCCCTGGATAAATCAGGACCCATTGGAATGGATCAGCTCAGAGTGCCTGGTGGAGCTGTGGATTCAAGGCTAATAGAAGTCTCTGCTTCTCACAGAAATGGGATATCCAGTATTCGTTCTGTTCATATTCATTTATTACCTGTACTTGCAGCAATTGGAGTTCCTGGTAAGCAGTATCTCAGCTGTTAATGGTGTAAATCGGTGTTAACTGTGCTGCTGTACTGGGTATTATTTCCCTCAGTGTGTTTTACACTGCCGAATGTTCTTTTCCAGCAATTTACTGATGGAATCGCCTCATTATCTACTCTTTCATTCTTGCAGGAACTGTATTATGTATTTAATGGTATTGTTTTAAGTAACTGTGGCATTATTACTGGATTATTCTGTGTATTGAATGTATTGGAATGAGATGTTTCATTGAGGAAAAATAAACAGACTATCAGGAGATTTTAACAGTTTCATAATGTGGATCTAACCGGTCCTGGAATATTTTAATGATTTTTTTCAGTGATTGATAATGAGACATCTCACGGTTTTTGTGTTGCAAGGGAACAGAACAATGTCCTCCCTCGCCAATAACAAGACTCAGTATAACTGGGATTTCAATGTATTTATTGATTATCACTGTTATCAAATATTACTTCATTCTGTGTGTGTCTGACGCTGCTTCAGAAGTCTGGCTACTGAACTGAGTTTGCTGCTGACACTTTCACTTCTCCTTCTCTGCTTCACTGTGGACCCTTCACTGTCACTGGACTACATTGTAAAATAAAAAGTATTGATGTGATGTTTTACTGGTTTTCACTCTATCAGTTGGAATCAAGAGTCTTTCCATTTATCTGTAGATTATCAGCTGCAGCGCTGATGTTGCTGTTTTATTAATGAAACAATCCCACATTCTAACAGATTACTTTATAATTCCAGGAGAAGGAATTTCAATGTTTGTGAGGTTTGTCTGGAAGTAGCTTTCGATCCTGTTTATTACATGTATTGTAGATCAAGTGAAGAGTGTAGGTGAACAGGTGGAGACTTGAGTGTTCTGTAGATACATTAAATTATTCACAAAGGTTTCACCATTGAACAAACAGACTCTGAAAATAGAATCATTGAACCTGGGGCTGGTGAACAGAACACAGACGCAGAATGTTAGCAATAAATCATCGGAGAAAAGTAGGATTAAGCAGCAATTTACAGGGTGTGAGTACTCCAGAGAAATAGGGAAGGAGAAAAGGAGCAGGGAGAACGAAACAGAGGGAAACAGATAGGCAGAAGTAAAAAGAAAGAGAACGAAGCAGCAGTGTAAATAATTCACTATCATAAGGTGCTGGCATGTCCAGAACAATTGGTGAGAGAAACTGTGAGGTGAAGTTGTCTGTTGTCAGATTGTGTTCATTTTCCTGTTGGACTTGATCCTCTGTGTTGATTTCTGTCAGGTCCTCATTTTGTTTTGTGGAACGTTCCTCTTCCTTACTTAGTGACCGAATGAACAGAACAGAATCAGTCCATCACTGATGGTAATTCATTATTTAAATACTGTACTTTAAAATCTCTGTGACTGCTGAATTCAATAAAGAGCGAGGCTGATATCAGAAATATATTTCAATTTATATTTAATAGCCTGTACAAACTAAATATATTGACTATATTGTATAAACAATGAACTGTTCTCCAACACCAATCACCACAGGGATTATTGTTTGAATGTCTGAATTGAGTTGTATTACTGGGATCTATAGATTAGATTTCCTCTAACACTCTGCTGCAGTCTCTCCCTGTGAATCTCAGCCTCTCCTTTCACTGTATTGAATCCTCAGTCTCCTCATCCATTGCTTCAGATTATCCACTTTCCCAAACCATCTGCTCCAGTCTCCCCTCCTGCTCCAACATGTCCTTTTCCATCTCTCCCTCCCAGTCTCACTCACTGGCTCCATCTCTAGCTGCCTCGTCCAACCTGATAGGAATACAGGATCATACGAGGCCATTCAGCCCTTCGACTCTGCTCCATCATTCTAGATCATGGCTGATACTCAAACTCAGCGCTGCAGTCTTCAGCGTTTTCCCATTTGGTGGCAGTCCCTGTCGGTTCCCGAAACCCAGAGCAACAAACCGCTCTCCAAAAACCTTCCCAAACAACATTCTGGAGACAAATTCCCAATTAACCCATTGGATTCCATCTCTGTAAAACCCCTTCTCATTCCCCCACTGGCACTGCATCCTCACTCAGTACTTCCATTAGATCCGGTGTTGACTTTATTCACTTTCTGCATCAATTTCCCAATTCATTATTAATAATTGTGTTTACAGACATTTCACTGTGACAAAGCACTGCCCGGGTCAATGAATCAGTTTTCATTGCTCGATGCAGCAACAAAGCTGGAAATATCAGCCCAGATCCTGTCAAACTGCTGCTTTGTCTCCAGGTCTGATCAGTAATTTCTCTGCTTCCTTTTCTCTCTCTCTTCCAGTTAACTTGGTGGCGATTGTGATCCTGTGCCGAGGAAAGTGCGGTCTCTCCAAATGTATCAGTGTCTACCTGGTGGGAATGGCAGTGTCTGATCTCCTGGTCGTTATCACCAATCCAATATTGGGTGTAATTGTTCCAATTTATTTCCCATATTCATTCCTGAACATTACTCCTGTGTGTTCTCTCACTATCGTTCTTCTTTCTGCATCCACAGTTGTTTCTGTCTGGCTCACAGTCACTTTCACCTTTGATCGATTTGTGGCCATTTGTTGTGAGAAGCTGAAAACAAAATATTGCAGCGAGAAAACGGCGGCTGTGGTTGTGGGAACAGTGAGTGTGCTGGGCTGTTTAGAGTCTCTCCCCTGGTACTTTACACTGGAACAACAATACATTACTGATAATGTTCCCATGGGTTGTGTTTATAAACTGAGCTTCTTTAATTCCCCCATTTGGGAGGCATTTGAATTGTTTGACCTCATTTTAACCCCTGGTGTCCCGGTCTTTCTGATTTTGCTGCTCAATGTTCTGACTGTCAGACGGATTTTATTCTCCAGTAAAGTCCGCAGGGGATTCCGGCGCCACAGCAATGCAGAGAATCACAAGGACCCAGAGATGGAGAATCGCAGGAAATCAATTATTTTACTCTTCAGTATATCCGGCAGTTTCATCCTGTTATGGGTGACACGGGTTGTGTTTATGATTTATACTCGAATTACAGATATTTATTATTATTCCTCCTACACTGACCCTCTCTTTATCACAGATCAAACATCAAAGATGCTGCAGATTCTCAGTTCCTGCACCAACACATGTATTTACATTGTGACCCAGACTAAATTCAGACAGGAGTTGAAGAAGGGGGTGAAATACCCTCTCAATCTCATTGTTAAATTAGTGAAATCATAGAAAGAGCTGAAGGGTTTCAAACACTGGAACTAAATCCCATTCCCCCTCCTCCCCCCCACCCCCCAGACTCCCAGCTCCACCTCCCACCCTCCATCCGCCTCTGTGATTATTTGACCGGCGCCATCTTTAGTCCTGGCAGCTGCCTGAGCGTGGGCAGACCCTGACGTTTAACTGGAATAGTGTACGTTTGCGCATGTGCCAGTACAGCGCCACCTTGTGTTTGCTGTTTCAACAAACGCCGCCAGTGGACAAAGCTGCAAAACGCAGTGATTGTGAGGTGGTGAGAGAGGGACATTAACTGCAGTGAGACAGGGACACCAGCAGATGGAGATGGTGAGAGTGGGCCAGTAGCTGCAGTAAGACAGGGACACCAGCAGATGGCGATGGTGAGAGGGGGCCAGTAACTGCAGTGAGGCAGGTATACCAGCAGATGGCGATGTTTAGAGGGGGACAGTAACTGCAGTGAGGCAAGGACACCAGCAGATCGAGATGTTGAGAGAGGGACAGTAACTGCAGTGAGACAGGGACACCAGCAGATGGAGATGGTGAGAGGCGAAAGTAACAGCAGTGAGGCAGGGACACCAGCAGATGGGGATGGTGAGGGGAGACAGTAACTGCAATGAGATAAGGACAACAGCAGATGGCGATGGTGAGAGGGGGCAGTAACTGCAGTGAGACAGGGACACCAGCAGATGGAGATGGTGAGAGGGGGGACAGTAACTGCAATGAGATAAGGACAACAGCAGATGGAGATGGTGAGAGGGGCGCATTGTCTGCACTGAGACAGGGACACCAGCAGATAGAGATGCTGAGTCATTGCTGATGGGAGATTCTCAGTTCCTGTGACTTTGAAAGTTTCCACAAGTTTGATTAATTTACTTTATGAAAACTTGAAATGCTGAATAAAATAATTTGAATACAATTTGTGTTAAATGGTTATTTTCCTACTATGTAAGCATTTGTAACATTAAAATGGAAAATTATTTTGAGTGATTAAAGGTAATGCATAAATAAAGCAGCAGCAGCAAATTGAACTCAGGCAATAATTTGCAAAGAAAATCTCCCTAAGCTGTGTTGAGTTCTTCATCACTAACTTTATGACATAACTCTCTCTCTCTCTCTCACACAATTCTCTTTTTATGCTGGTATCTTCTCTCCGATAACTCAGAGTAATTGAAGTTTGAATGCAATCAATTTCTCCAGGACGGCTGCTGCAGAGGATCTGGAACCTTCTTAATTTGGACAAGTGATGAACAAAAATCCCTCTGAATCCCCCAGGAACGCATCGGACAGAAACAGTCAGGAAGCAAAGGGAAACAAATGACACTTTATTGCAGCATTAAAAACTCTTTGTCAGAATGTGGAGGTCTTTATTGCTGAACTTTATATAAACTGGAGTTGAAAAGTGGAAGATCTTTAATACCATTTGTGTTAAATGGCCAATTCCCAGTTTGTAAACCCTTGTAACATTAAAGTGGTAAATGTCAAGAAGGATTTGTTTTCCAATGAGTAAAGGGTAATACACAAATACAGCAGCATTAAATAAAGTACAAAGAATCATTGACAAATATAGCTGTAAATATGGATCACAACTGTTGTGTGAAATGTCACCAGTTGTAAAAGTTCCTTTGGCTGCATCATTAACTTGGCTGCAGTTTATGGCTTTGTCACACAGTGGAATTGACAATCCGAATAAAAACTGCCTGTTTATACTGCAGTCAAACAGGCCTCTCCAGCAAAAACGCATTGCCAGAATTTCAAGGTAACTGCAGTGAGACATTTTCAGTAATTTTCTGAGCTTTCTGTAAACTGGAGGTGAATAGTGAAAGACATTTAATACAATTAGTGTCAAATGGTCATTATCCAAACCGGCCTCTCCATGTTTTAAATTACAGCAGCTTTTCTGCTCAGTTAATGAGGGTTTGGGGGAAGGAGAGAGAGAGAGAGTCAGACAGACAGGTTTCTATCTGGAATGGTCCATTTGGGATATGTCTGGAATATCCCTCTCTCCCCCATTCCCTGTTTACACAGAGACTCACCTTGGACTGTCCCATACCTGGGAGGGAGTGTCCAGATGGAGGAAGCTGAGAGCTGGTTGGATGAGCTGTATTTTGGGTGGACTGGATGTTTTGAGTGACAGGTTCTGGGATATATTAGGACAACATCAGCCTCCATTCTTTCTTTCCATGCAGCTGGTTTGTGAAGGTGAGTTTCTGTGTCTCAGTCTCTGTGCCCAGGTGAATTGGAACTGATTACAGTGTGTGTGTGAGTGAGAGAGTCCAGTCCGAATTCCTCTCTCTGTCCCAGTCCTGACCCTTTACTCCAATTCCCACCCCAATGCTTCTGTCCCGGATCTTTTCCCCATGGATGAGCTGATGGAGGGAAGGTGTTAGAGTCCAACGATGGAGCACAGACGTTGTGGGATGATGAGTACCACATCTTTATTATTTCTCTCCCTCAATCGCAGTCTCTTCCCCTCAGTCTCTGTCTCTCTGAGTGTTTTTCTCTCTCTTGCTCTCCCTCTCTTCCTTTGCCTCTTTCTGACTTTCTCTCCCTCTCGCTTTCCCTGCTTTCTCTCGCTCTTTCTCTGCTTTCTCTGAATTTCTCTCTCCCTTTCTCTGCTTTCTCTCTCTTGCTTTGCCCCTTTCCGACTTTCTCTCTCTCTTTCTTTCACTTTCTCCATTTTCTCTCTCTTTCTCTCTCTCTCTCTGCTTTCTCACTCTTTCTTTGCCGCTTTCCAAGTTTCTCCTACTCTCTCCCTTTCCCGACTTTCTCTCTCTCTTTTGCCACTTTCCGTCTTTCTCCCTCTCTTTCACTTTCTCTGCTTTCTCTCTCTTTCTCCCTCTCTCTCTCTTTGTCGCTTTCCAACTTTCTCCCCCTCTCTCTCTCTCTCTCTCCCTTCTTTCTCTATCACTTCTGCCCCTTTCCGACTTTCTCTCTCTCCCTCTCTCTCTCTTTCTCTGCTTTCTTTCTTTCTCTCTCTCTCTTTGTCTGCTTTCTCTCTCTTTTTTGCCACTTTGCAACTTTGTCCCTCTCTTTCTCTTTCCCTCTTACCTCTCTCTTTTCTGCCCCTTTCCGACTTTCTCTGTCTCTCTCCTTCACTTTCTCTGCTTTCGCGGTCTCTCTCTCTCTTTCACTTTCCATCTTTCTTTGTCTCCCCCCCCACCAAATGGCAAATATTTCTCTTCCCTCCGCAAAATATCCCCTGCTCCCGCTAAACCTCCCCCACCAATCATTTCCCTTTGCAAATTCCACTCCCACCCCCCTGAAAAGTTACCCCACAATATTTTTCCACTGCAACATTTCCCCCACCGTGTAAATTCCTCCCTGCAAACAGACCCCTCCCCATCTAATACCCCTCATGTGTACTGATTCCCATCTAATACCCCTTCTGCGAATGGACCCCCATCTAAAAAACCTCCTGTCAACAGACGCACATCTAATACCCCTCCTGCGACCAGACCCCCATCTAATACCTCTCCTGCGAACAGACCCCCATCTAATACCCCTCCTGCGAACAGACCCCCATCTAATACCCCTCCTGCGAACAGACCCCCATCTAATACCCCTCCTGTGAACCGACACCCATCTAAAAACCCTCCTGTGAACAGACACCCATCTAAAAACCCTCCTGTGAACAGACCACCATCTAATACCCCTCCTGTGAACAGACCCCCATCTAATACCCTTCCTGCGAACAGACCCCCATCTAATACCCCTCCTGCGAACAGACTCCCATTAATACCCCTCCTGTGAACAGACCCCATCTAATAACCCTCCTGTGAACAGACCCCCATCTAATAACCCTCCTGTGAACAGACCCCCATCTAATACCTCTCCTGTGAACAGACCCCCATCTAATACCCCTCCTGCGAACAGAACCCCATCTAATACCCCTTCTGAGAACAGACCCCCATCTAATACCCCTCCTGTGAACAGACCCCCATCTAATACCCCTCCTGTGAACAGACACACATCTAATACCCCTCCTGTGAACAGACCCCCATCTAATACCCCTCCTGCGAACAGACCCCCATCTAATACCCCTCCTGAGAACAGACCCCCATCTAATACCCCTCCTGAGAACAGACCCCATCTAATACCCCTCCTGAGAACAGATTCCCATCTAATACCCCTCCTGCGAACAGACCCCCATCTAATACCCCTCCTGCGAACAGACCCCCATCTAATACCCCTCCTGCGAACAGACCCCCATCTAATACCCCTCCTGAGAACAGACTCCCATCTAATACCCCTCCTGTGAACAGACCCCATCTAATACCACTCCTGAGAACAGACTCCCATCTAATACCCCTCCTGAGAACAGACTCCCATATAATACCCCTCCTGTGAACAGACCCCCATCTAATACCCATCCTGCGAACTGACTCCCATTTAATACCCCTCCTGTGAACGGACACCCATCTAATACCCCTCCTGGGAACAGACCCCCTTCTAATACCCGTCCTGCGAACAGACCCCCATCTAATACCCCTCCTGCGAACAGACCCCCCTCTAATACCCCTCCTGCGAACAGACCCCCATCTAATACCCCTCCTGCGAACAGACCCCCATCTAATACCCCTCCTGAGAACAGACTCCCATCTAATACCCCTCCTGAGAACAGACTCCCATCTAATACCCCTCCTGTGAAGAGACCCCCATCTAATGCCACTCCTGTGAAAGGATACACATCTAATACCCCTCCTGTGAACGGACACACATCTAATACCCCTCCTGTGAACGGACACACATCTAATAACCCTCCTGCGAACAGACCCCCATCTAATTCCCATCCTGTGAACTGACTCCCATTTAATACCCCTCATGTGAAAAGATCCCCATCTAACACCCCTCCTGTGAACGGACACCCATCTAATACCCCTCCTGAGAACAGACTCCGATCTAATACCCCTCCTGAGAACAGATTCCCATCTAATACCCCTCCTGCGAACAGACCCCCATCTAATACCCCTCCTGCGAACAGACCCCCATCTAATACCCCTCCTGCGAACAGACCCCCATCTAATACCCCTCCTGAGAACAGACTCCCATCTAATACCCCTCCTGCGAACAGACCCCATCTAATACCACTCCTGAGAACAGACTCCCATCTAATACCCCTCCTGAGAACAGACTCCCATCTAATACCCCTCCTGAGAACAGACCCCCATCTAATACCCATCCTGCGAACTGACTCCCATTTAATACCCCTCCTGTGAACGGACACCCATCTAATACCCCTCCTGGGAACAGACCCCCATCTAATACCCCTCCTGCGAACAGACCCCCATCTAATACCCCTCCTGCGAACAGACCCCCATCTAATACCCCTCCTGCGAACAGACCCCCATCTAATTCCCCTCCTGCGAACAGACCCCCATCTAATACCCCTCCTGAGAACAGACCCCCATCTAATACCCCTCCTGAGAACAGACTCCCATCTAATACCCCTCCTGAGAACAGACTCCCATCTAATACCCCTCCTGAGAACAGACTCCCATCTAATACCCCTCCTGTGAACAGACCCCCATTTAATACCCCTCCTGTGAAGAGACCCCCATCTAATGCCACTCCTGTGAAAGGATACACATCTAATACCCCTCCTGTGAACGGACACACATCTAATACCCCTCCTGTGAACGGACACACATCTAATACCCCTCCTGTGAACGGACACACATCTAATAACCCTCCTGCGAACATACCCCCATCTAATTCCCATCCTGTGAACTGACTCCCATTTAATACCCCTCATGTGAAAAGATCCCCAAACTAACACCCCTCCTGTGAACGGACACCCATCTAATACCCCTCCTGAGAACAGACTCCCATCTAATACCCCTCCTGTGAACAGACCCCCATCTAATACCCCTACTGCGAACAGACCCCCATCTAATACCCCTCCTGCGAACAGACCCCCATCTAATACCCCTCCTGAGAACAGACTCCCATCTATTACCCCTCCTGAGAACAGACTCCCATCTAATACCCCTCCTGCGAACAGACCCCCATCTAATACCCCTCCTGCGAACAGACCCCCATCTAATACCCCTCCTGAGAACAGACACCCACCTAATACCCCTCCTGAGAACAGACTCCCATCTAATACCGATCCTGTGAACTGACTCCCATTTAATACCCCTCCTGTGAACAGACCCCCATCTAATACCACTCCTGTGAATGGACACACATCTAATACCCCTCCTGTGAACGGACACACATCTAATTCCCCTCCTGTGAACGGACACCCATTTAATAACCCTCCTGCGAACAGACCCCCATCTAATACCCATCCTGTGAACTGACTCCCATTTAATTCCCCTCATGTGAAAAGATCCCCATCTAACACCCCTCCTGTGAACGGACTCCCATTTCATACCCCTCATGTGAATAGATCCCCATCTAACACCCCTCCTGTGAACGGACCCCCATCGAACACCCATCCTGCAAACAGACCCCCATCTAATACCCATCCTGTGAACAGACTCCCATCTTATACCCCGCCTGTGAACAGAGTCCCCTCTAATACACCACCTGTGAACAGACTCCCAGCTAATAGCCCTCCAGCGAACTGACAACCACTAATACCCCTCCTGTGAAGAGACCCCCAGCTAATAGCCCTCCAGCGAACTGACAACCTCTAATACCCCTCCTGTGAAGAGATCCCCAGCTAATAGCCCTCCAGCGAACTGACAACCTCTAATACCCCTCCTGTGAAGAGACCCCCATCTAATAGCCCTCCTGTGAACAGACTCCCCTCTAATAGCCCTCCTGTGAACAGATTCCCCTCTAATAGACCTCCTGTGAACAGACTCCCCTCTAATACCCCTCCTGTGAACAGACTCCCCTCTAATAGCGCTCCTGTGAACAGACTCCCCTCTAATAGCCCTCCTGTGAACAGAATATCATCTAATAGCCCTCCTGTGAACAGACTCCTCTCTAATAGCGCTCCTGTGAACAGAATATCATCTAATAGCCCTCCTGCGAACAGACTCCCCTCTAATACCCCTCCTGTAAACAGACGTCCCTCTAATACCCTCCTGTGAACAGAATATCATCTAATATACCTCCTGTGAACAGAATATCATCTAATATACCTCCTGTGAACAGAATATCATCTAATATACCTCCTGTGAACAGAATATCATCTAATATACCTCCTGTGAACAGAATATCATCTAATAGCCCTCCTGTGAACAGACTCCCCTCTAATACCCCTCCTGTGAAGAGACTTCCCTCTAATACCCTCCTGTGAACAGAATATCATCTAATACCCCTCCTGTGAACAGACTCCCCTCTAATATCCCTCCTGTGAACAGAATATCATCTAATACCCCTCCTGTGAACAGACTCCTCTCTAATACCCCTCCTGTGAACAGACTTCCCTCTAATACCCTCCTGTGAACAGAATATCATCTAATACCCCTCCTGTGAACAGATTCCCCTCTAATACCCCTGCTGTGAACAAACTCCCCTCTAATAACCCTCCTGTGAACAGAATATCATCTAATACCCCTCCTGTGAACAGCCCTCCCTCGAATACCCCTCCTGTGAACAGACCTCCCTCTAATACCCCTCCTGTGAATGGACTTCCCTCTAATATCCTCCTGTGAATGGACTTCCCTCTAATATCCTCCTGTGAACAGACTTCCCTCTAATACCCGTCCTGTGAACAGAACCCCATCTAATACCCCTGCTGTGAACAGACAGCCATCTAATACCCCTCCTGTGCACAGACTTCCCTCTAATACCCTCCTGTGAACATACTCCCCTCTAATACCCCTGCTGCGAACAGACTCCCCTCTAATACCCCTGCTGTGAACAAACGCCCCTCTAATAACCCTCCTGTGAACAGAATACCATCTAATATCCCTCTGGTGAACAGACTCCCCTCTAATAGCCCTCCTGTGAACAGACTCCCCTCTAATACCCCTGCTGTGAACAAACTCCCCTCTAATACCCCTGCTGTGAACAAACTCCCCTCTAATACCCCTGCTGTGAACAAACTCCCCTCTAATACCCCTCCTGTGAACAGACCTCACTCTAATACCCCTCCTGTGAACAGACCTCCCTCTAATACCCCTCCTGTGAACAGACCTCCCTCTAATACCCCTCCTGTGAACAGACCTCCCTCTAATACCCCTCCTGTGAATGGACATCCCTCTAATACCCTCCTGTGAACAGACTTCCCTCTAATACCCCTCCTGTGAACAGAACCCCATCTAATACCCCTGCTGTGAACAGACAGCCATCTAATACCCCTCCTATCAACAGACCCCCATCTAATATCCCTCCTGTGAACAGACTCCTATCTAATACCCCTCCTGTGAACAGACCCCCCTCTAATAACCCTCCTGTGAACAGACTCCCCTCTAATAACCCTCCTGTGAACAGACTGCCATCTAATACCCCTCCTGTGAACAGACTCCCCTCTAATAACCCTCCTGTGAACAGACACCCCTCTAATACCCCTCCTGTGAACTGACTCCCATCTAATACCCCTCCTGTGAACTGACTCCCATGTAATACCCCTCCTGTGAACAGTCCCCATCTAATACCCCTCCTGCGAACACATCTCCATCTATTAACCTTTCTGTGAACAGACTCCCCTCTAATATCCCTCCTGTGAACAGACTTCCCTCTAGTATCCCTCCTGTGATCAGACTCCCCTCTAATATCCCTCCTGTGAACAGACCCCCATCTATTACCCCTCCTGTAAACAGACTTACCTCTAATACCCCTCCTGTGAACTGAATACCCTTTTAATACGCCTCCTGAGAACAGACCCCCATCTAAAAACCCGCCTGTGAATAGACTGCCATCTAATACACTCTCCTGTGAACAGACTCCCATCTAATACCCATCCTGCTAACAGACTCCCATCTAAACTGGAAGGGCACTAATATCCTGGCTGCAAGGTTTGCTGGCGTCACTCGGGAGGGTTTAAACTAGTGTGGCAGGTCCGTGGGAACCAGAGCAGTAGGACAGCTAGTGAAATAAATGAGGAGGACATAGTAAATAAGGCCAGTAGGACTAAGAGGAAGAGCAGGCAGGGGGATGTTGCTGAGCACAGCGGGACTGGTGGTCTGAAGTGCATTTGTTTCAATGCGAGAAGTATAACAGGTAAGGCAGTTGAACTTAGAGTTTGGATTAGTACTTGGAAATATGATGTTGTTGCTATTACAGATACTTGGTTCAGGGAAGGGCAGGATTGGCAGCTAAATGTTCCAGGATTTAGAAGCTTCAGGCGGGATAGAGGAGGATGTAAAAGGGGTGGGGGAGTTGCATAACTGGTTAAGGAGAATATCACAGCTGTAATGCGCAGAAATCAACAAGCGCATGGGTAAGGCTTCCACTGCTATGTTCAGACTGGCCAAGAGAGTGTGGGAAAATGGCGCACTGACACGGAACACAAAAGTCCGAGTGTATCAGGCCTGTGTCCTCAGCACCTTGCTCTACGGCAGCGAGGCCTGGACAACGTATGCCAGCCAAGAGCGACGTCTCAATTCATTCCATCTTCGCTGCCTTCGGAGAATACTTGGCATCAGGTGGCAGGACTATATCTCCAACACAGAAGTCCTTGAAGCGGCCAACATCCCCAGCTTATACACACTACTGAGTCAGCGGCGCTTGAGATGGCTTGGCCATGTGAGCCGCATGGAAGATGGCAGGATCCCCAAAGACACATTGTACAGCGAGCTCGCCACTGGTATCAGACCCACCGGCCGTCCATGTCTCCGTTATAAAGACGTCTGCAAACGCGACATGAAATCGTGTGACATTGATCACAAGTCGTGGGAGTCAGTTGCCAGCATTCGCCAGAGCTGGCGGGCAGCCATAAAGACAGGGCTAAATTGTGGCGAGTCGAAGAGACTTAGTAGTTGGCAGGAAAAAAGACAGAGGCGCAAGGGGAGAGCCAACTGTGCAACAGCCCCAACAAACAAATTTCTCTGCAGCACCTGTGGAAGAGCCTGTTACTCCAGAATTGGCCTTTATAGCCACTCCAGGCGCTGCTTCACAAACCACTGACCACCTCCAGGCGCGTATCCATTGTCTCTCGAGATAAGGAGGCCCAAAAGAAATGCGGGAGGACACCTCAGAGGGGTTATGCAGCGAGGCAATATGTGTGGAGCTCAGGAATAGGAAGGGTGCAGTCACGATGTTGGGGTTTACTACAGGCCTCCCAACAGCCAGCGGGAGGTAGAGGAGCAGATATGTAGACAGATTTTGTAAAGATGTAAAGGTAACAGGGTTGTAGTGGTGGGTGATTTTAACTTCCCCGATATTGACTGGGGCTCACTTAGTGCTAGGGGCTTGGATGGGGCAGAATTTGTGAGGAGCATCCAGGAGTGCTTCTTGAAACAGTATGTAGATAGTCCAACTAAGGATGGGGCCATTCTGGACCTGGTATTAGGGAATGAGCCCGGCCAGGTGGTCGAAGTTTCAGTCGGGCAGCATTTCGGGAGCAGTGACCATAATTCCATAAATTTTAAGGTACTTGTGGATGAGGATAAGAGTAGTCCTCGGGTGAAGGTGCTAAATTGGGAGAAGGCTAATTATAACAATATTAGGCAGGAACTGAAGAATTTAGATTGGGGGCGGCTGTTTGAGGGTAAATCAACATCTGACATGTGGGAGTCTTTCAAACGTCAGCTGATTAGAATCCAGGACCAGCATGTTCCTGTGAGAAAGAAAGAGAAGTTTGGCAAGTTTCGGGAAGCTTGGATAACACGGGATATTGTGAGCATAGTCAAAAAGAAAAAGAAAGCATTTGTGAGGGCTGGAAGGCTAGGAACAGATTAAGCACTTGAGGAATTTAAAGACAGTAGGAAGGAACTTAAGCAAGGAGTTCGGAGGGCTAAAAGGGGTCATGAAAAGTCATTGGCAAACAGGATTAAGGAAAATCCCAAGGCTTTTTATACATATACAAAGAGCAAGAGGGTAACCAGGGAAAGGGTTGGCCCACTCAAGGACAGAGATGGGAATCTATGTGTGGAGCCAGAGGAAATGGGCGAGGTGCTAAATGAGTACATTGCATCAGTATTAACCAAAGAGAAGGACTTGGTGGATGATGAGCCGAGGGAAGGGAGTGCAGATCGTCTCAGTCATCTCATTATCAAAAAGGAGGAGGTGTTGGGTGTCTTGCAAAGCATTAAGGTAGGTAAGTCCTCAGGGCCTGATGGGATCTACCCTAGAATACTGAGGAAGGAATGGGAAGAAATTGCTGGGGCCTTGAGAGAAATCTTTGCATCGACTTTGGCTACAGGTGAGGTCCCAGAGGACTGGAGAATAGCCAATGTTGTTCCTTTGTTTAAGAAGTGTTGTCAGGATAATCCAGGAAATTATAGGTCGGTGTGCCTTACGTCAGTGGTAGGGAAAATATTAGAGAGAATTCTTCGGGACAGGATTTACTCCCATTTGAAAACAAACTTATTAGCGAGAGACAGCATGGTTTTGTGAAGGGGACGTCGTGTCTTACTAATTTGATTGAGTTTTTTTGAGGAAGTGACGAAGATGATTGATGAGGGAAGGGCGGTAGACGTTGTCTATATGGACTTTAGTAAAGCCTTTGACAAGGTCCCGCATGGCAGACTGGTGCAAAAGGTGAAGTCACACGGGATCAGAGGTGAGCTGGCAAGATGGATACAGAACTGGCTCAGTCACAGAAGACAGAGGGTATCAGTGGATGGGTGCTTTTTCTGAATGGAGGGATGTGACTAGTGGTGTTCCGCAGGGATCAGTGCTGGGACCGTTGCTGTTTGTCGTATTTATAAATGATTTGGAGGAAAATGTAGCTGGTCTGATTAGTAAGTTTGTGGACGACACAAAGGTTGGTGGAGTTGCGGATAATGATGAGGACTGTCAGTGGATACAGCAGGATATAAATCGATTGGAGACTTGGGTGGAGAAATGGCAGATGGACTTTAATTCGGACAAATGTGAGGTAATGCATTTTGGAAGGTCTAATGCAGGTGGGTGGTATACAGTAAATGGCAGAACCCTTAGGAGTTTTGACGGGCAGAGAGATAAGGGCGTACAGGGCCACAGGTCACAAAGTGGCAACGCAGGTGGATAAGGTAGTCAAGAAGGCATACGGCATGCTTGCCTTCATCGGTCGGGGCATCGAGTATAAACATTGGCAAGTCATGTTGCAGCTGTACAGAACCTTAGTTAGGCCACACTTAGAATATTGCGTGAAATTCTGGTCGCCACACTACCAGAAGGACGTGGAGGCTTTGGAGAGGGTACAGAGGAGGTTTACCACGATGTTGCCTGGTCTGGAGGGCATTAGTTATGAGGAGAGGTTGGAAAAACTCGGATTGTTTTCACTGGAACGACGGAGGTGGAGGGGCGACATGATAGAGGTTTACAAAGTTATGAGCGGCATGGACAGAGTGGGTAGTCAGAAGCTTTTTCCCAGGGTGGAAGAGTCAGTTACTAGGGGACATAGGTTTAAGGTGCGAGGGGCAAAGTTTAGAGAGGATGTGCGAGGCAAGTTTTTTACACAGAGGGTGGTGAGGGCCTGGAACTTCCTGCCAGGGGAGGTGGTGGAAGCAGATACGATAGCGACGTTGAAGAGACATCTTGACAAATACATGAATAGGATGGGAATAAAGGGATATGGGCCCCGGAAGTATAGAAGGTGTTAGTTTCGGCAGGCATCAAGATCGGCGCAGACTTGGAGGGCTGAATGGCTTGTTCCTGTGCTGTACTGTTCTTTGTTCTTTGAGACTTATTTACGTGGATAGATTGGAGAAGCTGGGGTTGTTATCTATCTCTCTATCTCTGTCTTCCTCTCTCTGTCTCTCCCTCCTGCTATCTCTGACACTCGGACTGAGACAGACGGAGAGAGGGTTAGATATGAAGCCAGGAGAAAAAGACCAACAAATTCAGCAGCCATTTCAGCAGCATTAAAGCCACTATCAAATTCAATAACATCAGAAGGGGGGAAAAAAACACCGACAAATAGGGCAATGGCACAAGCTGTTGGAGGGACAGTAAATCGTTTGCGAAGGGACAGAGTATCTGATCGCACCCTGGATGGTGTTGTTGCCAACAAAGCCTATTTCAGCCTGCAATATGAAAAGGAGAGCGCGGGAGCTGAGACGGAATGAGTTGATTTTGACTGAGTTAATGAGGGGGCAATGGCGTCCAGCGGCCCCCACAATGCCGCGCGGCTGGAAAAAGCCCCCACCTGTGGTACGGGCCGCACTGCACCCTGGGAGGAAGCTCTGCACATGCGCATTTCGACAAGCCCGTTTACTGCCGCTTTTTACATTCTCCCGCGGCTCAGACTTTCAAGTTTCCTCCATTGAAATCGACAACTGAAGCCGCTTCTCCTTTTCCTTGCAGCTGCTTTCTGACGGAAATAAACAGCCGGCGAGAGGTCACGCAAACATGGCGGCTGATGACGCCGCTGTCCCTCAACGCGCCTCACTGAGCCCTGATCGGCTGCGTCACTCCACGTGTTTGGAGGTCGCAGGGGTTAAAAGCTGCGTCCAGCCTCCGCGCAGTCGCCGTTTGGGCGGCATGTGACCACCCGGGGTGGGGGAGGGGACAGCACTCGACTCCGAAAGGGACCCAACACCGCCAGAACTGTCCCAAACTCTTAAAGGGACCCAACATGGACAGACAGAGCAAGTAATAGAGAGGGAAATGGTAAAGAGAGTGTGATGGGGAGAGAGAGAGAGAGATAAATGAGATTGAAAGAATAATAGAGAGATGGAGAGACTCAGAGAAAATAGGTGATAGGAAGAGAGTGAGAGAGCAAGAGATGCTGAGAAATGGAGGGAGAATTTCCTCAATTGGACAGAGATGGAGAGAGAGTGATAGAGAGATGTGAAGAGAGATCAAAGCGAAAGGAAGGTGGAGAGTGAGGGAGAGGTAGAGTTTGAGAGCGAGGAAACAGATCAATGGAGAGATAAAGGTGAGGAGAGAGTAACAGAGTGAACGAAAGAGAGAGAGAGAGAGAGATGGAGAGAGAGTGGGAAGGAAAATGAGAAATTAGAGGAAAAGAGCAGACACAAGGTGTACAGAAAGTGTGAAAAATGAATGAGAGATAGAGTGTCCGTCAGAGAGAGAGGGAAAGTCCAGGATAGATGTGGGCAGAGAGAAAGGCAGATGTTAAATGTGTGTATGTATGTGTGTATTGTATGAGTGTGTGTCACTATAAGGGAGAGATCAGCACACGTTCACAGTAAAGAAAGTCTTGTGGTGTCAAACAGTCATTTAATTGGGTGCACAACCAGGCAAAATTAACTTTATTCCCCCCGCATAATGAGTGGAGTCAGACATAGAAAAATAGATTGTAGGTTAATGCCCAGAAATGCTTCATTAGAGATTAAAAGTTGCAGAGAGAAATCACCCAATAATCCTGGTTGCAACCCATTGGACTCAATACAATGGTCCAAAAATATTATCACTGCCAATCAAACAATTTCATCAGCTCAACAACAAACAGTGAAATTATCCAAAACTGCAGTGTTCAATGATTCATGGAAGATTACAGAGCATGACAGAGAACACGTAGACAGACACAGTGTATTTGTTTAGCTTCTCTTCCATTGTCCCATGATGAGAGGCTGAGTACATTGGACCGGTATTCTCTGGAGTTTAGAAGAATGAGAGGTGATCTCATTGAAACATATTCTAAAGGGACTGGATAGGGTCGACACTGAGAGATTATTTCATTTGGTCGGGAAAAGAAAGTCTCCCTTACCCCTTCCGAACCAGCTTATCCACCTGTCCTGTAAGCCTCAGCAATCAGTGAACATTCACTCCAAGGTCCCGCTGTTCCTAGACACAGAGAGAATGTTGGAGACAGTCACCTTATTAGGTTAGATCGAAAGGGCAAATGTCAAATATAATCAGAGTTTGATGTAAACCTGAGTACACAGAGGTACAAGACATAGGCATAGAGTGTGAAACATCTGCAGAGAGGGAGAAATTTAGATGGAGAGAGTGTAACAATGAGAAAGGGAGAGATAGGCATGGAGAGAGAAGTGGAGAGCTACTCTTAATGGTAATCTGTCTCCATCTCCGTCTTCCCCTCTCCCTAACTGATTCAGTCAGTAGTTCCCCTCACTGCGACACTCTCAATGAATGGAGCTGTTATTATAGTATCTCCACAGGGAGAGTCACATGAGTGGGTCTGTTATTATAGTATCTCCACAGGGAGAGTCACTCAGTGGGTCTGCTATTATAGTCTCTCCACAGGGAGAGTCACTGACTGGGTCTGTTATTACACTATCTCCACAGGGAGAGTCACTGAGTGGGTCTGTTATTATAGTATCTCCACAGGGAGAGTCTCTGAGTGGGTCTGTTATTATAGTATCTCCACAGGGAGAGTCACTGAGTGGGTCTGTTATTATAGTATCTCCACAGGGAGAGTCACTGAGTTGGTCTGTTATTATAGTATCTCCACAGGGAGTGTCACTGAGTGGGTCTGTTATTATAGTATCTCCACAGGGAGAGTCACTGAGTGGGTCTGTTATTATAGTATCTCCACAGGGAGAGTCACTGAGTGGGTCTGTTATTATAGTATCTCCACAGGGAGAGTCACTGATTGGGTCTGTTATTATAGTATCTCCACAGGGAGAGTCACTGAGTGGGTCTGGTATCATCGTACCTCCACAGGGAGAGTCACTGAGTGGGTCTGTTATTATAGTATCTCCACAGGGTGAGTCACTGAGTGGGTCTGTTATTATAGTATCTCCACAGGGAGAGTCACTGAGTGGGTCTGTTATTATAGTATCTCCACACGGATAATCTCCAGGTGGGTCTGTTCGTATATATTCTCCACAAGGAGAGTCACTGAGTGGGTCTGTTATTGTAGGATCTCCAGAGGGAGATTGTCTCAGTGGGTCTGTTATGAACGCATCTCTACAGGGAGAGTCACTGAGTGAATCTGTTAATATAGTAGATCCACAGGGAGAGTCGCTGAGGGGGTCTGTTATTATAGTATCTCTACCGGCAGTGTCACTGAGTGGGTCTTTTATATTATCTCCACAGGGTGTGAGACTGAGTTGGTCTTTTATTATCGTATCTCCACAGGGAAATTCACTGAGTGAGTTTGTTATGATATAACCAGCACTGGGAGAGTCACTGAGTGTGTGTGTCATTCTAGTGTCTCCACAGGGAGAGTCTCTGAGTGGGTCTGTCATTCTCGTATCTCCATGGGGAGAGTCACTGAGTGGGTCAGTTATTTTAGAATCTCCATTGGGAGAGTCACTGTTGGTATTCTGATAGTATCTTCACAGGGAGAGTCACTGAGTGTGTCTGTTCTGATATCTCCAGTGGGACAGTCACTGAGTATCTCTGTTATTATAGTATCTGCACAGGCAGAGTGAATGACTGTCTGTTATGAAAGTATTTCCACAGGGAGAGTCACTGAGAGAGTCTGTTTTTGCATTATCATCACAAGGAGAGTCACTGGGTGCAACTGTTATTAGAGTATCTCCACAGGGAGAGTCACGGAGGGGGTCTGATTTTATCATACCTCCACAGTGAGAGTCACTGAGTATGTCGGTTATTCTAGTATCTTCACAGCGAGAGTCGCTGTTTGGGTCTGTTGTTAGAGTAACTCCACAGGGAGTGTCACTGAGTGGGTCTGTTATTATAGTATACCACAGGGGGAGTCACTGAGTGGGTCTGTTATTGTAGTATACCACAGCGGGAGTCACAGAGTGGGTCTGTTATTATAGGATTTCCACATGGAGAGTTGCTGAGTGGGTCTGTTGTAGTATCTCCACAGGGAGAGTCACTGAGTGGGACTGTTATTATAGTGTCTCCATGGGGCGAATCACTTAGTAGGTCTGTTATTATAGTGTCTCCATGGAGCGAATCACTGAGTGGGTCTGTTACAATAATGTCTCCACAGGGAGAGTCACTGAGGTGTCTGATGTTACAGTATCTCCAGTGGGAGAGTCACTGAGTGCCTCTGGTATTGTTCCACAGGGCGATGGAATGATTGTGTCTGCAATTACAGTATCTCCAAATGGCGAGTTGCTGAGTGGGTCTGTTGTAGTACGTCCAGAGGGAGACTCTCTGAGTGGGTCTGATATTATAGTATCTCCAAAGGCAGAGTGACTGAGAGGGTCTGTTAATCTAATATCTCAACAGGGAGAGTCACTGAGTGGGTCCTTTATTATAGCATCTCCACAGGCACAGTCACTGAGTGGGTCTATTATTATAGTATCTCCACAGGGAGAGTCACTGAGTGGGTCTGTTATTATAGTATCCCCATAGGGAGAGTCACTGAGTGGGTCTGTTACTATAGTATCTCCACAGGGAGAGTCACTGAGGTGTCTGATGTTACAGTATCTCCAGTGGGAGAGTCACTGAGTGCCTCTGGTATTGTTCCACAGGGCGATGGAATGATTGTGTCTGCAATTACAGTATCTCCAAATGGCGAGTTGCTGAGTGGGTCTGTTGTAGTACGTCCAGAGGGAGACTCTCTGAGTGGGTCTGATATTATAGTATCTCCAAAGGCAGAGTGACTAAGAGGGTCTGTTAATCTAATATCTCAACAGGGAGAGTCACTGAGTGGGTCCTTTATTATAGCATCTCCACAGGCACAGTCACTGAGTGGGTCTATTATTATAGTATCTCCACAGGGAGAGTCACTGAGTGGGTCTGTTATTATAGTATCTCCACAGGGAGAGTCACTGAGTGGGTCAGTTATTATAGTATTTCGATAGGGAGAGTCACTGAGAGGGTCTGTTATTATCGTATCTCCACAGGGAGAGTCACTGAGTGGGTCTGTTATTATAGTATCTCCACAGGGAGAGTCACTGAGTGGGTCCGTTATTATAGTATCTCCACAGCGAGAGTCACTGAGTGGGTCTGTTATTATAGTATCTCCACAGGGAGAGTCACTGACTGGGTCTGTTATTATGGTATCTCCAAAAGGGAGAGTCACTGAGTGGGTCTGTTATTATAGTATTTCCAGAGGGAGAGTCACTGAGTTGGTCTGTTATTATCGTATCTCCAAAGGGAGAGTCACTGAGTGGGTCTGTTATTATAGTATCTCCACAGGGAGAGTCACTGAGTAGGTCTGTTATTATAGTATCTCCACAGGGAGAGTCACTGAGTGGGTCTGTTATTATAGTATCTGCACAGGGAGAATCACTGAGTGAGTCGGTCTGTTATTATAGTATCTCCACAGGGAGAGTCACTGAGTGGGACTGTTATTATGGTATCTCCACAGGGAGAGTCACTGAGTGGGTCTGTTATTATAGTATCTCCACAGGGAGAGTCACTGAGTGAGTCGGTCTGTTATTATAGTATCTCCACAGGGAGAGTCACTGAGTGGGACTGTTATTATGGTATCTCCACAGGGAGAGGCACTGTGTGGGTCTGTTATTATAGTATCTCCACAGGGAGAGTCACTGAGTGGGTCTGTTATTATAGTATCTCCACAGGGAGAGTCACTGAGTGGGTCTGTTATTATAGTATCTCCACAGGGAGAGTCACTGAGTGGGTCTGTTATTATAGTATCTGGACAGGGAGAGTCACTGAGTGGATCAGTTATTATAGTATCTCCACAGGGAGAGTCACTGAGTGGGTCTGTTATTATAGTTTCTCCACAGTGTGAGTCACTGAGTGGGTCTGTTATAATAGTATTTCTAAAGGGAGGGTCACTGAGTGGGTCTGTTATTATAGTATCTCCACAGGGAGAGTCACTGAGTGGGTCTGTTATTATAGTATCTCAACAGGGAGAGTCACTGAGTGGGTCTGTTATTATAGTATCTCCACAGGGAGAGTCACTGAGTGGGTCTGTTATTATAGTATCTGCAGAGGCACAGTCACTGAGTGGGTCTATTATTATAGTTTCTCCACAGGGAGAGTCACTGAGTGGGTCTGTTATTATAGTATCTCCACAGGCAGAGTCACTGAGTGGGTCTGTTATTGTAGTATCTCCACAGGGAGAGTCACTGAGTGTGTCTGTTATCACAGTATCTCCACAGGGAGAGTCACTGAGTGGGTCTGTTATTATAGTATCTCCACAGGCAGAGTCACTGAGTGGGTCTGTTATTGTAGTATCACCACAGGGAGAGTCACTGAGTGGGTCTGTTATTATAGTATCTCCACAGGCAGAGTCACTGAGTGGGTCTGTTATTGTAGTATCTCCACAGGGAGAGTCACTGAGTGTGTCTGTTATTCTGGTATCTCCACAGGGAGAGTCACTGAGTGGGTCTGTTATTCTGGTATCTCCACAGGGAGAGTCACTGAGTGGGTCTGTTATTATAGTATCTCCAAAGGGAGAGTCACTGAGTGGGTCTGTTATTCTGGTATCTCCACAGGGAGAGTCACTGAGTGGGTCTGTTATTATAGTATCTCCAAAGGGAGAGTCACAGAGTGGGTCTGTTATTATAGTATCTCCAAAGGGAGAGTCACTGAGTGGGTCTATTATTATAGTTTCTCCACAGGGAGAGTCACTGAGTGGGTCTGTTATTGTAGTATCTCCACAGGGAGAGTCACTGAGTGTGTCTGTTATTACAGTATCTCCACAGGGAGAGTCACTGAGTGGGTCTGTTATTATAGTATCTCCAAAGGGAGAGTCACTGAGTGGGTCTGTTATTCTGGTATCTCCACAGGGAGAGTCACTGAGTGGGTCTGTTATTATAGTATCTCCAAAGGGAGAGTCACTGAGTGGGTCTGTTATTATAGTATCTCCAAAGGGAGAGTCACTGAGTGGGTCTCTTATTATAGTATCTCCACAGGGAGAGTCACTGAGTGGGTCTGTTATTATAGTATCTCCAAAGGGAGAGTCACTGAGTGGGTCTGTTATTATAGTATCTCCGCAGGGAGAGTCACTGAGTGGGTCTGTTATTATAGTATCTCCACAGGGAGAGTCACTGAGTGGATCTGTTATTATAGTATCTCCCCAGGGAGAGTCACGGAGTGGGTCTGTTATTATAGTATCTCCACAGGGAGAGTCACTGAGTGGGTCTGTTGTTGTAGTATCTCCACAGCGAGACTCAATAAGTGGGACTGCTGTTGTAGTATCTCCACAGGGAGAGTCACGAAGGTGGTTGGTTATCATAGAATCTCCACAGGGAGAGTCACTGAGTGGGTCTGTTATTATCGTATCTCCACAGGGAGAGTCACTGAGTGGGTCTGTTATTATAGTATCTCCACAGGGAGAGTCACTGAGTGGCTCTGTTGTTGTAGTATCTCCACAGCGAGACTCAATAAGTGGGACTGCTGTTGTAGTATCTCCACAGGGAGAGTCGCTAACGTGGTTGGTTATCATAGAATCTCCACAGGGAGAGTCACTGAGTGGGTCTGTTATTATAGTATCTCCACAGGGAGAGTCTCTGAGTGGGGCTGTTATTATGGTATCTCCACAGGGAGAGTCACTGAGTGGTGCTGTTGTTTTAGTATCTCCACAGCGAGAGTCACTCAGTGGGTCTGTTATTCTAGTATCTCCACAGGGAGTGTCTCTGAGTGGTTCTGTTATTATTTTTTCTCCACAGGGAGAGTCTCTGAGTGGGTCTGTTTTTTAGTATCTCCACAGAGAGAGTCTGCGTGGGTCTGTTTTTTTGTCTCTCCACAGAGAGAGTCACTGAGTGGGACTGTTATTATAGTATCTCCACAGGGAGAGTCACTGAGTGGGTCTGTTAATATAGTATCTCCACAGGGAGAGTCACTGAGTGGGGCTGTTATTATAGTATCTCCACAGGGAGAGTCACTGAGTGGCTCTGTTATTATAGTATCTCCACAGAGAGAGTCACTGAGTTATTACTCATTGACGACAATGACTGTGTCCCCTCTTTTGTGAAGACAGTCGCCTTGTATTCATTAAGCACCATGCACGCATCTTCCGCCTCCACGTTTAGGAAAAAGGAGGAGAGACGCAATGAAGTTAAGGGTAGAAATCTAAAGGAGATGCAGGCACAGAAACATCTGTGGGGTATTTGTGAACCAATCACTGAAGGTGGCAGGGCAGGCTCGGAAAGTGGTTAAACGGCAGAAGGGGCCCTGAGATTATCAATGGAGACATTGAATACAAAAGCAAGGAAATTATGACATTTGCAAAACGCTGATTTGCCTTCAACTGGAGCATTGTCCAATTCTGGACACCGTACTTCAGGAAGAATGTGAATGAAGAATGGAAGAATGAAGAATTAGAGAGGGTGCAAGAAAGATTCACAAGAATGGTTCCAGGTATGAGGGACTTCAGTTCCGTGGATAGATTGGAGAAGCTGGGGTTGTTCTCTGTGTCCCTCTCTGTCTCTCCCACCTGCTATCTCTGACACTAAGAGGGAGACAGAGGGAGAGAGGCTTAGATATGCAGATAGAGAGAGTGCTGTTGAGAGGGACAAGGTTGGAGACAGAGGGATTGTTGGGGTGGATTGAAAGGCAGAATGTAAGATCTATTTATTCAATGTATTCACTGTTGTGTACGCAAACAGAGAAAGATTGGGATGCAGAGTGAAATATTGGTCGAGGGGGATAAATGTGGATGAAGTTGGGGCCCAGTCGGCCCGATATGATGATCAGGAAGGAAAACGCTCCATTGTAAACATCCAGCCAGGTATTCCACCATGGAAGCCATCACACCCACATGATATTGGTGTGGAATTCTTGTAATCTATGCCCATGGTTATTGACCCCTCTGTTAAGGGAAATGGGTCCTTCCTATCCACTCTATCTGGGCCCGTCATTATTTTATAAACCTCAATTAAATCTTCCCTTCAACCTTTTCTGTTCCAAAGAAAACAATTCCAGCCCATCCAATCTTTACTCATAGTTAAAATTCACCATTCCTGACAACATCCTCTGTAAATCTACTGTGTACCCTCTCTAGTATGATCACATCCTTCCTGTAATGTGGTGACCAGAACTGTACACAGTACTCTAGCTGTGGTCTAACTAGTGTTTTCTGCAGTTCTAGCATAACCTCCCGGCTCTTATATTCTATACATCGGCTAATAAGGGAAGGTATTTTGTAAGCCTTCTTAACCACCTTATCCACCTGTCCTGTTACACTCAGCAATCAGTGGACAGTCATACCAATGACCCTCTGTTCCCAGACAGAGCGATTGTTCAGTTAGATTGAAAGAGCAAATGTGAACCATAATAATTTGATGTAATCCTTCACTGCAGTCTACACAGACAAACGAGCGAGATGCATGGAGTTTGAAACATCGGGGTAGAGGGAAAAAATAGATGGAAATGGTAAAAAATTGGAAAGGAGTGACAGGGACTGAGAGAGAGGTAATCTCTGGTAAACTCTCTCTCTCCCTCTGTCTCTCTCCCACTCTGTCTCTGTCTCTCTCCATCTGTCTCTCACTCCCGCCATCTCTCCGTCCCTCTGGACATGGACAGCAATGCTTTGAGTAATTTCTTTAGTTAATTTTGAATCTTTAACTATTGCTTTTGTCGGGAATGTCAATGCAGTTTGAAAATATCAAACACTCATCTAACACCCTCCCTAAAACCCTCACATTAAACCCCAAATACCGACTGGGCAGACAATGGGGATTGTTACTGGGGTTTCGTCAAGATCTCATTTCACTATCTCTTCTGTCTCTCACTGTCTTCCACTTTGTCCCTCTCTCTCCATTTCCCCATTTGCTTTCGTTTCCATCTCTTCTCTTTCCTTCATCGCCCCCAACTTTATAAATGGAGAGGAAGCTCCCTCCACTTTATACATCGAGAGGGCACTCTCTCCACTTTATAGCTGGATAGCGAGCTCCCTCTACTTCATACACAGAAAGGGAGCTCCCTCACTACGCAACTGCCTCCCAAATGGATGCATACAGTGTCTGTCCCGTAATATCACTCACAGTAGTTTCTGGGCTGTTAAACCTGAACATGGTCCCGAATTAGAGAATCAAAGTTCACATTTTTACTGGGAAAAGGCAGGAACAGAGTGAAACAGGATTGCTTTTGTCCCTGGATTCAGTGTCCACAGCAGACAGATCAGTTACATTTACAATAGAAATGCCAGGAGTGAACAAGGTCAATACAATAATATGGAAAATGAAAATGATGCCTCTCATAATTGAAGCATCCGTCCAGCAAGAATACAGATTTCAGGTTTATTCCGAGAGAGGTCTTACCCAGAAAATGTCATTGATATTGAAATGATTGTGTTTTATCCACCACATTATTGAAATCAGAGTCAAAGCTGCTGATGTAATGTGTTTGTTCAGGTGAGTGTAACTAATAGCAATGATCAGGGGTATAACCGTGTCAGTGGAGACTTATCCCCTGTAAAAATCAGGACCCATTGGAATGGATCAGCTCAGAGTGCCTGGTGGAGCTGTGGATTCCAGGCTAATAGAAGAGTCTGCTTCTCACAGAAATGGAATATCCAGTATTCGTTCAGTTCATATTCATTTATTATCCTGTACTTGCAGCTGTTAATGGTCTAAATCGATGTGAACTGTGCTGCTGTCCTGGGTATTATTTCCCTCTGTGTGTGTTATACAGCCGCCTGTTCTTTTCCAGCAATTTACTGATGGAATCTCATTATTGTCTACTGTTTCATTCTTGTAGGAATTGTATTATGTATTTAATGGTATTGTTTTAAGTAACTGTGGCATTATTGCTGGATTATTCTCTGTATTGAATGTATTGGAATGAGATGTTTCAGTGAGGATCAATAATCAGACCATTAGGAGTTTTTAACAGTTTCATGATGTGGATCTAACCGGTCCTGGAATAGTTTTATGATTTTTTTCAGTGATTGATAATGAGACATCTCACGGTTTCAGTGTTACAAGGGGACAGAACAATGTCCTCCCTCCCCAATAACATGGCTCTGTTTAACTGGAATTTCAATGTATTTATTGATTATCACTGTTATCAAATATTATTTCACTCTGTGTGTGTCTGACGATGCTTCAGAAGTCTGGCTACTGAACTGAGTTTGCTGCTGACACTTTCACTTCTCCTTCTCTGCTTCACTGTGGACCTTCACTGTCACTGGACTGCATTGTAAAATGGAAAGTATTGATTTGATGTTTTATTGGTTTACCCTGTATCAGTTTGAATCAAGAGTATTTCCATTTGTCTGTAGATTATCAGCTGCAGCGCTGATGTTGGTGTTTTATTAATTAAACAATCCCACATTCTAACAGATTACTTTATAATTCCAGGAGAGGAAATTTCAATGATTGTGAGGTTTGTCTTGAAGTAGCTTTCATTCCTGTTTATTCCATGTATTGTGGATGAAGTCAAGAGTGCAGGTGAACAGGTGGAGACTTGGGTGTTCTGTAGATGCATTAAAGTATTCACAGAGGTTTCACCATTGAACAAATTGACTCTCAGAATAGAATCATTGAACCTGGGGCTGGTGAACAGAACACAGACGCAGAATGTCAGGAATAAATCATATGTGAAAAGCTGCATGAAGTAACAATTTACAGGGTGTGAGTACTCCAGAGAAATGGGGAAGGAGAAAAGGAGCTGGGAGAATGAAACCGACGGGAAAGGAAACGGATAGGTAAAGCGAAAGAGAAAGAAGCAGAAGTGTGAATAATTCACGATCATAAAGTGCTGGAATTTCCAGAACAATTAGTGAGAGAAACTGTGAGTTGAAGTTGTCTGTTCGATTGTGTTTATTTTCCTGTTGGTCTTGATCCTCTGTGTTGATTTCTGTCAGGTCCTCATTTTGTTTTGTAGAAGGTTCCTATTCCTCACTTCGTGACTGAATAAACAGAATAGCATCAGTTCATCACTGATGGTAATTCATTATTTAAATACTGCACTTTAAAATCTCTGTGACTGCTGAATTCAATAAAGAGCGAGGCTGATATCAGAAATATATTTAAATTTATATTTAATAGCCTGTACAAACTAAATATATTGACTATATTGTAGAAACAATGAACTGTTCTCCAACACCAATCACCACAGGGATTATTGTTTGAATGTATTAATTGAGTTCTATTACTGGGATCTATAGATTAGATTTCCTCTAACACTCTGCTGCAGTCTCTCTCTCTGTGAATCTCAGCCTCTCCTCTCATTGTATTGAATCCTCAGTCTCCTCATCCATTGCTTCAGTTCATCCACTTTCCCAAACCATCTGCTCCAGTCTCCCCTTCCGCTCCAACATGTCCTTTCCCTGGAATTTGGATGGTTGTGGGGTGATTTGATGAATGTTTTCAAGATAATAAGGGAAACTGAACGGGTGGACAGAGAGTAGCAATTCCCACTGTCTGCGGAGTCAGGAACTTGGGGGCATAGTTTAAAAATCTAAACTCAGTCGAAAAACCTTTCAGGGGTCAAATGAAGAAACACTTCAAAACACCAGGTGTGGTATCAGTTTGGAACTCTCTTCCATAAACTGCAATTGATGCTGAGACACGTGTTAGTTTTTAAATCTAGATTAGATTAGATTAGAGATACAGCACTGAAACAGGCCCTTCGGCCCACCGAGTCTGTGCCGAACATCAACCACCCATTTATACTAATCCTACACTAATCCCGTATTCCTACCAAACATCCCCACCTGTCCCTATATTTCCCTACCACCTACCTATACTAGTGACAATTTATAATGGCCAATTTACCTATCAACCTGCAAGTCTTTTGGCTTGTGGGAGGAAACCGGAGCACCCGGAGAAAACCCACGCAGACACAGGGAGAACTTGCAAACTCCACACAGGCAGTACCCGGAATTGAACCCGGGTCCCTGGAGCTGTGAGACTGCAGTGCTAACCACTGCGCCACTGTGCCGCCCTATAGATTTTTGTTAACCAAAGGTATTAAGGGGCAAAGATAGGTACATGGAGTTAGATCACACATTAGCCATTAGCTCATTGAATGACAGAAGAGGTTTGAGGGGCCAAATGGCCTCCTCCTCTTCCTCTGTCCAATGACAAATATCTTGCGATCACTCTTTGTGTCTTGGTCTGTGTCTCTCTCTTTGTCCCTCTTTCTGTCTGTCTGTCTCTCTCTCTCCCCTCTCAAATATCTGTGGAAATCCACAAACATTAGTCAGCCATTTTAGGCTGGTTCTCGGTGGCCATTTTATGTTCCCACAACACTGGGACATTTATTCCAGAGACCGACTCCTCACCAATGTAACGGTGGTGCTCAAATTGTGACAGAGACACAGACATGGAGACACTGAAAGACACAGTACTAGAAAGGAATTAATCATTCCCCTGTGCCCAATAAATTGCCCTCCACAGTGATGAGGCTGGGTGGCCTGTAATTACTCAGTCTTTTACTTTCTCCCTTGTTAATCAATAGTACAACATATGCAGTTCTCCAGTACTCTTGCAGCACGACTATAACCAGAGAAGATTGGAAAATGATGGTCAGAGCCACTGATATTTCCTCCCTTGCACCTCTTAACAGCCTGAGCCTGGTGAATTATCAGCTTTCAAAGATGCTAAACCCCTTAATATTTCCTCTCTCACTGTTTATCCCATTCAATATTTCAAACCACTCCTCATTGACTACAATGTCTGTGTCCCCTCTTTTGTGAAGACAGTCGCAATGTATTCATTAAGGACCCTGCCCGCATCTTCCACCTCCACGTTTAGGAAAAAGGAAGAGAGACGCTATAAAGTAAAGGACAGAAATCTAAAGGAGATGCAGGAACAGAAACATCTGGGGGGTATTTGTGCACCAATCACTGAAGGTGGCAGGGCAGGTTCAGAAAGTGGTTAAACGGCAGAAGGGGCCCTGAGATTATAAATAGAGACATTGAATACAAAAACAAGGAAATTATGACCTTTGTAAAACGCTGGTTTGCCTTCAACTGGAGCATTGTCCAATTCTGGACACCGTACTTTATGAAGAATGTGGGGGCATTAGAGAGGGTGCAGAAAAGATTCACAAGAATGGTTCCAGCGATGAGGGACTTCAGTTACGTGGATCGATTGGAGAAGCTGGGGTTGTTCTCTGTGTCTCTCTCTGTCTCTCCCTCCTGCTATCTCTGACACTAAGAGGGAGACAGAGGGAGAGAGGCTTAGATATGCAGATAGAGAGAGTGCTGTTGAGAGGGACAAGGTTGGAGAGAGAGAGATTGTTGGGGTGGATTGAAAGGCACAATGTAAGATCTATTTATTCAATGTGTTCACTGTTGTGTACGCAAACAGAGAAACATAGGTATGTGGAGTAAAATATTGGTAGAGTGGGAGATATGTGGATGAAGTTGGGGCCCAGGCGGACAGTTTTGATGATCAGGAAGGAAATCGCTCCATTGTAAACATCCAGCCAGGTATTCCACAATTTGAGCCATCACACCCTCATGATATTGGTGCGGAAATCTTGTAATCCATGCCATTGGTTATTGACCCCTCTGTTAAGGGTAATGGGTTTTTCCTATCCACTCTATCTTGGCCCGTCATTATTTTATACACCTCAATTAAATCTTCCCTTCAACCTTCTTTGTTCCAAAGAAAACAATTGAGGCCGATCCAATCTTTACTCATAGTTAAAATTCTCCATTCCTGACAACATCCTCTGTAAATCTCCTCTGTACCCTCTCTCGTGTGATCACATCCTTCCTGTAATGTGGTGACCAGAACTGTACACAGTACTCTAGCTGTGGTCTAGCTAGTGTTTTATAAAGTTCTAGCATAACCTCCCTGCTCTGATATTATCTACATCAGCCAAGAAAGGAAAGAGTTCCGAAGAAGGGTCACTGACCCGAAACGTTAACTCTGCTTCTCTTTTCACAGATGCAGCCAGACCTGCTGAGTGGTTCCAGCATTTCTTGTTTTTATTTTAAAGTATTCTGTCAGCCTTCTTAACCACCTTATCCACCTGTCCTGTGACCCTCAGGAATCAGTGGACATTCACTCCAAGGCCCCTCTGTTCACAGTCGAAGAGATTGTTCAGTAAGATTGAAAAAGCAAATGTAAAACATAACGATTTGATGCAATCCTTCACTACAGTATACACAGACATACGAGCGAGAGGCATGCAGTGTGAAACATCGGGGTAGAGGGAAAAAATAGATGGAGATGGTAACAAATTGGAAAGGAGTGATAGGCACAGACAGAGTGGTAAGTTCTGGTAAACTCTCTTGCTGGTAATCTCTCTCCATGTCTATCTCTCTCTTCCCCTCTCTTCGACATTCTGTAACCCTATTTCTGCTCAGAGAGTGTCTGAGAGTGTCAGAGAGTCTGAGATTGTCAGAGAGTCAGAGAGTGTCAGAGAGTGTTAGAGAGTGTCAGAGAGTGTCAGAGATTCTCTGAGAGTGTCCTAGTCTATCTCCCCGTTTTCGCTCTCTATCTCCCTCTGCACACTACCTCAATCTCTCCCTCTTGCTCTCAGGATGGGAAGAGGGAGAAGGAGAGGCCAAGAAAGGGTGTTGCAGGCAGTGAGAGATGAGGAGAAAGAGACAGAGGAACAGCGAGTCTGGCATCGGGAGATGGATCTTTACTCTGTATCTAACCCCGTGCGTACCTGTCCTGTGAGTATTCGATGGGGACAGTCTCGGACGGCGGGGACTGTCTAAAAATCAAAAATTAGTCGAAGGCCCTTTCAAAGATGAAATTTAGAAACACTTCTCCATACAAAGGGTGGTAGAAGTTTGGAACTGTCTTCCACAAATGACCCCTCCCTATCTCTGCAATCTCCTCCAGCTCCGCAATCCACCAATATCTGCAATCCTCTAATTCTGGCCTCTTGACCATCCTCAATTTGAATCGTCCCACCATTGGTGTCTGTGCCTTCAAGCTGCCAAGACCCTAACTCTGGAATTCCTTTCCTAAACCTCTCCATCTCACTAACTCTCTTTCCTCTTTGAAGACGCTCGCTCCAACCAACCTCCTTCACCAATTTTTTGTTAGTCTCGTCTAATAGCTCCTTAACTGACTCGGTGTCAACTTTTTATTTGCCTTATTTATTTGTTGGATGTGTGCATTACTGGCCAGCCCAGCATTTATTACCCATTCCTAATGGCCCTTGAGAAGGGGGTGTTGAGCCTCCTTCTTGAACCGCTGCAGTCCATGTGGGGTAGGTACACCCACAGTGCTGTTCGGAAGGGAGTTCCAGGATTTTGACCCAGTAACAGTGAATGAATGGCGATATAGTTTCAAGTTAAGACGGTGTGAGAATTTAGTTGTTGTGTGCGGACAGTATTTTCAGTGCGCAGTCCATTTATATTTTTAATGATTTATTTTTTTCACGTCGTGAGATGTAAAGTTTCTCCTGCAATCTGCCTGCCTCCCCGTAGCTCCTCACTCTTTCTGCCCGTCTCTCCCTCCTTCTCTGAAGCAACTGCTTTACTCTGTATCTAAACTCACACTGTTCCTGCCCTGGACGGTCTCATTATGGTGCTTAAGCAATGAGTTATGCACTTCCAGCATAACCTCCCTGCTCTTATATACTTTAACAGCCTTGTTGGAAATGTCACTGCAGTTTGAAAATATGAAACACTGATCCAACATTCACCCCTAAAACACTCACACTAACCTCCAAAAACAGGACTGGGCAGATAATGAGGATTGTTAATGATTGTTACAACTTGTCTCATCCTCTCTCTGTCTCTCCCTCTCATGTCTGTTTCTTCCCATCTTTATCTCTCTATTTCTCTCTCCCTCACCCTCTCCCTCTTTCTCTGCCTCTTTCCATGACTCTGTCTCTAACACCATCTCTCCCTCCTTGGACAGAAATGTTTTTATCCATTTCTTGGTTAATTTTGAACCTGTAAATCGTGCCCTTGCTGGGAACGTCACTGCAGTTTGAAAATACCAAACACTTTAGCACTCGCCCCTTAAACTCTCTCACTGAATCCCCAATACAGGACGATGCAGATAATGGGTATTGTTAGTGAGGTTCTGTCAAGATCCCCTCACACACTGTATCCCATTTCCCCTGCTTCTAAAGTTTGTCAGTGTTTAATAATATTTTTTCAATAATATTAAATGTCACTTCAGTTTGAAAATATCAATCACTGATCCACCAATTGCCCCCAAAACACTTACACTAAAGCCCTGATCTCTCCTTTCAAATTTCGTTCTTGCACACAGCCAGTTATACTTTTTATCCTTTTTTGATCCTTTTTCAACAGTATTAGATGTAAAGTTTTTCCTTTAATCTCGCCCTCCCTCTCTTTCTGTCTGTCTCTCCCTCTGTCGCTGTTACTCCCTCTGTTTGTCTCCCTCCCTCTCTGTCTCTCTCTCCCTTTCTCCCTCTGCATCTGTCTCTCCCTCTGTATCTGTCTCACTCGCTTTCTCCCTGTCTCTCTCCCTCTGCAGCTGCCTGCCTCCCTTTCTGTCTGTCTCACTCTGCATTTGCATGCCTCCCTTTCTGTCTCTCTCCCTCTCCCTCTGTCTCTGTCCCACTCTGTCTGTGTCTCTCTCCATTTGTCTCTCACTCCCTCCATCTCTCCGTCCCTCTGTACATGGACAGCAATGCTTTGAGCCATTTCTTTGGTTAATTTTGAATCTTTAACTCTTGCTTTTGTTGGGAATGTCAATGCTGTTTAAAAATATCAAACACTCATCGAAACACTCATTCCTAAACCAGTCACATGAAAACCCAAATACCGGGCTGGGCAGACAATGGGGATTGTTACTGGGGTTTCGTCAAGGTCTCATTTCGCTATCTCTTATGTCTCTCACTGTCTTCCACTTTGTCCCTCTCTCTCCATTTCCCCATTTGCTGTCGTTTCCCTCTCTCCTCTTTCCTTCATCGCAACCAACTTTATAAATGGAGAGAAAGCTCCCTCCACTTTATACATAGAGAGGGAATTCCCTCCACTTTATAGCTGGAGAGCGAGCTCCCTCTACTTTATGTACAGAAAGGGAGCTCCCTCTGGTTTATATAGCTGCCGTGGTGGGATTTGAACCCCTGTCCCCAGGCCATCAGGTTGGGCCACTGGATTACGTGACCAGTGATATTATCACTACCCAACTGCCTCCCAAATGGATGCGTACAGTGTCTGTCCCATAATATCACTTACAATAGTTTCTGGGCTGGAACCCTGAACATGGTCCCGAATCAGAGACTCAAAGTTCACATTTTAACTGGGAAAAGGCAGGAACAGAGTGAAATGGGATTGATTTTGTCCCTGGATTCAGTGTCAACAGCAGACAGATCAGTTACATCTACAATAGAAATGCCAGGAGTGAACAAGGTCAATACAATAATATGGAAAATGTAAATGACGCCTCTCATAATTGTAGCATCCGTCCAGTATGAGGACAGATTTCTGGTTTATTCCAGAGAGAGATCTTGCTCAGAAAATGTCACTGACATTGAAATGATTGTGTTCTATCCACCACATTATTGACATCAGAGTCAAAGCTGCTGATGTAATGTGTTTGTTCAGGTGAGTGTAACTAATAGCAATGATCAGGGGTATAACCGTGTCAGTGGAGACTTATCCCCTGTATAAATCAGGACCCATTGGAATGGATCAGCTCAGAGTGCCTGGTGGAGCTGTGGATTCCAGGCTAATAGAAGTCTCTGCTTCTCACAGGAATGGGATATCCAGTAATCTATCAGATGGAACGCATTTATTATCCTGTACTTGCAGCAATTGGAGTTGCTGGTAAGCCAGTATCTCAGCTGTTAATGGTCTAAATCGATGTTAACTGTGCTGCTGCACTGGGTATTATTTCTCACTGTGTGTGTTACACAGCCGCCTGTTCTTTTCCAGCAATTTACTGATGGAATCTCCTCATTGTCTACTCTTTCATTCTTGCAGGAATTGTATTACGTATTTAATGGTATTGTTTTAAGTAACTGTGGCATTATTACTGGATTATTCTGTGTATTGAATGTATTGGAATGAGATGTTTCAGTGAGGATCAATAATCAGACCATTCGGAGTTTTTAACATTTTCATGATGTGGATCTAACCAGTCCTGGAATATTTTTATGATATCTTTTCAGTGATTGATAATGAGACATCTCACAGTTTCAGTGTTACAAGGGGACAGAACAATGTCCTCCCTCCCCAATAACATGGCTCAGTTCAACTGGGATTTCAATGTATTTATTGATTATCACTGTTATCAAATATGATTTCACTCTGTGTGTGTCTGACGCTGCTTCAGAGGTCTGGCTACTGAACTGAGTTTGCTGCTGACACTTTTACTTCTCCTTCTCTGCTTCACTGTGGACCTTCACTGTCACTGGACTACATTGTAAAATAGAAAGTATTGATGTGATGTTTTATTGGTTTTCACTCTGTCAGTTGGAATCAAGAGTCTTTCCATTTATCTGTAGATTATCAGCTGCAGCGCTGGTGTTGGTGTTTTATTAATTAAACAATCCCACATTCTAACAGATTACCTTATAATTCCAGGAGAAGGAATTTCAATGATTGTGAGGTTTGTCTGGAAGTAGCTTTCGATCCTGTTTATTCCATGCATTGCAGATGAAGTGAAGAGTGTAGGTGAACAGGTGGAGAATTGAGTGTTCTGTAGAGACATTAAATTATTCACAGAGGTTTCACCATTGAACAAACTGACTCTGAGAATAAAATCATTGAACCTGGGGCTGGTGAACAGAACACAGACGCGGGATGTGAGGAATAAATCATATGTGAAAAGCAGCATTAATTAACAGTTTACAGGGTGTGAGTACTCCAGAGAGATAGGGAATGAGAAAAGGAGCTGGGAGAACGAAACCGAGGGGAAGAGATGAGCAGAAGTAAAGAGAAAGAGAAAGAAGCAGCATTGTAAATAATTCACTATCATGAAGTGCTGGAATGTCCAGAACAATTAGTGAGAGAAACTGTGAGTTGAAGTTGTCTGTTGTCAGATTGTGTTCATTTTCCTGTTGGACTTGATCCTCTGTGTTGATTTCTGTCAGGTCCTCATTGTGTTTTGTAGAAAGTTCCTATTCCTTACTTAGTGACTGAATAAACAGAATAGAATCAGTTCTTCACTGATGGTAATTCATTATTTAAATACCACACTTTAACATCTCTGTGACTGCTGAATTCAATAAAGAGCGAGGCTGATATCAGAAATATATTTAAATTTATATTTAATAGCCTGTACAAACTAAATATATTGACTATATTGTAGAAACAATGAACTGTTCTCCAACACCAATAACCACAGGGATTATTGTTTGAATGTATTAATTGAGTTGTATTCCTGGGATCTATAGATTAGATTTCCTCTAACACTCTGCTGCAGTCTCTCCCTGTGAATCTCAGCCTCTCCTCTCACTGTATTGAATCCTCAGTCTCCTCATCCATTGCTTCAGTTTATCCACTTTCCCAAACCATCTGCTCCAGTCTCCCCTCCTGCTCCAACATGTGCTTTTCCTTCTCTCCCTTCCAATCTCACTCACTGTCTCCACCTCCAGCTGCCATGTCCAACCTGATAGGAATACAGTAACATGGGAGCAGGAGGAGGCCATTCAGCCCTTCGAGCCTGCTCTGCCATTCCAGATCTTTGCTGATACTCTAACACAGCGCTGCAGTTTTCCCATTTGATAACAGTCTCTGTCGGTTCCCTGAACCCAGAGCAACAAACCAGCTACACATCCCGCTCTCCCCAAACCTTCCCAACCAACAGTCTGGAGACACATTCCCAATTAACACATTGGATTCCATCTCTGTAAAACAGCTTCTCATCCCCCACTGACACTGCATCCTCACTCAGTACTTCCAGTAGACCCGGTGCTGACTTGATTCACTTTCTGTATCAATCTCCCAATTCATTATTAGTAGCTGTGTTTACAAACATTTCACTGTGACAAAGCACTGCCCGGGTCAATGAATCAGTTTTCACTGCTCGATGCAGCAACAAAGCTGGAAATTTCAGCCCCAATCCTGTCAAACTGTTGCTTTGTCTCCAGGTCTGATCAGTAATTTCTCTGCTTCCTTTTCTCTCTCTCTTCCAGTTAACTTGGTGGCGATTGTGATCCTGTCCCGAGGAAAGTGCGGTCTCTACAAATGTATCAGTGTCTACCTGGTGGGAATGGCAGTGTCTGATCTCCTGGTCGTTATCGCTGATCCCATATTGTTCTGGATAGTTTTAATTTATTTCTCATATTCATTCCTGAGAATTACTCCTGTCTGTTCTCTCATTATCGTTCTGCTTTATGCATCCACAATTGTTTCTGTCTGGCTCACAGTCACTTTCACCTTTGATCGATTTGTGTCCATTTGTTGTGAGAAGCTGAAAACAAAATATTGCAGTGAGAAAAGAGCGGCTGTGGTTGTGGGAACAGTGAGTGTGCTGGGCTGTTTAGAGTCTCTCCCCTGGTACTTTACAAAGGAACAACAATACATTATTGATAATGTTCCCATGGGTTGTGTTACTAAACTGAGCTTCTTGACTTCCCACATATGGGAGGCATTTGAATTGTTTAACCGCATTTTAACCCCTTGTGTCCCGGTCTTTCTGATTTTGCTGCTCAATGTTCTGACTGTCAGACGGATTTTATTCTCCAGTAAAGTCCGCAGGGGATTCCGGCGCCACAGCAATGCAGAGAATCACAAGGACCCAGAGATGGAGAATCGCAGGAAATCAATTATTTTACTCTTCAGTATATCCGGCAGTTTTATCTTGTTATGGGTGACCCGGGTTGTGTTTAACATTTATATTCGAATTACAGATAATTATAATTATTCCTCCCACACTGACCCTCTCTTTATCACAGATCACACATCAAAGATGATGCAGATTCTCAGTTCCTGCACCAACACATGTATTTACATTGTGACCCAGACTAAATTCAGACAGGAGCTGAAGAAGGGGGTGAAATACTCTCTCAATCTCATTGTTAAATTAGTGAAATCATAGAAAGAGCTGAAGGGTTTCAAACACTGGAACTAAATCCCATTCCCCTCCTCCCCCCCCCCCACCCAGACCCCCAGCTCCGCCTCCCACCCTCCACCCGCCTCTGTGATTATTTGACCAGCGCCATCTTAAGTCCTGGCAGCGAATGAACGTGCAGACCCTGATGGTTCACGGGAATAGGATACGTTTGCGCATGTGCCAGTGCAGCGCCACCTCGTGGTTGCTTTGTCAACAACCGCCGCCAGTGGACAAAGCTGCAAATCGCAGGGGTTGTGAGCTGGTGAGAGAGGCAGTAACTGCAGTGAGGCAGGGACACCAGCAGACGGAGATGGTGAGCGGGGGCAGCAACTGCAGTGAGGCAGTGACACCAGCAGATGGAGATGGTGAGTGGGCCAGTAACTGCAGTGAGGCAGGAGTGCCAGAAGATGCCGATGGTGAGAGAGGGACATTAACTGCAATGAGACAGGGACACCAGGAGATGGAGATAGTGAGGAAGGGACAGTAACTGAAGTGACACAGGGACGCCAGCAGATGGAGATGGAGAGAGGGGGCAGGAACTGCAGTGAGACAGGGACACCAGCAAATGGAGATAGCGAGAGGAGGACAGCAGCTGCAGTAAGACAGGGACACCAGCAGATGGAGATGGTGAGTGTGGGACAGTAACTGCAGTGAGGCAGGGGTACCAGCAGATGGAGATGGTGAGAGAGGAACATTAACTGCAGTGAGGCAGGGACACCAGCAGATGGAGATGCTGAGCCATTACTGATGGGAGATTCCATTGCTGAGATTGAAAGTTTCCAAAAGTCTGAAGAATTTACTTTAATTTAAACTTGAGATGCTGAATAAAATAATTTCAATGCAACTTTTGTAAAATGGCTATTGTTCTACTGTGTGAACACTTATAACATGAAACTCGTTCCTGTTTGGGAAGTTATATTGAGTGATTAAAGGTAATGTCTAAATAAAACAACTGGATCAAATGAAACTCAAATAGTCATTTATAAATAAAAACTCTCAATATAAGTTGTGTTGAGTTCTTGATCACCTACGTTATGACATCTCTCTCTCTCACACTTCTCTTTCTATGTTGGTATCTTCTCTACTATAACTAAGAGTAGTTGAAATTTTACTCCAATTGTCCTTTGAAATTTAATATTGAATCTGCTTTCAGAAACCTGCCAGACAGTGAATTCCAGACCATAATAACTCCCTGCCTATTTGTTTCACCCCTCTACTAGTGTAAATATTCTCTCCTCATATCTCCAAAATGAGGGAAAGATTTTATATGCAATTAATTTCTCCAGGACAGCAGCTACAGAGGATCTGGAACCTCCTGAATTTGGTCAAACAATGATCAAAAATCCCTCTGAATCCCCCGGGAGAACAGAGGATAGAAACAGTCAGGAAGCAAATGGAAACAAGTGACACTTTATTGCAGCAGTAAAAACACTTTGTCAGAAAGTAGAGGTCATTATTGCTGAACTTTATATAAACTGGAGGTGAAAAGTGGAAGATCTTTAATACCATTTGTGATAACTGGCCATTTCCCAGCTTTGTGAACCCTTGTAACATTAAACTGGTGAATGTTAAGAAGGTTTTATTGATTGATTACAGTTAATACATAAATACAGCAGCATCAAATACAGGGCAAAGAATCATTGATAAATACAACTGTAAATATGGGTAAGAATTGTTGTGTGAAATGTCACTGATTATAAAAGTTCTCTTGGCTGCCTCATTAACCTGGCTCTAGTTTCAGTCTTTGTCACACAGTGGAAATGAAAAACCGAATAAAAACCGCATGTTTATACTGCAGTCAAACAGGCCTCTCCAGCAATAACACTTTGTCAGAATTTCAAGGTAATTGCAATGAGTCATTTTCTGAACTTTCTGTTAACTGGAGGTGAATAGTGAAAGACATTTAATACAATCTGTGTTAAATGGTTATTATCCAAACCTGCCCCTCCACGTTTTAAATTACAGCAGATTTTCTGTTCTGTTAATGAGGTTTTTGGGGGAGGGAGAGAGAGAGAGAGAGACAGACAGGTTTCTATCTGGAATGGTCCATTTGGGATATGTCTGGAATATCCCTCTCTCCCCCATTCGCTGTTTACACAGAGACTCACCTTGGACTGTCCCATACCTGGGATGGAGTGTCCAGATGGAGGAAGCTGAGAGCTGGTTGGTTAAGCTGCATTTTGGGTAGACTATCTGTTTTGAGTGACAGGTTCTGGGATATATTAGGACATCATCAGACCACATTCTTTCCTTCCATGCAGCTGATTTCTGAAGGTGGGTTTCTGTGTCTCAATATCTGTGCCCAGGTGAATTGGAACTGATTACAGTGTGTGTGTGTGTGTGTGTGTGTGTGAGAGTCCAGTCTGAATCCCCCACACTCTCAGTCCCAGTCCTGACGCGTTTCTCCAAATCCCACCACAATGCCCGTCTCCAGGATCTTTTCCCCATGGATGAGCTGATGGAGGGAAGGTGTTCGAGTCCAACGATGGAAAGCAGACGGTGTGGGATGGTGAGTATCACATCTTTATTGTCTGTTTCTGCTGTTCTCCCTTCTTCTGACTCAGTCTCTTTCACTAAGTCTCTCTCACTGAATCTCTCTCTCACTCAATCTCTCTGTCATTGAATCTCTCTCTCACTCAATCTCTCTCTCACTCAATCTCTCTCTCACTGAATCTCTCTCTCACTGAATCTCTCTCTCTGAATCAATCTCTCTCTCACTGAATCTCTCTCCCACTGAATCTCTCTCCCACTGAATCTCTCTCTCACTCAATCTCTCTCTCACTGAATCTCTCTCCCACTGAATCTCTCTCTCACTGAAACTCTCTCACTCAATCTCTCTCTCACTCAATCTCTCTCTCACTCAATCTCTCTCTCACAGTCTCCTTCGCACTGAATCTCTCTCGCACTGAATCTCTCTCGCACTGAATCTCCCTCGCACTGAATCTCCCTCTTACTCAATCTCCCTCTCACAGACTATCCCTCTCACAGACTCTCCCTCTCACAGACTCTCCCTCGCTCTCAATCTCTCTCCTCACTCACTCTCTCCTCACTCAATCTCTCCTCACTCAATCTCTCTCTCACTCAATCTCTCTCTCACTCAATCTCTCTCTCACTCAATCTCTCTCGCACTGAATCTCTCTCTTGCACTGAATCGCTCTCTCTCTTGCACTGAATCTCTCTCTCACTCTGAATCTCTCTCACACTGAATCTCTCTCTCACACTGAATCTCTCTCTCACTCAATCTCTCTCTCGCTGAATCTCTCTCTCACTGAATCTCTCACTCACTGAATCTCTCACTCACTGAATCTCTCTCTCACTGAATCTCTCTCTCTCGCACTCAATCTCTCTCTCACTGAATCTCTCTCTCTCGCACTCAATCTCTCTCGCACTCAATCTTTCTCGCACTCAATCTCTCTCGCACTCAATCTCTCTCTCGCTGAATCTCTCTCTCACTGAATCTCTCACTCACTGAATCTCTCACTCACTGAATCTCTCTCTCACTGAATCTCTCTCTCACTGAATCTCTCTCTCTCGCACTCAATCTCTCTCGCACTCAATCTCTCTCTCACTGAATCTCTCTCGCACTCAATCTCTCTCTTTCGCACTCAATATCTCTCTCACTCTCTCTATTTCTCAATCTCTCCCTCACCTTGTATTGCTGTCTCTGTTTTGCTCTCTCTCTCTCTGTTCCTCCATCTCTCTCCCTCTCCCTCACTTTGTGTTTCTCCCTCTCTCTCTGAGTGATTGTGCGTCTTTCTGTCTCAATGGCTTTCTCTGTCCTCCATCTCAATCTCTCTGTGATTCTCTGTCCTCTCTCTCAATCTCATTGTGTTTCTCTGTCCTCTCTCTCAATCTCTCTGTGATTCTCTGTCCTCTCTCTCAATCTCTCTGTGTTTCTCTGTCCTCTCTCTCAATCTCTCTGTGTTTCTCTGTCCTCTCTCTCAATCTCTCTGTTATTCTCTTTCCTATCTCTCAATCTCTCTGTGTTTCTCTGTCCTCTCTCTCAATCTCTCTGTGATTCTCTGTCCTCTCTCTCAATCTCTCTGTGTTTCTCTGTCCTCTCTCTCAATCTCTCTGTGTTTCTCTGTCCTCTCTCTCAATCTCTCTGTGATTCTCTGTCCTCTCTCTCAATCTCTCTGTGATTCTCTGTCCTCTCTCTCAATCTCTCTGTGTTTCTCTGTCCTCTCTCTCAATCTCTCTGTAATTCTCTGTCCTCTCTCTCAATCTCTGTGATTCTCTGTCCTCTCTCTCAATCTCTTTGTGATTCTCTGTCCTCTCTCTCAATCTCTCTGTGATTCTCTGTCCTCTCTCTCAATCTCTTTGTGATTCTCTGTGTCTTTCTCACTGGCTTTCTGTCTGTCTCTTTGGTGCCTTCAATTTCTTTGTGTCTCTGTTATTTCCCTCCACTTTTTTCTCTCCACTTTTTTCCCTTCTCTCTTTCTTTGTATCTTTCTGTCTTCCCTATTTCTCTTTCTATCATTTCTCTCTCTCTTTCAAAATTTTTCTGTCTTTTCCTGACCCTATCCACCGCCCACAATTTTTATCCACCATGCAAATCTTTTTCCTGCAATTCCCCCCGCCAGAAAACATCACCCCATTGTACAGACACCCCCGATCTAAATAATCCTCATCTGCAGACAACTGTCTGATATCCCCTGTTAAATGACCCCCATCTAATACCCTCATTATCAACAGACCCCCATCTAATTATCCCCTTCCCTCTGTTACAAGACAACCCATCAAACTACCACCCGCCCAGGACAGATTCCCATCTAAATAGACCCCGGGAACAAACTCCCATTTAAATTCCCCCCAGGAACAAACTCCCATCTGAATAACACCCCCCAGGAACAGACCCCCATCTAAATATCCCCCGGGAACAAACTCCCATATTAATACCCCCACCCCAGAACAAACCCCCATCTAATTACACCCCCAGTAACTGACTCCCATCTGAATAACACCCCCCAGGAACAGACCCCCATCTAAATACCCCCCGGGAACAAACTCCCATCTTAATACCCCCACCCCAGAACAGACTGCCATCTAAATACACCCCCAAGAATAAACTCCCATCCAAATACCCCCCGGGAACAGACTCCAAACTGAATACATCCCCAGAACAAACTCCCATCTAAATACCTCCCCATGAACAAACTCCCCTCTGAATACCTCCCCATGAACAAACTACCATCTAAATACCCCCGTGGATAAACCCCCCTCTGAATAACCCCCAGGAACAAACTCCCATCTAAATAACTCCCCATGAACCAACGACCATCTAAATAACCCCCCGGGAACAAACTCCCCTCTGAATAACCCCCCAGGAACAAACTCCCATCTCAATACCCTCCTGCAACAAACTCCCCTCTGAATAACCCCCCAGGAACAAACTCCCATCTAAATACCCCCCGGGAACAGACTCCCATCTCTATACCCGCCCGCAACAGACCCCCATCTAAATACCCACCGTTCTGTGAACAGACTCCCATCTAAATACCCCCCCATTAACTGAACCCAATCTAATTCTCCCCCCACTCTCCACTGTTAACTCTCCCGGTTTCTAAATACCCTCCCTGTCCTGTAAAAGCCCCCCCCCTCAACTAATTCCCATCCTGTATCATCACCCCCGTGAACAGCCCCCTACCCCCCTCACCCACCACCGTGTTATTCCCACCTCCATCACTTTCCTGGGTTTGGCTCCGTCTCCCGACAACCTTTCGTTCATTCTAATTCAAGATCTGGATAAGCCACTGGAATTCCAACAACTTGCTCCCAGATCCCCGGCACCTTTAACTCCTGTCCGGCCAAAATCAGGGCCTGGCATAGAGCAAGGACCTTCAGAGGCTAACTGGCATTCTGAGCCTTTAACGTCCAGGACACAGCCCTCTCTGCAGAAAGGTGTTTCACCTGCTCTCCCCATCGGCTTCAGGGAATCAAACAGAGGGAGACACACACAAACACTCACACATTGACTGGCACAGGGATGGGAAGAGGCCATTCAGCCCTTTGATCCTGTCCCACCCATGTTAGATAATGGCTGACTTGCCCCTTCTCCCATTGAACCACAAGGAGACAGGCAGAGACACTCGGGGAGCAGATACAGAGAGTCAAAGAAACACTGGGCTGGACTCGGACTTGGTGCCAATGGTGCAAACCAGGGTGGAGGGGAGGAGAGTGGTTGTGTGTCGGCTGTCCGTTCAGCATCTCTCCCCTGTTTTTACCTCAATTGGAGCAAAACTGGGCAGAGATGGAAAGCAGGATCCCACTTCACAATCACCCTGTACAACACCAAGGCTGTGAGTTCAAATCCACCACCTGACAGAGGGACAGAAACACAGAAAACAGATCCCGGGATTAGGACAGAACAGAGAGAGAGAAAAATAAATGGAAAGGGAGCTGGAGAATGAGATGCAGGGAGTCCGACACCAGTGAGAGAAACTGAGAACAGAGGGTCAGAAATACTGAGAAGGGCAGAGAGAGAGAAATGGAGATATTGAGAAAGATCCCAGACCAAGAGAGAGACGCAGAGACAGAAAGATATGGAGGGGCAGAGATACAAAGTAAGATGCGTTTACAGAATAGAGAGGGATACTGCGGGATGGGGGAAATGCAGAGATAATCTTGCAGGAAAGGAGGAGCAGCGATGGAAAGATTCAGGGATTTGGAAGTGAGTGAGAGAAGAAATGGAGTGAGAGAGAGACAGATAAAGATACAGAGAGTCGCAGAAAGAGACTGACAATGGAAACTTGTGAGACTCCAGAGAGAGGCAGTGATAGAAAGGATGTTGAGAGATACAGAGATAGGGATTTAAAGATGTGAAGAAACAGAGCTAGGAACAAGGAGGAAGGTGCAGGGAACAAGTAGCAGCAAGAGATGGAGAGAGGGAAATCTATGGGATTACATTGACTTCTGGAGCAGCGATTCCCAAACTATTCCCTTCGGAGCACCTTCCAGCCCCCTCCCTTGTGGTAAAAAAAATCCACAGACCCCCGAAAACACAAAATCAAAATACTGAGGATGCTGGAAATCTGAAATAAAAACTGTTCTGGAAATTCTGAGCATTTCCAGCACTTTGCTTTTCTATCAGCCACGAAATCACACACAGTTTTCTTTTCTGTATTTAGAAATGAATTTGACAATGACAAATATATATGTATTATTATTTTCCCTCCCTGGTTAAAGCTCTTGTCTGAGAATTCCACGTGGCTAAAAGATTCTCCCTCTGCATCATCACAGATGCAGCTTCCGAAAAGATTCTCCTTGGGAATAAGAGAAATCAAATTGATTCAAACAAAGCAAAGCATTTTTGCACAGAAATAAAACACAGCAAGAGCCCAGGACTCTCTCTCAAACTCACTGACATAAAACAATCTCTCAGTGACTCCCCATCTTACAAACACATACCCCGACACAGAGCCAGAGACTGGGAAGTGTGGATGTGTTAACCCTGTCATTTCCTGCTCTCTCTCTCTCTCTCTTTCTCTCTCTCTATTTCTCTCTGTGTGTCTCGACATCTGTTTCTGCCTCATTGTAAAAACACACAAACACTGGTGACCCCCATCCCCTCTCCTGTAGAAGGATAGAGAGAGAAATCCACATTCCCATCCCTGAAAAACTGAATTCAAATGGTCCCCCGGTGTTTCATTTCACTGTCAAATTCAGCCCACAGCCTAAAACACCAGCATTATTCGGGAATGAGAACAAGCCTTTACAAACCTTCACATTTTACGCATTTCATTGCTGATTCACAGAAGTATTTGACACTCAATGAATTAATTTTTAAAGTGCTCGTCACTGTTGCAATGTTGGAAATGCTGCAGGACATTGGTACACAGCAAGATCCCACAAGCAGCAGTGTGATAACAGCCTGCAAGCTGTGCACAGCAAGATTCCAGCAATGGTGACATTTCGACCAAGGTTTTGAATGTTGATTTCTCTCTCTCTCTCTCTCTCTCTCTCTCTCTCTCTCTCTCTCTCTCTCTCTCTCTCTCTCTCTCTCTCTCTCTCTCTCTCTCTCTCTCTCTCTCTCTCTCTCTCTCTCTCTCTCTCTCTCTCTCTCTCTCTCTCTCTCTCTCTCTCTCTCTCTCTCTCTCTCTCTCTCTCTCTCTCTCTCTCTCTCTCTCTCTCTCTCTCTCTCTCTCTCTCTCTCTCTCTCTCTCTCTCTCTCTCTCTCTCTCTCTGCATTCGCTCCCTCATCCACACTCCGCATGTCTCTCTCTCTCTGTTTAACCTGCCACCTCCAGCTGTTTCTCACTCTCCCTCTTTTTCTCTCCATCTGTTTCTGCCTCAGTGTTGTAATGTAGGAATTGATGCAGGGAATGTATGCACAGCAGGATCCCACTGTGTGATCATAGCCAGATATCCCAATACAGTCCTCAGAAAATGCTGAACTCCATCTTTAAACTTATAACAAGCCTTTATACAGCTTCACGTTCCCTTCAGGAGCAGTTGACACTCAATGAATTAATTTTTAAAGTGGGCCTCTATGTTTCAATGCAGGAAACCTGCAGGCAATCTGTGCACAGCAAGATCCCAGAGGCAGCAATTTGACAATATGCAGGTAATCTGTATTTAGTGATGTAGGTTTAGAGATCCCAGAGCGAGGAACATTCCTGCAGTTTGAAAACTCAAACACCCCTCTCCTTGTCTTTCTCCTGCTCCCGCTCCACACCCCATCCACCTCTGTTTCTTTTTCTCTTGATCTGGGATTTAATCTGGATTGAAACGTCCTCTGTATTGTTTCTGTCACCGTTTAAAATAACCACACGTCACATTGTGGCTCCTATTGATTAATGGTTAAAATAGGGAAAGTGCAGGGGAGAGACAAGCAGAGGAAGATGGAGAGAAAACACAGAGAAATCCACACTTACACCCTCAGGAAGCTGAATTTTAAAGTGTCCTCATTGTTTGAATGTCGGAAATGCGGCAGGGCACTAAATGCACAGCAAGATCCCACAAGCAACAATCTACGGGTGGAGACAGAGGAAATGGGCGAGGTGCGAAATGAGGACTTTGCATCAGTATTCACCAAGGAGAAGGATTTGGTGGATGATGAGCCTAGGGAAGGGAGTGCAGATAGTCTCAGTCATCTCATTATCAAAAAGGAGGTGGTGTTGGTTGTCTTGCAAAGCATTAAGGTAGATAAGTCCCCAGGGCCTGATGGGATCTACCCTAGAATACTGAGGGAGGCAAGGGAAGAAATTGCTGTGGCCTTGACAGAAATCTTTGCATCCTCATTGGCGACAGGTGAGGTCCCAGAGGACTGGGGAATAGCCAATGTTGTGCCTTTGTTTAAGAGGGGTCGGAAGGATAATCCAGGAAATTATTGGCCAGTCAGCCTTATGTCAGTGGTAGGGAAACTATTAGAGAGGATTCTTCGGGACAGGATTTACTCCCATTTTGAAACAAACGAACTTATTAGCGAGAGACTGCATGGTTTTGTAAAGGGGAGGTCGTGTCGAACAAATTTGATTGAGTTTTTAGAGTTAGTGACGAACATGATTGATGAAGGAAGGGCCCTGGATGTTGTTTATATAGACTTTAGTAAAGCCTTTGACAAGGTCCCGCATGGCAGACTGGTGCACATGGGATCAAGAGGTGAGCTGGCAAGATGGATACAGAACTGGCTCGGTCACAGAAGACAGAGGGTATCAGTGGAGGGGTGTTTTTTCTGAATGGAGGGATGTGACTAGTGGTGTTCCGCAGGGATCAGTGCTGGGGCCTTTGCTGTTTGTAGTATATATAAATGATTTGGAGGAAAATGTAGCTGGTCTGATTAGTAAGTTTGCGGACGACACAAAGGTTGGTGGAGTTGCGGATAATGATGAGGATTGTCAGAGGATACAGCAGGATATAGATCGGTTGGAGACTTGGGCGTAGAAATGGCAGATGGAGTTTAATCCGGACAAATTTGAGGTAATACAATTTGGAAGGTCTAATGCAGGTGGGAGGTATACAGTAAATGGCAGAACCCTTAGGAGTATTGACAGGCAGGGAGATCTGGGCTGACAGGTCCACAGGTCACTGAAAGTGGTAACGCAGGTGGATAAGGTAGTCAAGAAAGCATTCGGCATGCTTGCCTTCATCGGTCGGGGCATAGAGTATAAAAGTGACAAGACACGTTGCAGCTGTACAGAACCTTAGTGAGGCCACACTTAGAATATTGCGTGCAATTCTGGTCGCCACACTGCCAGAAAGACGTGGAGGCTTTGGAGAGGGTACAGAGGTAGTTTCCCAGGATGTTGCCTGGTCTGGAGGGCATTAGCTATGAGGAGAGGTTGGAAAAACTCGGATTGCTTTCACTGGAACGACGGAGGTGGAGGGGCGACATGATCGAGGTTTCCAAAGTTATGAGCGGCATGGACAGAGTGGATAGTCAGAAGCTTTTTCCCAGGGTGGAAGAGTCAGTTACTGGGGACATAGGGTTAAGGTGCGAGCGGCAAAGTTTAGAGGGGATGTGCGGGGCAAGCTTTTTACACAGATCGTGGTGAGTGCCTGGAACTTGCTGCCAGGGGAGGTGGTGGAAGCACATACGATAGAGAACTTTAAGAGACATCTTGACAAATATATGAATAGGAAGGGAATAGAGGGATATGGGCCGCGGAAGTGCAGAAGGTGTTAGTTTCGGCAGGCATCAAGATCGGCGCAGGCTTGGAGGGCCGACTGGCCTGTTCCTGTGCTGTACTGTTCTTTGCTCTTTGAAGAATGTGGGGGCATTAGAGAGGGTGCAGAAAAGATTCATGAGCAAGTTTCCAGGGATGAGGGACTTCAGTTACGTGGATAGATTGGAGAAGCTGGGGTTGTTCTCCAGAGAGAAGAGAAACTTGTGATTAGATTTGATAGCGGTATTCCATTCATGAGGGGTCCGGACAGAACAGATGTAGGAGTAGGAATGCAGCACATAGGACATTCCAGACCCATTTCTGTTGAGTGTTTACTTAAACAAGTGAATTGAACAGTTAATATTTTTATATTACTTAACCCTTGTGTTCCCACAAAGATCAAGCCAGCAAATTCAACAGTGGCCACTTTGACTTCATCCCATCGTGTCTTATGTACATTCTCTCAGCCTTGCAGGTATAACTGTAGTCATAGTATTCAGCTGACAATTGATCATTTACATTGTTAATTCAGTCCATATTTACAGTACACACGGTACCTTACTGTTGTAATAAAGTCATCTCGTATCTATTCAACTCACTGGGGCAAAATTTTACCGGCTCAAAATTCTGCCAAATACTAAAGCATTCCACAATGCAAGACTCTCAAATTCAACACAAGTTTACTTTTCTGAGTTTCGCTGGTCTGTTCTGATTCTCTAATGGATTACTGATGCTTATCCTTCACATGAGCAGTCGTCCTAATCCCGTGTGCCTGTCCTGCTCCCAAACCCGGCATCCACTTACATTATGGCAAGTGATACAGGAGCGTCTCAGTGACTGAGGCAGGTGAGTCTTGAGCTGGAGCCGGGGACAATGAGTGACCCGGGTTAATCCGACACTCCAGGCAAAAGGTGGTAGTACTTTGGAACGGGTCTTCTGCACACGCAAATTGATGCAAAATCAATTGTCATTTTTAAACCGAAGATTGATCTCATCAAATGCCTTTTAAAAATTGAAATATTCTTCTTTCGCTCTCTGTCCCTGAGTCACTCTGTTTCTGTGTGTATGTGTGTGTGTGTGCGTGCGTCTCTACCTGGTTCTCTCCTCTCTCAGACATTTTTGAAAACTCCACATACATCAGTTTACCATTTGAAGTCAGCTGCATTTGGTTTCACCACATCTGCAGAGGTTGCACTTCCTTATGCAGGCTGGTAAGAAACCTATATTCCGCAGTTGGCTCCGATGTTCCCATGAAAATTTAGATGTTGTGCGTGTCCAGTTTTTTTTTTTCCGTGAGCTGTCCCTTGAAATTTTTGAAGAATCTTTGAAGACGTGTGCTATTTATTGTGGAACCGGATCTGCGTGGGACCTCTGAGGCTGCAGCACGCAGATTTGCAGGAACATTGACCAACACTCTCCATCCCACTCTCTTCCTCTTTCTCTCTGGTACTCACTCCCCATTGCTATCCTTCCCTCTCTCTGTTATTCTCCATATTTATCCCTGTCTTTCTCACTGCTTCTCTCTCCATCTGGATGGAGGAGGAGAAAGAGAGGCATATATAGAGGCAGATTTACTCTGTATCTAATCCCACACTGTACCTGCCCCCTAGTTCTAGACTCCCGCACAAGGTGAGCATCCTCCCAGCATTTGCCCTGTAAAGTCCCCTCAGAATCTTGTATGTTTCAATAAGATCACCTCTCATTCTTCTAAACTACAATGTGTATTAGCTGCTTGCCCTGCTCAGTATTTAAAGCACTTTCTGCTGGGATCTCAGTTGAAGATGGTTGGGCTGAGGACACTACCCTGATAAGCTCCTGCAGTGAAGGCCTGGGACTGAGATGATTGACTCCCAACAACCACAACCATCTTCCTTTGTGCTTGGTTTGATTCCAACCAGTGGAGAGCTTTCCCCCTGATTACCACGGACTTCAGTTTTACTCGGGCTCCTCGATGTCACACTCGTCAAACGCTGCCTTGACGTTAAGGTCAGTCTCTCTTCTCAGTAGCAGACAGGAGTGATTCATTCCCATGGACCCGTTGTGCACTGAACATGTTCTGCTTCTTCGCAGCCTGATACAGGTCTGTACACGGCTGATTAATGTAGCCCATCAAACACTCCCAGAGCAGGTTCAGCACAGCTTAGGAACAGAGTAAAGTTCCTTTAACATTCTCTCTGTCTCTCCCTCCTACTATCACTGACAACTGGGGAGAGACAGAGGGAGAGAGGGTCAGATATGAAGGCAGAGAGAGGGCTGCAGAGAGGGACATAGTTGCAGAGAGAGAGATTGTTGAGGTGGATGGAAAGAATAATGTACGATATATTAATTTGATGTAATCCTGCACTGCTGTGTGCACAAACATATAAGAGATAGGTATGGAGAGAAAAAACATAGGGAGAGGGAGAAATGTAGATGAAGTTGGGGCCCAGGTGGACACTTTTGATGATCCAGAAGGAATAGGCTCCATTTCAAACATCCAGCAAGCTATTCCACTGTGGGAGCCATCACACCCTCATGATATGTTGTTGTGGAAGTTTCATGCTGGTTTATTGGTTAATTTTTAAACCTGGGATTGACAGATTCTTGTTAACCAAAGGTATTAAGAGATAAGGGGCAAAGGTAGGATCTGTGGTGTAAGTTAGATCACAGATCAGCCATGATCTCATTGAATGCTGGAACAGAGTTGTGGGGTTAAATTGCATCCTCCTCTTCCAATATCCCCTGTTAAGTATCCTTCTTTCTCTGCCAGTCACCCTGTCAGTCTATGTCTCTCAGTTTCTGTCTTTCTATCTCTCTCTCTCTCTGTCTGTGAAGAGTGAGATTCACTCTGTATCCACCCCATGATGTTCCTGCCCTCGGAGTGTGTGATGGGACAGCATAGAGGGAAATTTACTCTGCGTCCAACCCAACATTGTGCTTGGCTTGGGAATACTGAATGGGACAGTGTAGCTGGAGCTTTACTGCGTATCCCTGGAATTTCGAAGGTTATGGGATGATTTGATGAATGTTGTCAAGATAATAAGGGAAACTGAACAGGTGGACAGACAGTAAATATTCCCACTGGCTGCGGAGTCAGGAACTTGGGCGCATAGTCTAAAACTCTAAACGCAGTCTAAAAACCTTTCAGGAGTAAAATGAAGAAATACTTCAACACACCAGGTTTGGTATCAGTTTGGAACTCTCTTCCACAAACAGCAATTGATGCTGAGACACTTGTTAATTTTGAATTCTGAGTTTGATAGATTTTTGTTAACCAAAGGTATTAAGGGGCAAAGATAGGTGCATCGAGTTAGATCACACATCAGCAATGAGCTCATTGAATGACAGCGGAGGGTTGAGGGGCCAAATGGTCTTCTTCTCTTCCTCTTCCCTACGACAAATATCCTGCCATCACTCTCTTTGTCTCAGTCTGTGTCTCTCTCTTTGTCTCTCTTTCTGTCTGTTTGCCTTTCTCTCTCTCCTCTCTCAAACATCTGTGGAAATCCACAAACATTAGTCAGCCATTTTAGGCTGGATGTCGGTGGCCATTTTATGTTGCCACAACACTGGGACATTTATTTCAGAGACGGACTCCTCACCAATGTAAGGGTAGTGCTTAAAATGTGACAGAGACACAGACATGGAGACATTGAGACACACAGTACTAGAAAGGAATTAATCATTCCCTTGTGCCCAATTATTTTCCCTCCACTGTGATTAGGCTGGGTGGCCTGGAATTACTCAGTCTATTACTTTATCCCGTGTTAATCAACAGTACAACATGTGCAGTCCTCCAGTCCTCTGGCAGCAAGACTATAACCAGAGTGGATTGGAAAATGATGGTCAGAGCCTCTGCTATTTCCTCCCTTGCACCTCTTGGCAGTCTGAGCCTGGTGAATTATCAGCTTTCAAAGATGCTAAACCCCTTAATATTTCCTCTCTCACTGTTTATCCCATTCAATATTTCAAGCCCCTCCTCATTGACTACAATGTTTGTGTCGTCCCCTCTTTCCTGAAGAAAGTCGCAATATATTAATTAAAAACCTCCCACAGCCAAAGACTTGCAGGTGATTGGTAAATTGGCCATTGTAAATTGTCCCTAGTGTAGGTAGGTGGTAGGGAATATGGGATTACTGTAGGGTTCGTGTAAATGGGTGATTGCTGGTCAGCACAGACTCGGTGGGCCTAAGGGCCTGTTTCAGTGCTGTATCTCTAAATAAAAATAAATAAATAAACCATGCCCGCATCTTCCGCCTCCACGTGTAGGAAAAAGGAGGGGAGACGATATAAAGAAAAGGATAGAATTCTCAAGGAGGTGCAGGAGCAGACTGATCTGGGGGGTATTTGTGCACACATCACTGAAGGTGGCAGGGCAGGTTGAGAATGTGGTGAAAACGCATAAAGTGTCCTGGGTTTTATAAATAGAGACATAGAGTACAAAAGCAAGGGGGCTATGTTACACCTGTGTAAAACACTGGTTTGGCCTCACTTGAGGAAGGATGTGGAGGCATGAGAGAGGGTGCAGAAAAGATTCACAAGCCTGGTTCCAGAGATGAGGGACTTCAGATACGTGGATAGATTGGAGAAGCTGGGGTTGTTCTCTGTGTCTTTCTCTGTCTTCCCCTCTCTCTGTCTCTCCCTCCTGCTATCTCTGACATGAAGAGGGTGTCAGAGGGAGAGAGGGTTAGATACGCAGGCAAAGAGAGGGCTGTCGATATGGACAAGGTTGGAGGGAGAGCGATTGTTGGGGTGGAGTGAACGGGAGAATGTAAGACATATTAATTTGATTTAATCCTTCACTGCTGTGTGCACAAACATATTCGAGATAGGTCTGGATAGAGGGAGAAATGGAGATGAATTTGGGGCCCAGGTGGCCCCTCTCCCCCCTCTCTCTCTCTCCCTCTGAACCTATCCCCCTCGCACCCTCTCTTTAATTCTCTCTCCTTCTCTCTCTCCCACTCCCCCACTCTTTCCCTCCCACTCTCTATTCCTGTCTCTCCCTCCCTACCCCCCTCACTCACCCTCCCTCTCTCCCTCCCACTCTCTCTCTCTCCCCTCCCTCTCTCTAACTCTCTCTCGCCCTGTCTCTCTGTCATTGAATCTCTGTCTCTCTCTCCCTCCCCCCTCTATCTCTCTCTGTCTCTCACTCTGTCCCTCTATCTCTCTCTCTCTCAGTCTTTTTTTCAGTTCCTTCAGATATATGGATTTATTGGAGAGCATGGGTTGTTCTCATGGTCCTTCCTATCCACTCTATCTGGGCCCATCATCATTTTCCACACCTCGATTAAATCTCCCCTCAGCCTCCTCTGTTCCAAAGAAAACAACTCCAGCCTGTCCAATCTTTCATCATCGCTAAACTTCTCCATTCCTGAAAACATCCTCTGTATCCTCTCTCCTGCAATTACATCCTTCCTGTAATGTGCAAACAGGAATTCATGCAAGCTTAATTGTTAATTTTTAAATCTGGGATTGATAGATTCTTGTTAACCAAAGGTATTAAGAGATGAGGGGCAAAGGTGGGATATATGGTGTTAGTTAGATCACAGATCAGCCCTGATATCACTGAATGCTGGAACAGGGTTGAGGGGTTAAATTGCCTCCTCCTCTTCCTATGTCCGATGTTAAATATCCTTCTTTCTCTCTCAGTCACCCTGTCTGTCTGTGTCTCTCTATTTCTCTCTTTCTGTCTCTCTCTCTGTTTCGGATAGAGTAGAGTGAGATTCACTCTGTATCCTCCCCATGATGTTCCTGTCCTGGGTGTGTTGGATGGGACAGTGTAGAAGGAGCATTACTCTGTATCTAATCCATGCTGTACCTGTCCAGGAAACTTTGATGGGAGAGTGGAAACAGAGAGATCTGGGACCAGTGTCCTCATGGGGAGGACTTAATGGTGCCTCCTAATTGACTAGTTAGCAATATTGGTGCTCCATGGATGAAAGGGGCAGTGGCTGAGTGGATACGACATTGGCTGAGAGAGTGGACAATGGTTGTTTCAGACTGGAGGGAGGTAAACAATGGAGGATCATATTAGGACCACTGATCTTTTTAATATATACTAATGACTTGGACTTGTGTTTACAGGGCATAACTTCAATGTTTGCCAATGTTTGTGGCATCTGCAATGCAATAAACATGGAAGGGACTGGGAGCAAACTTCAGGAGGATAGAGGTAGTCTGGTGAAATGGAACACACAAGAACACAAAACGCCCAACATAGGATTGGACAGAACATGGGGATATTTTATGAAGGTTCTGTTGGTTGATTTTTACCGATGTGCAGATTGTGCAGTCTCTGTGTGTCGGTTTGTGTGAGTATCAGTGTCTGTATCTGTGTGTGTGTCTCTGCTTCTGCTGTGTTTCACCGGATCTCAGTTTTTTACTGCACAAGACCATTTCTCTCTTTATAATACAATAGGCCCTGTCTTTATTCTGTATCTTACCCCATGCTGCCCGTGCGCTGGGAGTTTGTGATGGGACAGTGCAGAGGGAAATTTACTCTGTATCTAACCCAACACTGTGCTATTCTTGGGAGTGTTTAATGGGACAGTGTAAATGGAGCTTTACTCTTAACCCCTGAAATTTAGAAGATTAAGGGTGATTTGATGAAAGTTTTAAGAACATTAAGGGAAACTGATAGGGTAGACTGAGAGAAATTATTCCCACTGGCTGCAGAGTCCAGAACTTGGGGACATAGTCTAATAATCTAAACATAGTCTAAAAACCTTTCAGGACTAAAATGTATAAACAATTCTACACACCAGGGGTGGTTTCACTCTGGAACTCTCTTCAACAAACAACAATTGATCCTGAGACATCTGTTAATTTTTAAATCTGAGTTTGATATATTTTTGCGAACAAAAGATATTGTGATATGGGGCAAAGACGAGTACATGGAGTTAGATCGCAGATCAGCCATGATCACTTTGAATGACAGAACAGGGTTGAGGGGCCAAATGGCCTCCTCCTCTTCCTCTGTCCTCTGACAAATATCCTGCTATCACTCTCTGTGTCTGAGACACCCTCTCGGTCTGTGTCTCCCTCTTTGTATTTCTGTCTGTCTCTCTTTCCCTCCTCTCTCAGAATATCAGTCAGCTATTTCCAGTTTGTTTTCAGTGGCCATTTTATGTTACCACAGCACTGGGACATTTATTTCAGAGACTAACTCCTCACTAATGTAAGGTTAGTGCTCTTAACTTGACAGAGAAACTGATCCTGGGATTCAGCTGAATGCAGCTTCTCATCCTGAAAAGTGTTAGCAAAGTGTTGGGAAATGTATCAAAAGCTGTTTCCATTCAGACATTCCTGCATTGTGGAAGTGTGAGCGATCTTTGCAGAGACAGGAAATAGAGGTGTTTAAATGGACCTGCAGGTTTTGGTTGATGCAGTAAGGTAAGAATTTGAATTGTGTCCCTTGCACATACACAGAATTGAAGGTATTTACAGAACACCACATGAAGTAGTTTACCAATGTCTGACAAACTTCAAAGACTTCAGACACATGGTAGAAGAGGAGAAGGGAACAATATCCAAAACCTGAGACAGTCAGACAACAGCAGTAGGAACATGAATCTCTTTATGGGTTTTAATTTGAAGGCCTGAGCTGATGATTGAAACAGCAGGAATTCAAATCCCACACTGGGCGGTTGTGAATTTGAACTTTTTTTTTCTTAAGAAAAACTTAAATCTGGAATTAAAAAACCTCTAGGATGGAATGATTCACTCCTGTCTACTAGTGCAAAGTCCGTGTGTGTCTCAGTTTTGCTGTATTTATTAACGATTTAAGATGATGGGGTCGAATGCCACATACCCAAGTTTTCCAATGACACAAAAATAGGCAGCATTGTAAGCAGTGTAGCTGGAAGCATCAAATTACAGAGAGATATTAATATCTTAAACAAATGGGCAAAACTGTGGTCGATAGATTTCAATGTGAGTAAAAAAAGACGAGAACAGAGTACTTTATAAATAATAAAAAAACTAGAAGCACTGGAGGTCCAAAGAGACTTGGGGGGTCCTTGTCCATTTTTGTCCAGTGTAAATTTACCAGAATGATAACTGGACTCCAAGGGTTAACTTACGAGGTGATAGTACACAAAATAGGGATTTATTCCCTGGAATTTAGGAGGATTAAGGTGATTTGATCAAATTGTTGAGATTTTAAGGGTAACCATGCCCACATCTCCCACCTCCATGCACACATTCTCTTTTTAGAACATAGAACATAGAACAGTACAGCACAGTACAGGCCGTTCGGCCCACGATGCTGTGCCGAACCTTTAACCTACTCTCGGATCAAACTACCTACAAACCCTTCATTCTACTATCATCCATGTACCTATCCAAGAGTCGCTTAAATGTCCCTAATGTATCTGCTTCTACTACCACCGCTGGCAGCGCATTCCACGCACCCACCACTCTCTGTGTAAAGAACCTACCTCTGACATCTCCCCAAAACCTTCCTCCAATCACCTTAAAATTATGCCCCCTGGTGATAGCCCTTTCCGACCTGGGAAAAAGTCTCTGGCTATCCACTCTATCTATGCCTCTTATCATCTTGTACCCCTCTATCAAGTCACCTCTCATCCTTCTTCGCTCCAATGAGAAAAGCCCTCGCTCCCTCAACCTTTCTTCGTAAGACATGCCTTCCAGTCCAGGCAGCATCCTGGTAAATCTCCTCTGCACCCTCTCTAAAGCTTCCACATCCTTCCTATAATGAGGCGACCAGAACTGAACACATTATTCCAAGTGTGGTCTAACCAGGGCTTTATAGAGCTGCAGCATAACCTCGCGGCTCTTAAACTCAATCCCCCATTAATGAAAGCCAACACACCATACGCCTTCTTAACAACCCTATCAACTTGGGTGGCAACTTTGAGCGATCTTTGGACACGGACCCCAAGATCCCTCTCTTCCTCCACACTTCCACAATGCAGGAATGTCTGAATGGAAACAGCTTTTGACACATTTCCCAACACGTTTTCAAACACTTTTCAGGATGAGAAGCTGCATTCAGTTGAATCCCAGGATCAGTTTCTCTGTCAAGTTTAAAGCACTAACCTTACATTAGTGAGGAGTCAGTCTCTGAAATAAATGTCCCAGTACACAACGGGCCAAAGGGAACGATTTACTCCTGTCTGCTACTGGGAAGAGAGACTGACCTTAACATCAAGGCAGCGTTTGACTGAGTGTGCCATCAAGGAGCCCGAGTAAAACTGAAGTCAGTAGGAATCCGCTGGTTGGAGTCATACCGAGCACAAAGGAAGATGGTTGTGGTTGTTGGAGGTCAATCATCTCAGTCACAGGACATCACTGCAGATTGACTCAATTAATTTTTAAATCTGGGATTGATAAGATTCTTCTTAACCAAAGGTATTGAGAGATATGGGGCAAAGGTGGGGTAAATGATATTAGTTAGATCACAGATCAGCCCTGATCTCACTGAATGCTGGAAGAGGGTTGAGGGGTTAAATTGCCCTCCCCGCTTCCTATGTCCGATGTTAAATATCCTTCTTTCACTCTCAGTCACCATGTCTTTGTATGTCTCTCTATTTCTCTCTTTCCATCTCTCTCTCTCCGTCTTTTTCGGAGAGCGCAGAGCGAGATTCACTCTGTATCCACACCATGATGTTCCTGCCCTGGGAGTCGTCTCTGCTTATGCTGCGTTTCACCCGGTCTCAGTTTGTACTGCACAAGACCATTTCTCTGTTTATAATACAATAGGCCCTGTCTTTCCTCTGTATCTCACCCCATGCTGCCCCTGCCCTGGAAGTGTGTGATGGGACAGTACAGAGGGAAATTTACTCTGTGTCTAACCCCACACTGTGCTTGGCTTGGGAGTGTTTAATGGGACAGTGTAGATGGAGCTTTACTCTGTATCCCTGGAATTTAGAAGGTTAAGGGGTGATTTGAACCCCTGTCCCCAGGCCATCAGGTTGGGCCTCTGGATTACGTGACCAGTGATATTATCACTACCCAACTGCCTCTCAAATGGATGCGTAAAGTGTCTGTCCTGTACTATCACTCACAGTAGTTTCTGGGCTGTAACCCTGAACATGGTCCCGAATCAGAGACTCAAAGTTCACATTTTAACTGGGGAAAGGCAGGAACAGAGTGAAGCGGGATTGCTTTTGTCCCTGGATTCAGTGTCCACTGCAGACAGATCAGTTACATTTACAATAGAAATGCCAGGAGTGAACAAGGTCAATGCAATAATATGGAAAATGTAAATGACGCCTCTCAGAATTGCCATCTATCCAGTATGAGTACAGATTTCAGGTTTATTCCGAGAGAGGTCTTACTCAGAAAATATCATTGACATTGAAATTATTGTTTTTTATCCACCACATTATTTACATCAAAGTCAAAACTGCTGATATAATGTGTTTGTTCTGTTGAGTGTCACTAATAGCAATGATCAGGGGTATTACCGTGTCAGTGGAGACTTATCCCCTGCAGTGGGCATGATCAAAAAGATTGCAGGTGATACAAAAAAATGGCCGTGTGGTTGAGAGAGAGCAGAGTAGCTGGAGACTGCAGGAAGATGTTAATGCACAAGTCAGGTGGGCAGACAAGTGGTAAATGGTATTCAACGCAGAGACCTGTGAGGTGATGAATTTGGGGAGGTCGAGCTAGGCAAAGGAATGCACAATTAATGGGAGAATCCTTCCAGGTGTAGAAGAAGTGTGGGACCTTGGAGTGAATGTTCACAGATCCATGAAGATAGCAGGACAGGTCGCTAAGAGAATTAAGAAAACATCGGGAATACGTTTCCTTTATTAGCTGAGGTGTAGAATAGGAGAGAGGTTATGCTCTAACTATATAAGTCATTGGTTGGGCTGAACCGTGAGTACTTTGTGCAGTTCCGGTCACCACATTACAGAAAGGATTTAATTGCACTGGAGAGGGTACAGAGCACATTTACGAGGATGTTGCCAGGTCTGGAAAATAATTTTGCTGTGAGGAAATATTGGATAGGCTGGGACTGTTGTGTTTGGAACAGAGAAGTCTGAGGTGAGGTTAGATTGAAATGTCGTAAGTTTTGAGGGGCCCGGATAGAGTGTACGTGATGGGCCTATTTACCTTCGCAGAGAGGTCAGTGACAAGGGGGCATCGATCTGAAGTGAAACAAAAACAGGAAATTCAGGAAATACTCAGCAGGTCTGGCAGCATCTGTGGAGAGAGAAGCAGAGTTAACTTTGCATGACGGTGATCCCTCATCAGAACCTTCATCACTGACCTGAAACATGAGACAGGGAAGGTTGTTGGGGTGGAGGAGGTTACAGAGATCGGGAGGGTTGTAGGGCTGAGGACGTTAGAGAGTTAGAGAAGGTTGTCGGGCCTGGAGGAGGTGACAGAGATAGGGAGGGTTGTCTTGGTGGAGGAGGCTACAGAGATCGAGAGGGTTGCCTTGGTGGAGAAGGTTTCAGAGATGGGGAGGTTTGTCGGGGCTGGAGGACGTTGAAGAGATAGGGAAGGCTGCAGGGGCTGGAGGAGGTTAGAGATTCGGAGGGTTGTAGCTGGTGGAGGAGTTTACAGAGATGTTGAGGGTTGTAGAGGCTGGAGGAGGTTAGAGAGATAGGAAGGAATATAGAAGCTGGAGGAGGTTACAGAGATATGGATGGTATTAGGGGCTGGTGGGGTTTACAGAGCTAGCCAGGGTTGTAGGGGCTGAGGAGGTTACAAAGAGAGGGAGGGTTGTAGGAGCTGTGGAAGCAATAGCAAAAGGGAGTGTTGCAGGGGCTAGAGGATGTTAAAGAGCTAGGGTGGGTTGTAGGGGCTGGAAGAGGTTACAGAGATGGGGAGGAGGTTACAGAAATACGGAGTGTTGTAGGGGGTGAAGGAGGTCACAGAGGTCGGGAGTGTCGTGGGCTGAAGAGGTAACAGAGATAGGGAGGATTGTAGGGGATGAAGTAGGTTACAGAGGTAGGGAGGGTTCTCGTGGTGGAGGAGGTTGCAGACATGGCGGGGCGGGTGGTGTTCTAGGGGCTGCGAGGAATTAGAGAGATGGGGATCGATTTAGGGGCTGGAAGGGTTGACAGTTATACGGAGGACTGTAGGGGCTGGAGGAGGTTATTGAGATAGGGAGGGTTGTACGGGCTGGAGCAGGTTACAGAGATAGGGAGCGTTGTAGGGACTGGAGGAGGTTACAGAGATAGGGAGGGTTGTAGGAGCTGAGGAAGTAATAGCGATAGGGAGGGTTGTAGGGGCTGGAGGAGGTTGCCGAGATAGGGAGGGTTGTAAGGGCTGGAGGAGGTTACAGAGATAGGGAGGATTGTACGGGCTGGAGGAGGTTACTGAGATAGGGAGGGTTGTACTGGCTAGAGGAGGTTACAGAGATAGGGAGTGTTGTAGGGGCTGGAGGAGGTTACACATATCGGGAGGGTTGTCGGGGCTGGAGTAGGTGACAGAGATAGGGAGGGTTGGACGGACAGGAGGAGGTTACAGAGATAGGGAGGGCTGTAGGGGCTGGAGGAGGTTACACATATAGGGAGGGTTGTAGGGGCTGGAGGAGGTGACAGAGATAGGGTGTGTTGGACGGTCAGGAGGAGGTCACAGAGATAGGGTGTGTTGTGGGCGCTGGGGCAGTTTACAGAGATAGGGAGCTTGGAGGGGCTGCAGGATGTTAGAGAGATCGGGAGGGTTGTATGTGCTGGAGGGGAGTACAGTGATAGGGAGAGTTATAGGCACTGGAGGTGGTGACAGATTTAGGGAAGCTTCTAGGGGATGGAGGACGTTACAGAGACAGGGGCAGTTGTTGGGTTGGAGGAGGTTACAGTGAAATTGAGTGTTGTAGGGCTGCTGGAGTTTGGAGAGATAGGAAGGGATGTGGAGGCTGGAGGATGTTACAGAGATAGGGAGGATTGTAGGGGCTGGAGGAGTTGGCAGAGTTAGGGAGGGTTTTAGCTATGGACGAGGTTACAGAGATAGGGGTGGTTTTAGAGGTTGGAGGAGGTTGCATTTATAGGGAGGATTGTAGGGGCTGGTGGAGTTGGCAGAGTTAGGGAGGGTTGTCGCTCTGGAGGAGGTTACAGCGATAGGGAGCGTTGTAGGGGCTTGAATAGGTGCCAGAGATAGGGAGAGTTGGAGGGGCTGGAGGAGGTTACGATGATAGGGAGGATTGTAGGAGGCTGCACAGATCGGGAGGGCTGTAGGGGCGAGAGGAGATTACAAAGATAGGGAGGGTTGGAGGGGCTGGAGGGGGTTAGGGAGATAGGGGGGATTGGAGGAGGCTGCACTGATCGGAATGGCTGTAGGAGCTAGAGGAGATTACAGAGCTAGGGAATGTTGTAACGGCTTGAGGAAATGACAGAGATAGGGATCCTTCGAGGGGCTGGAAGACATAACAGAGTTAGGTAGTGTTGTAGGGGCTGAGTAGGTTACAGAGATAGGCAGGGTTATCAGGTTTGCAGTAGGTGACAGAGATCGGGAGAGTTGTAAGTGCTGGAGGAGATTACACAGATAAGCGGGAGGGGTGTTGTGCGCACTGGTGGAGGTCACAGAGATAGGGAGGGTTGTAGGGACTGGAGGATGTGACAAGATAGGGATAGTTGTGGGGACTGAAGGACATGGCAGAGATGGGGAGGTTTATGCAGTCTGGAGGAGGTTACAGAGATAGGGAGAATTGGGGTGCTGAGGTGGTAACAGAGCTAGGAGGGTTTTCGGAGCTGGAGGAGACCACAGTAATAGGGATTGTTCTGCGGCTGAGGAGTTAACAAAGATTGGGAGGGCTGTAGAGGATGGAGGCGGTTACAGAAATCGGGAGGGTTTTAGGGGCTGGAGGAAGTTACCAGGGTTGGGAGGATTGTGTGGGCTGGAGCAGGTTACACAGATAGTAAGGGTTGTAGGGGCTGGCGGAGTTGACAGAGATGGGGAGTTTGGGTGCTCACTGGACACAGGTGTGGAACTGGAGTATCGGAGAACAGCTGACATTGTACCTCTGTTTAAAAAGGGAGCGCAGGATAGACCGATTAATTACAGGCCAGTCGGTATAACCTCAGTAGTGGGCAAATAATTGGAACATTTTCTGAGACAGGATAAACTGTTACTTGGAAAGGCATAGCTTAATCCCGGATAGTCAGCATTGATTCATTAAGGGAAGATCTTGTTTGACCAACCTGATTGAATGTTTTGAAGAAATAACAAGAAAGATCGATGAGGGTAGTGCAGTTGATGTGGTCTACAAGAATTTTAGCAAGGCTTTTGTTAAGGTCCCACAGGACAGACTGGTTAAAAAATTAAAATCCCATGGGATCGAGGGAAATGCAGCAATGTGGATACAGAAGTGTCTCAGTGGCAGAACACAAAGGGTAATTGTTGACGGGTGTTTTAGTGAATGGAGGGATGTTCCAGTGGCCTTCTGCAGGCCTCAGTACTGAGTCCCCTGCTTTTTGTGGTATATATTAAAGTTTTGGATGGAAATGTAAAGGGGGCATGATCAAGAAGTTTGCAGACAACACAAAGATTGGCCTTGCAGTAGATAGCGAGGAGTATAGTTTTCGGCTGCAGGAAGATATTGCTGATCTGATAAGATGGGCAGAAAAGTGGCAAATGGAGTTCAACTCAGAGAATTGTGAGGCGATGCATTTGGGGAGGTCAAACAAGACAACTGAATGTACGGTTTATGGGAAAATACTGAGAAGTATCAAGGGACCTTGGAGTGAATGTCCACAGATCCCTGAAGGTAGAAGGACAGATCGATAAGGTGGTTAAGAAGGCATATGGAATCCTTTCCTTTATTAACTAAGATATAGAATATAAGAGCAGGGAGGTTTTGCTGGAACAGTATAATTCATTAGTTAGGTCACAACTTGAGTACTGTGTGCAGTTCTGGTCACGTCACTAAGAAAGGATGTAACTGCACTGGAGAGGGTACAGAGGGAATTTACGAGGATGTTGCCAGGACAGGAAAATGCAGCTATGAGGAAAGATTGGATAGGCTGGGTTTGTTCTCCTTGGAACAGATCTGATTGAAATGTATAAAATGTTGAGGTGCCTGGATAGAGTGGAGGTGAAGGTTCTATTGTCCTTAGCAGAGAGGTCAGTGACTCGGGAGAATAGATGTAAAGTGATTGTCAAAATAATCAGAGGGGAGATGAGGCAAAATGTTTTCACCCAGAGGCTGATGTGGGTCTGGAACTCGCTGCCTGAAAGGGTAGTTGAGGCAGAGACCCTCAACTCATTCAAAAGGAGTCTGGATATGCACCTCAAGTGCTATAATTTGCAGGGCACCGGACCAAATGCTGGAAGGTGGGATGAGAATCGGTGGATCGTTTTTGGGCTGGCACAGACACAATGGGCCAAGTGGCCTCTTTCTGTGCATTAAACGTTCTATGTTTCTCTTTCTATGATATAACGTTTCATTTCAATTAGCCCAGAACTGACGATCTCTGATTAATATTTAGCCCTCCAGCCAGAATAATACCTTTGCTACAATAAACGCAGCATCGAATTCCAATGATCAGTTCCAGCTCCTCTCTCTGGTCCAAATAACAGACATTTCCACAATTCGGGAATGAACAACACAAAACTTCCCCATCTCCAATGATCAACCCCAGCTTCTCTCTCACTCTCTCTCTCTCTCTTTATCTTGTCCAGTAAATTGCAATTCTGCAATGTGTGAATGAACATATATCAGAACTCCATTTAACGATGCAACCTGCTCTCTCTGGCCCAGAAAACACGCAGTTCCAAAAGGTGAATGACGAAATTCTACAGTGTGTATTGTACAATGGGAGATCCTTTCTCTGGCCCAGATAAAAGGCAGAGCTACAATGTGGCAAAGTATGGATAACAAAAAAATGAGAGAGAGAGAAAGACGAAAGAGCCGGGTTGCAGACTGTCTGGACGAAGGAGACAGGTTGCCAGACCACATGAATGAAAGAGACGAGGTGACAGAGAGTGAGATAAAGGAAGCAGACAGATTGATACAGAAATACAGACAGGGAGTGAGAAAAAGGATTGAAGAGAGAGAGAGAAAAGAAAAGTACAGAGCACCAAACGGAGTGAGGTAGAGACGTGGGGAGAGGAATGAAAAAGACTGTTAGGCAGACGGAATGTGCACGAGAGACAGACAGGGAATGAGAGAGAGAGAGAGAGAGAGAGAGAAAACGAGAACGGAAGTGAGAGAGAGTCATAAAGAGCAAAATCCGAGAGAGAGAGAGCAAGAGCCAGTAGGCTCGAGAGATAGATAGCGTGCTAGAGAGAAAGAGAAGGCGGGTGATAGAGAATGAGACAGAGAAAGAGGGAAAGTGAGAGAGAATGAGACAGAGAAAGAGAGGGGCTGACTTGGAATCAGACAGACTGACAGTAGGGAGAATCATAGTTTGAGAGAGACTGGTTGGCAAAGAAAATGAGAAAGAGAGAGAGAGAAAGAAAGAGTGAGAGAGAATGAGAGGGAGAGAAAGAGGGTGAACGAAAGTTGGACAGGTAGAGCATGAAATAAAGAGAAAGAGACTGACGTGGAATGAGAGAGTAAATCAGACACGGAGAGAGACAGACATAGAACGAGTGAGAGAGAGAGGGAGTGACAGTGAGACAGACAGAGCATGGGAGAGAGACAGACAGACACAGAGAGAAAGTCAGACAGATGGATCTGAATTTGTTCAACGTGAGTTTTGAGCTGAGGTTGGATTTGCCATGTGTCACTGCCTCCCGAACATTTTTCAATCCCTGTGTGGGACCTATTAGGGGGATCAGACATTTTCAAACTACAGTAATGTTCCCGACAAGGGCTTTGAGTTAAATGTTTCACATCAAGAAAACAGGTCCACTGGTCAAACTGGTTCTGTCCTCATTGTGCTGAATTAACATGTCAATGGACAGGACCCCGAGGAACATATTGAACAACATCACAACGAGTAACATTTTAAAAATTCTTTCATAGGATGTGGGCGTCGCAGGCCAGGCCAGCATTTATTGACCATCCCTAATTGCCCTTGAACTGAGTGGCTTGCGAGGCCATTTCAAGGGCATGTAAGAGTTAAACACATTGCTGTGGATCTGGAGTTACATGTAGGCCAGACCAGGTAAGGACAGCAGATTTCCTTCCCTAAAGGACATTAGTGAATCAGATGGGTTTTTACAACAATTAACAATAGTTTCATGGCCATCATTAGACTAGCTTTAAATTAAAACATATTCACTGGTGAAGCAAACTGCTGAGCTGGATTGTGTCTGGGTGGAAAGGAGTCCCAGAGAGTTTTGGGATGAGGAATATTATTGGACAGACTGTCCATCCGCCTTGGACAGTGTCCTTCACCCAGAGGCAGGATTCAATGTGCCTACCTACATTTGTGTCAGTCTTTTGATCCCTCATTTCAACATGTGCCTGTTGGATTGTGGTCCTTGATTTTTAAAATGGATTAAAGTTTTGGTTAATTTAGGCCTGGCCCGTCATTACGACATGAACATGTTAATCCTCGATGCAGTCATTTAGGAAGGATAGGTGGAGGGGGAAAGGAGGTGTGATAGTGCTGTTAATGCAGGACGAGACAGTGCATTAGTGAGACAGCATCTTAGATCAAAGGAGCAAGATATAGAATCAGTTTGGGTGGAGTTAAGAAACAGCAAGAGGCAGCAAACATTGATGGGAGATGTATTGTATACCACCAAATTACAGTGGTAATGTTGGACATGGGAACCATCAGGAAATTACAGCTGTATGTAACATGGGCAATACAGTAATAATGGGCATCTTCAATTTACAGATAGATTGCCTCATGCTAATTAGCACTAATTCTGTGGAGGATGAATTCCTAGTATGTGTATGAGATGGATGACTGGAGCAGTATGTTGAAGAACCAACTGGGGATTGAGCTATTTCAGGTTTTGTATTTTGTAATGAGAAAGGGCTAATTAATAACCTTTCTGTAAAGGAGCCATTATGAAATCGTGACCACAATATGATAGTATTTTACATTTGAAAAAATGTTATAGTTCATTCTGAAACGAGGCTTGTAAATCTGAACAAAGGAAACTATGCAGATATGAAGGGCAAATTGCCTATGGTGTGTTGGGAAAATGCATTGAACGATTTGACAGTTAACAGACAATGGCTGCAGTTAAAGATGTTATTTCACGGTTGACAAGAAATGTACATTCCTCGAAGGACCTAAAACCCAACAGGAAAGGTGAATCATCCCTGGCGAAACAAGATTGTATTCGGTCAAACTTGTAAGCCTTGCAAGGTCACCAGGAAACGTGGCAAGCCCGAGGATTGGGAGCGATTCAGAAACCAACAAAGGAGAACCAATAAACTAATCGGGAAAGGGAAAATAAATCTGGAATGTAAACTAGCTAGAAACTTAATGCTTCTTTATGTATTTGAAAAGGAATAGATTAGCAAGGACGGATGTGGGTCCATTGCAAGCGGTGACAGGAGAGTTTGTGATGGAGAATGAGGAAATGGCAGAGAGACTAAACAATTACTTTGTGTCCATCTTCACGGAGGAAGATACAGAAAATTCTCAAGTAATTCTAGGGAAACATGGGACTTGTAAAAATGAGGAACTGAAATCAATTAGTATAAATAAAGAGGTAGTTATTGAAAAAATAATTGTATTGTAAATTAATAAATCCCCTGGACTAGATGAGCTACATCCCAGAGTATTGAAGGAAGTGGCTATAAAATAGTAGATGCATCCGTGGTTATCTTTCAAAATTCTATAGATTCTGGAAGGGTTCCTGCACACTGTAAATTAGCAAATGTCACCCCAATTTCTAAGAAGAGAGCGAAAGAGAAACAGAGAACTATAAACCTGTTAATTTGATGTCAGTAGTAGTGAAAATGTTAGAATCTATTAAGAAGAATGAGATATCACAGCACTTGGAACAAATGATATGATCGGGCTCAGTCAATGTGGATTTATGAAACGGAAATCATGTTTGACGAACCTGTTGGAGTTTATTTTTTGAGGATGTTCCTTGTAGCATAGAGAAAGGAAAACCAGTGGATGTGCTGTCTTTGGATTTTAAGACGGCTTTTGATAAGATGCCGCACAGGAGATGAATAAACAGAATTAGAGCACATGGGATTGGGAATAACATACTACTATGGATTGAGAACTGGTTAACAGAAAGAAAGCAGAGAGTAGGAATAAATGAGTCATTGCCAAGATGGCAGTCTGTTAGTAATAGGGTACCACAAGGATCAGTGCTTCAGCCACAGCTGTTCACAATCGATCTAAATGGGTGGCACAGTGGCTCAGTGGTTAGCTTTACAGCTGCAACGACCCGGGTTCAGTTCTGGGTACTGCCTGTCCGAGATTTGCAAGTTCTCCCAATGACCATGTGGTTTTCCGCCGGGTGCTCCGCTTTCCTCCCACAGCCAAAGACTTGACGGTTGATAGGTAAATTGGCCATTATAATGGTGGGGATGTGGCAGGGAATATGGGGTTAATGTAGGATTAGTATAAATGGGTGGTTGTTGCTCGGCACAGAATCGGTGGACCGAAGGGCCTGATTCAGTGCTGTATCTCGAAACAAATATAAAATAAAATGGTTTGGACGTGGGGGTCAACGGGAATATTTCCAAATTTGCTGATGACACAAAACTAGCTGGGAAATTAAGTTGCAAGGAGGATGCAAGGAGGCTTTAAGGGGATTTGGACAGGCTTAGTGAATGTGCAAGAACATGGCAGATGGAATATAATGTGAGTAAGTGTGGAGTGATCCTTCCTTCTTTCTTTCTTTCTCGTTCTTTCTTTCTTTCTTTCGTCTCCTTGTCTCGAGAGACAATGGATAAGTGCCTGGAGGTGGTCAGTGGTTTGTGAAGCAGCGCCTGGTGTGGCTCTAAAGTCCGATTCTAGAGTGACAGACTCTTCCACCGGCGCTGGTTGTCGGGGCTGTTACCCAGTTGGCTCTCCCCTTGCGCTTTTGTCTTTTTTCCTGCCAACTGCTAAGTCTCTTCCACTCGCAACACTTTAGCCCCACCTTTATGGCTGTCCCCTAGCTCTGGCGATCACCAGCAACTGACTCCCACGACTTGTGATCAATGTCACAGGACTTCATGTCGCATTTACAGACGTCTTTAAAGCGGAGACAAGGACGGCCGGTGAGTCTGATAACAGTGACGAGCTCGCTGTGCAATGTGTCCTTGGGGATCCTACCATCTTCCATGTGGCTCACATGGCCAAGCCATCTCAAGCACCACTGGCTCAGCAGGGTGTATATGCTGGGGATGTTGGCTGCCTCGAGGACTTCTGCATTGGAGATACGGTCCTGCCGCCTGATGTCTAGGATTCTTTGGAGGCAGCGAAGATGGAATGAATTGAGACGTCACTCTTGGCTGACATAAGTTGTCCAGGCCTGGCTGCCATAGAGCAAGGTATTGAGGACACAGGCTTGATGCACTCGGACTTTTGTGTTCCGTGTCAGTGCACCATTTTCCCACACTCTCTTGCCCAGTCTGTACATAGCTGCGGGCGCCTTTCCAATGCACTTGTTGATTTCTGCATCGAGAGACAGGTTACCGGTGATAGTTGAGCCTAGGTAGGTGAACTCTTGAACCAGTTCCAGAGAGTGATCTACTTTGGTAGAAAAACAGAAAGGCAGAGTATTTCTTAAATGGTGAGAGGCTGTGAAGTGTTGATGTTCAAAGGGATCTGGGTGTCCTGGTTCATCAGTCACTAAAAGCTCGTACGCAGATGCAATAAGCATTTAGGAAGTCAAATGGTATGCTGGCCTTCATTGCAACGGCATTTGAATACAGGTTATAAAGATATGTTGCTACAATTGTAAAAAGCCTTGGTGAGACTCACTTGGAGTATTCTATACAGTTGTGGTCTCCTGATGTTAAGATGTGTATACTTGCCATTGAGAGAGGTTCAGCAGATTAACCCTGGAATGGCGGGATAATCTTATTGGGAGATATTGCAGAAACTGGGCCTGTATTCGCTAGAGTTTTGAAGAATGAAAGTTGATCTCATTGAAAGTTACTGCATTCTTCCAGGGTGTGACAGGGTAGATGTGGGTCGGATGTTTCTCTGGCTGGTGAGTCTGGAACCAAGCGACACAGTCTCAGAATAAGGGACAGGCCATTTGAGACTGAGATGAGGAGGAATTTCTTTCCTCAGATGGTCGTGAATTTGTTGAATTCCGAACCCCATAGGGATGAGGAAGCTCAATCACTGAGCATGTTCAAGACACAAAGCTATAGATTTCTGGATATTAATGACATTTCGGGATATGGAGATAGTGGATAAAAATGGTGTAGAGGTAGATGATCAGCCATGATCTGTTTGAACGACACTGTTAGAATGACAGAGCAGGCTCACCAGCCGAATTGCATACTCCTGCTGCTATTTCCTGTAATCCTATGAGCGATCAATGAGAAGTGCGAATATTTCTGATAATTCCAGGACAATGCCTGTTTTCCGGGCAATGCAATGAATTCCATGGTTAAGTGAAATGCACAGCAGCCATTTTAAATTCGTTTGATCCACCGTGCCATTTTAAGTGATTTATGACTACAGCTGTGATTTTATGTGACATGCCGATTGGTTCTTTTAAATGACAAGCACAGTTGTCATTTAAGTTTCTTGTATGGTTGCCATTTTATGTTATATGCGTTGCAGCCATTTTAAGTGGCATACAAGGTACAGATATTAAGTGATAAGCACTGCGGCCATTTTAAGTGATATCACCTGTAGCCATTTCAATTGACAGGTATAGTGGTCATTTTCAGTGAAATATGCTGAGGTCATTTAAAGTGATATTTTCTGTGACTGTTTTCATTATATATCGGTCAATGAAATGACAAGATATTTGCTCTGGCAATTTTCAGTGATGTGTCCTGAGTCCATTTTATGTGATATGCCTATTGGTAATTTAAAATCATATTTTGATGTTTGCTGTGGCAATTTTAAGAGATATTTGCGGTGGTCAGTTGAAGTGATATTTGCTGCAGTTATCTTTAGTGGCATGAAGGAAAGAAAAGAAGGAAAGGCTTGCACTTGCATTGCGTTGTTTAGAACCACGGGACGTATCGAAGTGCCTTACTGCCACGTAAATGTTTCTGATATGGGGTCACTGCTGGAATGTGGAAAACAGAGCAGTTAATTGACACACAGTAATATATCACAAACAGCAAGGTGATAATAAACAGATCATCACAGATCATCATTGAGGGCAAAATATTGGCTGGGACACCGCACATAAGGCCCCGCTCTCCTTCCAAATAGTACTTTGTAATCTTTTATCTGCAAAAAGGCAAAGGGGGTTCAAATTAACGTGTCATCCCCAAAAATGCACCTTTGATAGTGCAGCACTTCATCAGTACTGGCCCTTCAACAGTGCAGTGCTCCCGTAGTATTGAAGATCGGATAATGCAGCCCTCCACTAATATTGCCCCGCTGACAGTGCAGGGCCCCAAAGGTACTGCCCCTCTGACAGTGCAGCATTCCTCCAGTACTGTCTCTGCTGACAGGGCCGAGTTCCCCCAGTAATATCTCACCGACAGTCCGGTACCTCTTTAATACTGACCTTCCCACAGTACAGTACTGTCTCTGTACTTACCCAACAACTGTGTAGCATGCTATTAGTAATTCACCTCAAACAGGGCATCCCTCCCACATTGCTGCCCCTCCAACAGTGTGGTTTCCCACCCTATTGCCCCACTGGCGATGCAGTGATTCCTCAATACTGCCCCTTCAACAGTGAATCACTCTCTCAGTACTGCCCATCCAACAGTGCAGCACTCTCTCAGTACTGCTCCCTCCAATAGTACAGTAGTTCTTCTGCACTGCTCCCTCTAGCAGAAGGAGTAGGCCATTCGGCCCTTCGAACCTGCTCCTCCATTCAATAAGATCATGCATGATCTAATCGCGACCTTGAGTCCACTTCCCTCCTTGCAAACCCCACCGCACTCTTCCCCACTACATAACCGTTGTCTCTCATGTTAATCGATATTTGTCGATCTCAGCCTTGAATATATTCAATGACTCAGCTCCACTGCTCGCTCGGGTGGAGAATTTCAAATATTAACAACAGTCTGAGAGAGGAAATTCTTCCTCACGTCTGACTTAAATGGTAGACACATTAATATGAAACTGTGATCCCTAGTTGTAGATTTCCCCACGAGGAGATGCTTCCTCTCAACTTCTACCCTGTCAGGTCTCCACAGAATCCTTTACTTCGCAGTCAGATCAACTCTCAATCTTCAAACTCCGTTGAGTATGGATACAACAGGTCTAACATTTCCTCATAAGAGAAACCACTCATCCCAGGATCTAACCCAATGAACCTTCTCTGATCTGATTCCATTACAAGTATATCGTTCCTTAAATAAGGTGACCAAAACTGCAGACAATGCTCTAGCTGCCTTCTCACAAATGGCCTGTACAACTGTAGCAATGCTTCACTACTTTTATACTTCATCCTCCTTGCAAAGAATACCAACAATCCATTTACCATCCGAATTACTTGCTGTACTTGCATGCTGACATTTTCTGATTCCTGTACATGGACACCCAGGTTTCTCATACCGCAACATTCTGCCGTCTCCCACCACATAAATAATAGTCCTCTTTTCTGTGTTTCCCACCGAAGTGGCAACCTCACATCGTACTCCACGTTATACTCCATCTGCCACTTTTTCTCCACTCACTTAACTTATATATTTCCCTTTGCAGACTATGTTTACCCTCATCACAACTTGCCTTCCTACCAATCTTCGCCTCCTCAACAAAGTTGGCTACAGGACTTCATCCAAGTCATTATTATTGACTGTAAAAGTTTGAGGCTCCAGCACTGATCCCTGTTGTACTCCACTAGTTGCAGCTTTTCACCCTGAAAATAATCCACTCATCCCGACTCTCTGCTTCCTGTTATTTAGCTAATCGTCTTTTCATGCTGATGTTAGGCTGTTTCCAGTGACGTTCCACAGGGCTCGCTAATAGATCCATTGCTTTTTGTGCGATATATTTAGGATTTTGGACGTAAATGTAGGGGAAATGATCAAAACGATTTCAGGCGATACAAAAAAAATGGCACCTTGGTTGATGGACAGAAGAATACCTGTGGACGGCAGGAAGATGTTAATGGACTAGCCAGGTGGGCAGACAAGTGGCAAATGGTATTCAACGCAGAGACGTGTGAGGTGATGACTTTGGGGAGGTCGAGCTCGGCAAAGTAATACACAATTAATGGTAGAATCCTTCAAGGTGTAGAAGAAGTGTGGGATCTTGGAGTGGATGTTCACAGATCCATGAAGATAGCAGGGCAGCTCGCTAAGAGAGTTAAGAAGTATAGGGAATACGTTTCCTTTATTAGCCGAGGTGCAGAATAGGAAAGAGGTTATGCTCTAACTATATAAGTCATTGGTTGGGCTGAACCGTGAGTACTTTGTGCAGTTCCGGTCACCACATTACAGAAAGGATTTAATTGCACTAGAGAGGGTACAGAGCAAATTTACGAGGATGTTGCCAGGTCTGGAAAATTGCTGCTATGCGGAAATATTGAATAGGCTGGGACTGTTATGCTGGAACAGAGAAGTCTGAGGTGAGGTTTGATTGAAATTTCCAAAGTTTTGAGGGGCCCGGCTAGAGTGTACATGATGGGCCTATTTACCTTCGCAGAGAGGTCAGTGACTAGGTGTCATAGATGTAAAGTGAAACAAAAACAGGAAATGCAGGTAGTACTCAGCAGGTCTGGCAGTATCTTTGGAGAGAGAAGCAGAGTTAACTTTGCATGACGGTGACCCCTCATCAGAACCTTCATCATTGACCTGAAGCATGAGACAGGGAAGGTTGTAGGGGTGGAGGAGGTTACAGAGATCATGAGGGTTGGAGGGCTGAGGACGTTACAGAGAGAGGGAGGGTTGTAGAGCCTGGAGTAGGTGACAGATTTGGGGAAGGTTGTCGGGCCTGGAGGAGGTGACAGAGATAGGACAAGTTATAGGGGCTAGAGGAGGCAGCAGAGATAGGGAGAGCTGTAGGGGTGGAGGTGGTTACAGAGATGGGGAAGGTTGTGGTGCTGGAGGAGGTGACAGAGATAGGGAGGATTGTAGGGCCCGGAGGAGGTTACAGAGAAATGTTGTGCTGTCACGGCTGGAGGAGATTACAGAGATAGGGAGTGTTGCCGGGGCTGGAGTGGTTGAGAGAAATTGGGAGGGTTGTAGGGGCTGAGGAGGTTACAGAGATATGGAGGGTTGTAGGGGATGTAAGAGGTTACAAAGATTTGGAGGGTAGTCGGGGCTGGCGGTGTTGAGACATAGGGAGAGCTGCAGAGGCGGGAGAAGGTGATAGACCTGGGGAGGGCTGTTGGGCTGTTGGGCTGGAAGATGCGACAGAGTTAGGGAGGGTTGCAGGAGCTGAGGAGGGTACAGAGATACGGAGGATTGCCGAGGCTGGAGTAGGTGACAGAGCTCGGGATTGTTGTGCGGTTGGAAGAGGTTGCAGAGATAGGGAGGTTTGGAGGGCCTGCAGGAGGTCACAAAGATTCAAAGAGATGTATGGGCTGGAGGAGGTTGCAGAAGTAGGGAGAGTTGTAGCGGCTGGGGAATGTGACAGAGCCCGGGGGGGTTCTAGGGGATGGACGATGTTACAGGGATGGGGAGTGTTGATGGGGTGGAGGAGATTACAGAGATAAGGAGGGTTGTCGGGGCTGGAGGAGATTACAGAGATAAGGAGGGTTGTAGGGGCTGGGGAATGTGACAGAGCCCGGGAGGGTTCTAGGGGATGGACGATGTTACAGGGATGGGGAGTGTTGATGGGGTGGAGGAGGTTACAGAGCCAGGGAGGGTTGTAGTGGCTTGAGGAGATTACAGAGATAAGGAGGGTTGTAGGGGCTGGGGAATGTGACAGAGCCCGGGAGGGTTCTAGGGGATGGACGATGTTACAGGGATGGGGAGTGTTGATGGGGTGGAGGAGATTACAGAGATAAGGAGGGTTGTAGGGGCTGGAGGAGATTACAGAGATAAGGAGGGTTGCAGCGGGTAGAGGGGTTTACAGAGATATTGAGGGTTGTTGGGGCAGGAGAAGTTTTGAGAGATAGGAAGGGATGTAGAGGCTGGATCGAGTTACAGAGATAGGGATAGTTTTAGATGCTGGAGGATGTTACAGATTTGCGAGTAGTTTTAGGGGCTGGAGGAGGTTAGAGTGTGAGGCAGGGTTGTTGCTCTGGAGGAGGTTACAGCGATAGAGAGCGTTGTTGGGGCTGGAGTAGGGGCCAGAGATGGGGAGAGTTGTAGCGTTTGGAAGAGGTTACAGAGCTAGGGAGGGATGGAGGCGGTTACAGTGATAGGGAGGGTGATATGGGCTCAAGGCGGTTACAGAGATAGGGAGGGTTGTCGGGGCTGTAGGATGTGACAGAGGTAGGTAGGGTTGTAGGACCTGGAGGATATGACAGAGCTAGGGAGGGTTGCAGGGGCTGGAAGATGTAACAGGGTTAGGGAGGTTTGTTGGGGATGAGAAGGTTACAGAGTTAGAGAGGGTTGCCAGGGTTTGAGAAGGTGACAGAGCTGGAGAGGGCTGTAGGGGCTGGAGGAGGTTACAGGGGTAGGGAGGTTTGTAGGTGCAGGAAGAGGTAATCGAGATAGGGAGGGTTGTCGGGGCTGGAGGATGTGACAAGATAGGGATAGTTGTCGGGACTAGAGGAAGTGATAAAGATAAGGAGGGTTAGAGGGGAGGGAGGAGTTTGCAGACGTATGGAAGGTTGTAGCTGCTGAGGAGGTTACAAAGATGGCGAGTGTTGGGGGGCTAAGGCGTTAACAGAGCAAGGGATGGTTGTAGCGTCTGGATCAGGTTGCAGAGATAAGGGAGTGCTGTCCGGGCTGGAGGAGGTGACAGAGGTAGTGAGTGTTGAGGTGCTGAGAAGGTAACAGAGATGGGGAGGGTTGTAGCGACTGGAGGAGGTGACAGAGATAGGGAAGTTAGTAGGGGCTGGAGGAGGTCATAGACATAGGGAGTGTTGTAGGGGCTGAGGAGGTAAAAGACGTAGGGAGAGATGGGGTGCCGAGGAGGTAACAGAGCGAGGAGGGTTGTAGGGTATGGAGGAGGTTACAGAAATAGGGAGGGTTTTATGCGTTGGAGGAGGTGACAGAGATGGGGAGATTGGGTGCTCACTGGACACAGGTGTGGTGCTGTAGGATTGGAGAACAGCTGACATTGTAGCTCTGTTTAAAAAGGGAGCGAAGGAGTCAGTGTAACCTCAGTAGTGGGCAAATGATTGGAATATATTCTGGGAGACAGGAAAAACTGTCACTCAGAAAGAATATAGAACATCGAGCAGTACAGGCAGTTTGGCCCACGATGTTGTGCCGAACCTTTAACCTACTCTAAGATCAAACTAACTACCTACCCTTCATTCTACTATCATCCATGTACCTATCCAAGAGTCGCTTAAATGCCCCTAATGTATCTGCTTCTACAACCACCGCAGTAGGCGCATTCTACTCACCCACCACTCTCTGTGTAAAGAACCTACCTCTGACATCTCCCTGAAACATTCCTCCAATCACCTTAAAATTATGCCCCCTGGTGATAGCCCTTTCCACCCTGGGAAAAAGTCTCTTACTATCCACTCTATCTATGCCTCTAATCATCTTGTACCCCTCTATCAAGTCACCTCTCATCCTTCTTCGCTCCAATGAGAAAAGCCCTAGCTCCCTCAATCTTTCTTCGTAGAACGTGCCCTCCAGTCCAGGCAGCATCCTGGTAAATCTCCTCTCCACTCTCTCTAAAGCTTCCACATCCTTCCTATAATGAGGCGACGAGAACTGAACACAATATTCCAAGTGTGGTCTAACCAGGGCTTTATAGAGCTGCAGCATAACTTCGCGGCTCTTAAACTCAATCCCCCTGTTAATGAAAGCCAACACACAATACGCCTTCTTAACAAACCTATCAAATTGGGTGGCAACTTTGAGCGATCTATGGACATGGACCCCAAGATCCCTCTGTTCCTCCACACTACCAAGAATCCTGTCTTTAAGTCTGTATTCCGCATTCAAATTCAACCTTCCAAAATGAATCTCTTCACACTTTTCCAGGTTGAACTCCATCTGTCACTTCTCAGCCCAGCTCTGCATCCTGTCAATGTCCCGTTGCAACCGACAACCGCCTTCCACACTATCCACAACTCCAGCAACCTTCCTGTCATCGGCAAACTTGCTAACCCAGCCTTTCACTTCCTCATCCAAGTCATTTATAAAAATCACAAAGAGCAGAGGTCCCAGAACAGATCCTTGTGGAACACCACTGGTCACCGAGCTCCATGCTGAATACTTTCCATCCACTACCACACTCTGACTTCGATGGGCCAGCCAATTTTTATCCAGACAGAAAACTTTCCATGAATCCCATGCCTCCTTACTTTCTGAATGAGCCTACCATGGGGAACCTTATCAAACGCCTTGCTAAAATCGATATACACCACATCCACTGCTCTTCCTTCATCAATGTGATTTGTCACATCTTCAAAGAATTCAATAAGGCTTGTGAGGCATGACCTTCCCCTGACAATGCCATGCTGACTGTCTCGAATCAAACCATGCTTTTCGAAGTAATCATAAATCCTGTCTCTCAGAATCCTCTCCAATAATTTGCCCACTACCGACGTAAGACTAACTGGTATACAATTCCCAGGGTTATCCCTATTCCCTTTCTTGAAGAAGGGAACAACATTTGCCACCCTGCAATCATCCGGTACTAGTCCAGTGGACAGTGACGACGCAGAGATCATCGCCAAATGCGCAGCAATCTCTTCCGTCGATTCCCATAATATCCTTGGGTATATCCCGTCTGGCCCCGGAGACTTATCTGTCCTCATATCATTCAAAATTTCCAGCACATCCTCCCTCTGAACCTCAACCTGTTCAAGCGTATCAGCCTGTTCCACGCTGTCCCCACAAACGACCAGGTGCCTCTCACTAGTGAATACTGAAGCAAAGTATTCATTTAGGACCTCCCCTACCTCCTCCGACTCCAGGCACATGTTCCCTCCACTATCCCTGATCGGCCCTACCCTCACTCTGGCCATCCTCTTGTTCCTCACATAAGTGTAGAACGCCTTGGGATTCTCCTTAATCCTACCCACCAAGACTTTTTTATGTCCCCTTCTAGCTCTCCTAAGTCCATTCTTCAGTTCATTCCTGGCTACCTTGCAACCTTCTAGAGCCCTGTCTGACCCTTGCTTCCTCAACCTTAAGTAAGCTTCCTTCTTCCTCTTGACTAGCTTTTCCACATCTCTTGTCATCCAAGGTTCCTTCACCCTACCATCCCTTCCCTGCCTCATCGGGACAAACCTATCCAGCAGTCGCAGCAAGTGCTCCCTAAACAACCTCCACATTTCTGTCGTGCATTTCCCTGAGAACATCTGTTCCCAATTTATGCTCCCCAGTTCCTGCCTAAGAGCATTGTAATTCCCCCTCCCCCAATTAAATATTTTCCCATCCCATCTGCTCCTGTCCCTCTCCATGACTATCGTAAAGGTCAGGGAGTTATCATCACTATCACCGAAATGCTCTCCCACCGAGAGATCTGCCACCTGGCCTGGTTCGTTGCCAAGCACCAAGTCCAACATAGTCTACCCTCTCGTCGGCCTATCCACATATTGAGTCAGGAAATCTTCCTGGACACACCTGACAAAATCTGCTCCATCCAAACTATTTGCACTAAGGAGGTTCCAATCAAAAGTAGGGAAGTTGAAGTCACCCATGACAGCAACCCTGTTACTTATGCACCTTTCCAATATCTGCCTCCCAATCTGTTTCTCCATGTCTCTGCTGCTATTGGGAGACCTGATTGAGATATACAAAATTATGAGGGGCATTGATAGGTTACGCAGGAAGAAAGATTTTCCCTTAGCGGAGGGGTCAATAACCAGGGGGCATAGATTGAAGGTAAGGGGCAGGAGGTTTAGAGGGGATTTGAGGAAAAGATTTTTCAGGCAGAGGGTGGTTGGAATCTGCAACGCTCTGCCTGAAGGGGTGGTAGAGGCAGGGACCCTCACAACATATAAGAAGTATTCAGATGAGCACTTGAAATGCCGTAGCATACAAGGCTACGGGCCAAGTGCTGGAAAATGGGACTAGAATAGGTAGGTGCTTGATGGTGGGCACAGACACGATGGCCCGAATGGCCTGTTTCTGTGCTGTATAACTATGACTCTAACTGTCTTCATAGAATTCAGCTGAAAATTGATCAGTTACATTGTTATTTCAGTCCATATTTACAGTACACACGGTACCTTACTGTTGTAATCAAGCCATATAGTATCTATTCATCCCACTGGGGCAAAATGTCACTGGCTCAACATTCTCACCAAATACTAAAGCATTCCACAATGCAAGACTCACAAATTCAGCACAAGTTTCCTCTTCTGATTCTCACTGGTCTGTTCTGATTCTCTGAGGGATTACTGATGCTTATCCTCCACATGAGCAGTCGTCCTAATCCCGTGTGCCTGTCCTGCTCCCAAACCCGGCATCCGCTTACATTAAGGCAAGTGATACAGGAGCGTCTCAGTGACTGAGGCAGGCGTGTCTTGAGGCTGAGCCGGTCACAGTGAGTGACCCGGGTTAATCCGACACTCCAGGGACATTTTAAACGGAGATTTACTCTGTATCTAACCCGTGCTATACCTTCTCTGAGAGTGTTTGATGGGGCAGTGCAGACGAGGAGAGTTATTCCTTCCCCATTTTAAATATAGAGAAGTGAACATCCAAGAGATTGTTTTATGTGTGATGAGGGTTTCTGCCTCTACCATCCTTTGGAGTCATCGAGAGATACAGCACTTGTACAGGCCCTTCGGCCAGCCCAGTCTGTGCCAGCCATCAACCACCCATTTTATACTAATCCTTTCAGGCAGTGAGTTCCAGACACCCACCAGCCACTGGGTGAAGAAACTATTGATGTGTTTCATTCAGTTAAGTTTGATGTCAATGTTTCCCCAGGATGTTGACGCTGGGGGATTCAGTGATGGGATAATGCTTTGAATGCCAAGGGGAAGTGGTTGGATTCTCTCTTGTTGCAGATGGTCATTGCATGGCACTTGTGTGACATGAATGTTACTTACCACTGGTCGGCCCAAGCCTGAATGTTGTCTGGGTCTTGGTGCATGTGGCTATGGATTGCTTTATTATCTGAGGCAAATTACTGTGGCTGCTGGAAATCTGGAAAGCATCGAGCTGAATCACTAACTCTGTTTCTCTCTCGACAGATGCTGCTTGACCTGCTCAGTATTTCCAGTATTTTCTGCTGGGATCTCAGCTGAAGATCTGAGCCTCGGACACTACCCTGATGAACTCCTGCAGTGATGTCCTGGGACTGGGATGATTGACCTCCAACAACCACAACCATCTTCCTTTGTGCTCGGTATGACTACAACCAGCGGATTCCCACTGACTTCAGTTTTACTCTGGCTCCTCGATGTCACTCTAGGTCAAACGCTGCCTTGATGTTAAGGTCAGTCTCTCTTCACAGTAGCAGACAGGAGTGAATCATTCCCTTTGACCCATTGTACACTGAACAAGCTGTGCTTCTTCACAGCCTGATACCGGACTGTACACGGCCGATTAATATAGCCCATCAAATACTCCCAGAGCAGGTTCAGCACAGTTAGGAACAGAGTATAGTTCCTTCAACATTCTCACTCTATCTTCCTCTCTCTGTCTCTCCCTCCTGCTATCTCTGACACGAGGAGAGAAACAGACGGAGAGAGGGTGAGATATGCAGAAAGAGGGAGTGCTGTGGAGAGGGACAAGGTTGGAGAGAGAGAGATTGCGCGGTCGATTGAAAGGGAGAATGTAAGAGAAATTAATTTGATGTAATCCTTCATTGCTGTGTGCACAAACCTTTAAGAGATAGGCATGGAGACAGAAACATCGGGAGAGATCTCTGTCTCTCTCTCTGTCTCTCCATCTGTCTTTCCCTCTCTGTCTCTCCCAATCTCTCCTTCTCTCTCTGTCTCTCTCTCTCTCCCTCCATCTGACTTTCCCTCTCTGTAACTCCATCTGTCCTCCCTCCCTGTCAATCCCTCTCTCTCCTTACATATCTGTCTCTCTCTCTCTCTCTCTCTCTCTCTCTGTCCCTCCATCTGTATTTCCCTCCCTGTCAATCCCTCTCTCCCCTTCTATCTCTGCCTCTCTCTCTGTCCCTCCATCTGTTTTTCCCTGTCTGGTTCTCCCTTTCTCTCCTTCCATCTCTACCTCTCTCTCTCTCTGTCCCTCTATCTGTCTTTCCCTCTCTGTCTCTCACTCTCTCTCCTTCTCTCTCTGTCTCTCTCTGTCTCTCCATCTGTCTTCCCCACCCCCTGTCACTCCCTCTCTCTCCTTCTTTCTCTATCTCTGCCTCTCTCTCTGTCTGTCACTTTGTCCCTCCATCTGGCTTTCCCATCCTGACAATCCCTCTCACTCCTTCTATCTCTGTCTCTGCCACTCTCTCTGACTCTATCTCTTGTCCCTCCATCAGTCTTTCCCTCTCTGTTTCTCCGTCTCTCTCCTTCTCTCTCTGTCTCACTCTCTGTCCCTCCATCTGTCTTTCCCTCCCTGTCACTCCCTCTCTCTCCTTCTATCTGTGTCTTTCTCTCTGTCTCTCCATCTGTATTTCCCTCCCTATCACTCCCTCTCTCTGCTTCCATCTCTGCCTCTCTCTCTCTATCCCTCCATCTGTCTTCCCCACCCGCCGTCACTCCATCTCACTTCTTCTATCTCTGTCTCTCTCTCTCTCTATCGATCCATCTGTTCTTCCCTCCCTGTCACTCCATTTCTCTCCCTGTCTCTCTCTCTGTCCCTCCATCTGTCTTTCCCTCTCTGTCTCTCCATACTCTCCTTCTATCTCTGTCTCTCTCGCTTTCTGTCTTTCCATCTGTCTTTCCCTCCCTGTCACTCCCTCTCTCTCCTTCCATCGCTGCCTCTCTCTCTCTCTGTCTCTCCAACTGCCTTTCCCTCTCTGTCTCTCCCACTCTCTCCTTCTCTCTCTGTCTCTGCCTCTCTCTATCCCTCCATCTGTCCTTCCCTCCCTGTCACTACATCTCTCTCCTTCTCTCTGTTTCCTACTCTCTCCCTCCATCTGTCCTTCCCTCTCTGACATTCCCTCTCTCTCCTTCTCTCTCTCTTTCTGCCACTCTCTCTGTCTCTCTCTCTCTGTCCCTCCATCGGTCTTTCCCTCTCTGTCACTCCCTCTCTCCTTCTCTCTGTCTCTCCCTCTCTCTCCTTCTCTCTCTCTCTGTCCCTCCATCTGTCTTTCCCCCCCTCCCCTCGTCACTCCCTCTCGCGTCTTCTATCTCTGTCTCTGCCACTTTCTCTGCCACACTTTCTGTCCCAACATCTGCCTTTCCCTCTCTGACACTCCCTCACTCTCCTATCTCTCTCTCTCTCTCTCTCTCTCTATCCCTCCATCTGACCTTCCCTCCCTGTAACTCCATCTCTCTCCCTGCCTCTCTCTGTCTGTCCCTCCATCTGTCTTTCCCTCACTGTCTCTCCACACTCTCCTTCTATCTCTGTCTCTCTCGCTCTCTGTCTTTCCATTTGTCTTTCCCTTCCTGTCACTCCCTCTCTCTCCTTCCATCGCTGCCTCTCTCACTCTCTGTCTCTCCAACTGCCTTTCCCTATCTGTCTCTCCCACTCTCTCCTTCTCTCTCTGTCTCTGCCTCTCTCTATCCCTCCATCTGTCCTATCATTTCTGCACAGGTTTTCCCCGAGTGCAAGTCACTCAGTTCCATTCTCCTGCCTTCTCCCCATAACGCTGCACATTCTTCCTTTTCATATAACTGTCTAATTCTCTTTTGAATGCTTCAATTAAACATGCCTCCACCACGTTCTCAGGCAGCTTGTTCCAGACCTTAAGCACTCACTGCTTGAAAAAGTTTTTCTCCATGTCACTTTTGCTTCTCTTACCATATATTTTCTATCTGACTAATCGCATTCTCGATCCTTTCACAAGTGGGAACCACCCTCTGTGTGAAAAACATTTTCCTCATCACCCCTCTAATCTTTCTACCAATCACTTTAAGTCTATGTCACTTCGTCACTGAGCTCTATGCTAAGGTGAATAGACCCTTCTCCTCCACTCTATCCAAGCCCTTCACATTTCAGTCAGATCTCCCCTCAGATTTCTCTGTTCCAGGGAGAACAAGCCTAGCCTATCAAATCTTTCCTCATAGCTTCATTTTTCCAGTTCTGGCAACATCCTCGTAAATCTCCTCTGTACCCTTTCCAGTGCAATTACATCCTTTCTGTAATGATGTGACCAGAACTGTACACAGTACTCGAGTTGTGGTCAAACCAATGGGTTAGACAGTTTCAGCGTAACCTCCCTGCTCTTCTATTCTATACCTGCCTTGTTGGAAAGGTCACTGCAGTGTGAAAATATCAAACACTGAACCAACACTCACCCGTAAAACATTCACACTAAACTCCCAATACAGGATTGGGCAAATAATGAGGATTGTTACTTATTGTTACATCTTGTCTCATCCTCTATCTGTCTCTCCCTCTCACGTCTGTCTCTCTCCATTTCTCTCTCTCTCTCTCCCTCGAACTTCTTCTCCCTCTTTCTCCGCCTCAGTCCTTGACTGTGCCTGTGCCTCTCTCACAACATCTCTCCCTCTATCTCTCCCCTTGGACAGAAATGTTTTAATCCATTTCTTGGCTAATTTTGAACCTGCAATTCTTGCCCTCGCTGGGAACGTCATTGCAGTTTGAAAATATCAAACACTGATCAACACTCACCCCTTAAACTCTCACACTAAACCCCCAATACAGGACAGTGCAGATAATGGGGTTTGTTACTGAGGTTCTGTCAAGGTCCACTCACACCCTGTCTCCCCTCTCCCCTGCTTATAAAGTTTGTCAATTTCAGATAATATTTTTTCAACAACATTAAATGTCACTGCAGTTTGAAAATATTAAACACTTTGTACACAGAGAGGGAGCTCCCTCCACTTTGTACAAAGAGAGGGAGCTCCCTCCACTTTGTACACAGAGAGGGAGCTCCCTCCACTTTGGACATAGAGAGGGAGCTCCCACCACTTTGTACATAGAGAGGGAGCTCCCTCCACTTTGTACATAGAGATGGAGCTCCCTCCACTTTATACATAGAGAGGGACCTCCCTCCATTTTATACACAGAGAGGGAACTCCGTCAACTTTACACATAGAGAGGGAGTTCCGTCCCGTTCATACATTGAAGGGGAGCGCCCTCTAATCTATACACCTGTTATGGTGGGTTTGGAGCCTCTGTCCCTACGCCATTAGGTTGGGCCTCTGGATTACTTGACTAGTAATATTATCACCATGCGACTGCTTCCTTAATGGATATGTACTGTGTCCGTCCCCTAATATCACTCACAGTAGTTTTTAGGCAGCTCCCCTCAACATGGTCCCAATGCAGAGACTCAAAGTTCACATTTTAACTGGGAAAAGCCAGGAACAGAGAGACGCAGGAATGTTTTTGTCCCTGGATTCAGTGTCCACTGCAGACAGATCAGTTACATTTACAATAGAAACGCCAGGAGTGAACACGGTCAATGCAATAATATGGAAAATATAAATGACGCCACTAGTAATTGTCGCAGCCATGCCGCATGAGTGCAGATTTCAGGTTTATTCCGAGAGAGGTCTTACTCAGAAAATGTCATTGACATTGAAATGATTGTGTTTTATCCACCACATTATTTACATCAGAGTCAAAGCTGCTGATGTAATGTGTTTGTTCAGGTGAGTGTAACTAATAGCAATGATCACATGACAATGGAGACTTATCCCCTGTATAAATCAGTACCCATTGGAATGGATCAGCTCAGAGTGCCTGCTGGAGCTGTGGATTCCAGGCTAATAGAAGTCTCTGCCTCTCACAGAAATGGGATATCCAGTAATGTATCAGATACAAGACATTTACTATCCTGTACTTGCAGCAATTGGAGTTGCTGGTAAGCCAGCATCTCAGCTGTTAATGGTGTAAATTGATGTTAACTGTGCTGCTGTTGGTATTATTTCTCAATGTGTGTGTTACACATCCCCCAGCTCTTTTCCAGCAAATTATTGCACTTTCATTCTTGCAGGAGCTGCATTATGTCTTTAATTGTGTTGCTGGAAGTAACCCTGGCATTGCTACTGGATTATTCTGTGTATGGAATGTATTTGAAGGAACGGTCTTGGTTCGGATCATGAATCAGACCATCAGGAGATTTTAATAGTTTCACGATGTGGATTTAACCAGTCCTGGAATATTTTTATGATTTTTTTTTTCATTGATTGATAATGAGATATCTCATAGGCTCAGTGTAACAAGGGGACAGAACAATGTCCTCTTTCCCCAATAACATGGCTCAGTTTAACTGGGATTTCAATGTATTTATTGATTATCACTGTTATCAAATATTATTTTATTCTGTGTCTGTCTGACGCAGCTTCAGACGTCTGGCTGCTGAACTGAGTTTGCTGCTGACACTTTCACTTCTCCTTCTCTGCTTCACTGTGGACCTTCACTGTCACTGGACTACATTGCAAAATAGAAAGTGTTGATGTGATGTTTTACTGGTTTTCACTCTGTCAATTGGAATCAAGAGTCTTTCCATTGATCTGTAGATTATCGGCTGCAGCGCTGATGTTGGTGTTTCATTAATTAAACAATCCTACATTCTAACAGATTACTTTATAATTCGTGGAGAAGGAATTTCAATGATTGTGAGGTTTGTCTGGAAGTAGCTTTCGATCCTGTTTATTCCATGTTTTGTAGATGAAGTGAAGAGTGTAGGTGAACAGGTGGAGACTTGAGTGTTCTGTAGATACATGAAACTATTCACAGAGGTTTCACCATTGAACAATCTGACTCTGAGAATAGAATCATTGAACCTGGGGCTGGTGAACAGAACACAAACGCACAATGGTAGGAATAAATCATATGTGAAAAGCAGCATTAAGTAACAGTTTACAGGGTGTGAGTACTCCAGAGAGATAGGGAAGGAGAAAAGGAGCAGGGAGAACGAAACCGAGGGAAAGAGATAGGCAGAAGTAAAGAGAAAGAGAAAGAAGCAGCAGTGTAAATAATTCACTATCATAAAGTGCTGGAATGTCCAGAACAATTAGTGAGAGAAACTGTGAGTTGAAGTTGTCTGTTGTCACATGGTGTTCATTTTCCTGTTGGACCTGTTCCTCTGTGTTGATTTCTGCCAGGACCTCATTTAGTTTTGCCGTAAGTTCCTATTCCTTACTTAGTGACTGAATAAACAGAATAGAATCAGTTCATCACTGATGGTAATTCATTATTTAAATACTGCTCTTTAAAATCTCTGTGACTGCTGAATTCAATAAAGAGCGAGGCTGATATCAGAAATATATTTAAATTTATATTCAATTGCCTGTACAAACTAAATATATTGACTATATTGTAGAAACAATGAACTATTCTCCAACACCAATAACCGCAGTGATTATTGTTTGAATGTATGAATTGAGTTGTATTACTGGGATCTATAGATTAGATTTCCTCTAACACTCTGCTGCAGTCTCTCCCTGTGAATCTCAGCCTCTCCTCTCACAGTATTGAATCCTCAGTCTCCTCATCCATTGTTTCAGTTTATCCACTTTCCCAAACCATCTGCTCCAGTCTCCCCTCCAGCTCCAGCTTGTCCTTTCCCTGGAATTTAGAAGGTTATGGGGTGATTTGATGAATGTATTCAAGATAACAAGGGAAACTGAAAGGGTGGACAGAGAGTAACTATTCCCACTGGCTGCGGAGTCAGGAACTTGGGGGCATAGTCTAAAAATCTAAACACAGTCTAAAAACCTTTCAGGAGTGAAATGAAGAAACACTTCAACACACCAGGTGTGGTATCAGTTTGGAACTCTCTCCCACAAACGGCAATTGATGCTGAGACACTTGTTAGTTTTAAAATCCGAGTTTGATAGATTTTTGTTAACCAAAGGTATTAAGGGGCAAAGATAGGTACATGGAGTTAGATCACACATCAGCCATGAGCTCATTGAATGACAGAAGAGGGTTGAGGGGCCAAATGGGCTCCTCCTCTTCCTCTGTCCAATGACAAATATCTTGCTATCACTCTTTGTGTCTTGGTCTGTGTCTCTCTCCTTGTCTTGCTTTCTGTCTTTCTGTCTGTCTCTCTCTCCTCTCTCAAATATCTGTGGAAATCCACAAACATTAGTCAGCCATTTTAGGCTGGTTCTCGGTGGCCATTTTATGTTACCACAACACTGGGACATTTATTCCAGAGACGGACTCCTCACCAATGTAAGGGTAGTAATCAAATTGTGACAGAGACACAGACATGGAGACACTGAGAGACACAGTACTTGAAAGGAATTAATCATTCCATTGTGCCCAATAAATTGCCCTCCACAGTGACTAGATTGGGTGGCCTGTAATTACTCAGTCTATTATTTTCTCCGTTGTTAATCAATAGTACAACATACACAGTCCTCCAGTCCTCTGGCAGCACGACTATAACAAGAGAAGATCGGAAAATGATGGTCAGAGCCACTAATATTTCCTCCCTTGCACCTCTTAGCAGCCTGAGTCTTGTGAATTATCAGCTTTCAAAGATGCTAAACCCCTTAAAATTTCCTCTCTCACTGTTTATCCCATTCAATATTTCAAACCCCTCCTCATTGACTACAATGTCTGTGTCCCCTCTTTTGTGAAGACAGTCGCATTGTATTCATTAAGAACCATGCCCGCATCTTCCGCCTCCACGTTTGGGAAAAAGGAGGAGAGACGACCTAAAGTAAAGGATAGAAATCAAACGGAGGTGCAGGAACAGAAACATCTGGGGAGTATTTGTGCACCAATCTCTGAAGGTGGCAGGGCAGGTTCAGAAAGCGGTTAAACGGCAGAAGGGGTCCTGAGATTATAAATAGAGACATTGAATACAAAAGCAAGGAAATTATGACCTTTGTAAAACGCTGGTTTGCCTTCAACTGGAGCATTGTCCAATTCTGGACACCGTACTTCAGGAAGAATGTGGGGGCATTAGAGAGGGTGCAGAAAAGATTCACAAGAATGGATCCAGGGATGAAGGACTTCAGTTACGTGGATAGATTGGAGAAGCTGGGGTTGTTCTCTGTGTCTCTCTCTGTCTCTCCCACCTGCTATCTCTGACACTAAGAGGGAGACAGAGGGAGAGAGGCTTAGATATGGAGATAGAGAGAGTGCTGTTGAGAGGGACAAGGTTGGAGAGAGAGAGATTGTTGGGATGGATTGAAAGGCAGAATGTAAGATCTATTTATTCAATGTATTCACTGTTGTGTACGCAAACAGAGAAAGATAGGGATGCAGAGTGAAATATTGGTAGAGTGGGAGATATGTGGATGAAGTTGGGGTCCAGTCGGCCAGTTTTGATGATCAGGAAGGAAAACGCTCCATTGTAAACATCCTGACAGGTATTCCACCATGGAAGCCATCACACCCACATGATATTGGTGTGGAATTCTTGTCATCTATGCCTATGGTTATTGACCCCTCTGTTAAGGGAAATGGGTCCTTCCTATCCACTCTATCTAGGCCCGTCATTATTTTATACACCTCAATTAAATCTTCCCTTCAACATTTTCTGTTCCAAAGAAAACAATTCCAGCCCATCCAATCTTTACTCATAGTTAAAATTGTCCATTCCTGACAACATCCTCTGTAAATCTCCTCTGTACCCTCTCTAGTGTGATCACATCCTTCCTGTATTGTGGTGACCAGAACTGTACACAGTGCTCTAGCTGTGGTCAAACTAGTGTTTTCTACAGTTCTCGCATAACCTCCCTGCGCTTATATTCTATACATCGGCCAATAAGGGAAGGTATTTTGTAAGCCTTCTTAACCACCTTATCGACCTGTTGTGTCACCCTCAGCAATCAGTGGACAGTCACACCAATCACCCTCTGTTCCCAGACAGAGCGATTGTTCAGTTAGATTGAAAGAGCAAATGTAAAACATAATAATCTGATGTAATCCTTCACTGCAGTATACACAGACATCCGCGCGAGAGGCATGGAGTGTGAAACATCGGGGTAGAGGGAGAAAAATAAATGGAGATGGTAACAAATTGGAAAGGAGTGATAGGGACTGAGAGAGAGGGAATCTCTGGTAAACTCTCTTGCTGGTAATCTCTCTCCATCTCTAACTTTCTCTTCCCCTCTCTTCGACACTCTGAAACCCTATTTCTTCTCTCTGTTACTCACTTTCCAAGTCTATCTCTCACTTTTCGCTCTCTATCTCCCTCTGCACACTATCTCAATCTCTCCCTCTTGCTCTCAGGATGGGAAGAGGGAGAAAGAGAGGCAGAGAAGGTGTCGCCGGCAGACCGAGATGAGGAGAAAGAGACAGAGGGACAGTGATTCTGGCATTGGTAGATGGATCTTTACTCTGTGTCTAACCCCGTGTTGTACCTGTCCTGTGAGTATTCGATGGGGACAGTTTCGGACGTGGGGGACTGTCTAAAAATCAAAAATTAGTCGAAATCCCTTTCAAAGATGAAATTCAGAAACACTTCAGAAACATTTCAGAAACAATTCAGAAATACAAAGGGTGGGAGAAGTTTGGAACTGTCTTCCACAAATGACAACTGCCTGTCTCTGCAATCTCCTCCAGCTCCACAATCCACCAATATCTGCGATTCTGTAATTCTGGCCTCTTGAGCATCCCCAATTTGAATTGTTCCAAATTTGGTGGCCGTGCGTTCAAGCTGCCAAGGCCCTAACTCGGGAATTCCTTTCCTAAACCTCTCCGTCTCACAAACTCGCTTTCCTCTTTGAAAACGCTCCCTCAAACCAAACTCTTTGACAAAGTCTTTGTTCGTCTCGTGTAATATCTCCTGAAGTGACTTGGTGTCAACTTTTTATTTGCCTTATTTATTTGTTGGATGTGTGCGTTACTGGCCAGGCCAGCATTTATTGCCAATCTGTCGTGGCCCTTGAGAAGGTGGTGTTGAGCCTCGTTATTGAACCGCTGCAGTCCATGTGAGGTAGGTGCACCCACAGTGCTGTTAGGAAGGGAGTTCAAGGATTTTGACCCAGTAACAGTGAAGGAATGGTGATATAGTTTCAAGTTGGGATGGTGTGTGACTTTAGTTGCTGTGTGCGGACTGTATTTTCAGTGCGCAGTCCATTTAAATTTTTAATTATATATTTTTTTCTCGTGGTTAGATGTAAAGTTTCTCCGACAATCTCCCTGCCTTCCCGTATCTCCTCACTCTTTCTGCCCGTATCTCCCTCCTTCTCTAAATCCACTGCTTTATTCTGTATCTAAACTCACACTGTACCTGCCCTGGGAGGTCTCATTACGGTGCTGAAGCAATGAGTTATACAGTTCCAGCATAACCTCTCTGCTCTTATCTCCTTTAACAGCCTTGTTGGGAATGGCACTGCAGATTGAAAATATGAAACACTGATCCAACACTCACATCTCAAACACTCACACTAACCTCCACAAAACAGGGCTGGGCAGATAATGAGGATTGTTAATGATTGTTACAACTTGTCTCATCCTCTCTCTGTCTCTCTCTCTCATGTCTGTCTCTTCCCATCTCCCTCTCTCTCTCTCTGCCGCATCCTCTCCCTCTTTCTCTGCCTCTTTCCATGACTCTGTCTCTAACACCATCTCTCTCTCCTTGAACAGAAATATTTCTCTACATTTCTTGGTTAATTTTGAACCTGTAAATCTTGCCCTTGCTGGCAACGTCACTGCAGTTTGAAAATATCAAACATTGATCAACACTCGCCCCCTAAACTCTCACACTAAACCCCCAATACAGGACTGTGCAGATAATGGGGATTGTTACTGAGGTTCTGTCAAGGTCCCCTCACACACTGGATCCCATTTTCCCTGCTTCTAATCTTTGTCAGTGTTCAATAATATGTTTTTCAATGGTATTACATCTCACTTCAGTTTGAAAATATCAATCACTGATGCAACACTTGCCCCCAAAACACTCACACTTAAACCCCTGATCTTTCCTTTCAAAATTAGGTCTTTCACACAGCCAGTTTTACTTTTTAATTCTATCTTTTTTCAACGTTATTAAATGTACCGTTTTTCCTATAATCTCACGTTCTCTCTCTCTCCCCCTCTCTCTCTATTTCTCCCTCTGTTTGTCTTCCTCCCTCTCTCTCTGTCCCTTTCTCTCTCTGCATCTGCTCTCTCCCTCTGGATCTGTCTTCCTCGCTTTATCCCTGTCTCTCCCTCTGCAACTGCCTGCCCCCCTTTATGTATCTCTCCCTCTGAATGTGACTGCCTCCCTTTCTGTCTTTCTCCCTCTGTCTCTGTCCCACTCTGTCTGTGTCTCTCTCCATCTGTGTTTCACTCCCTCCATCTCTCTGTCCCTCTGCACATGGACAGCAATGATTTGAGCCATTTGTTTGGTTAATTTAGAATCTTTAACTCTTGCTTTTGTTGGGAATGTCAATGCAGTTTGAAAATATCAAACACTCATCTCACATTCATCCCTAAAACACTCACATTGAAGCCCAAATACCGGACTGGGCAGACAATGGGGATTGTTACTGGAGTTCCGTCAAGGTCTCATTTCACTATCTCTTCTGTCTCTCACTGTCTTCCACTTTGTCCCTCCCTCTCCATTTCCCCATTTGTTTTTGTTTCCCTCTCTCCTCTTTCCTTCATCGTCCCCAACTTTAGACATAGAGAGGGTGCTCCTTCCACTTTATAAATAGAGAGGGAGCTCCCTCCACTTTATACATAGAATGGGTGCTCCTTCCATTTATACATAGAGAGGGTGCTCCTTCCACTTTTTAAATAGAGAGGGAGCTCCCTCCACTTTATGCGAAGAGGCGGAGCTCCCTCTACCTTAAACATAGAAAGGGAGCTCCCTCTTTTTTCTATGGCTGCCGTGGTGGGATTTGAACCCCAGTCCTCAGGCCATCAGGTTGGGCCTCTGGATTACGTGACCAGTGATATTATCACTGCCCAACTGCCTCCCAAATGGACGCGTACAGTGTCTGTTCCGTAATATCACTCACAGTAGTTTCTGGGCAGTAACCCTGAACATGGTCCCGAATCAGAGACTCAAAGTTCACATTTATAATGGGAAAAGGCAGGAACAGAGTGAAGCAGGATTGCTTTTGTCCCTTGATTCAGTGTCCACTGCAGACAGATCAGTTACATTTACAATAGAAATGCCAGGACTGAACCAGGTCAATACAATAATACGGAAAATGTAAATGACGCCACTCATAATTGAAGCATCCGTCCAGTATGAGTACAGATTTCAGGTTTATTCCGAGAGAGGTCTCACTCAGAAAAGGTCATTGACATTGAAATGATTGTGTTTTACCCACCACGTTATTTGCATCAGAGTCAAAGCTGCTGATGTCATGTGTTTGTTCAGGATACTGTAGCTAATAGCAATGATCAGGGGTATAACCATGTCAGTGGAGACTTATCCCCTGTATAAATCAGTACCCATTGGAATGGATCAGCTCAGAGTGCCTGCTGGAGCTGTGGATTCCAGGCTAATAGAAGTCTCTGCTTCTCATACAAATGGGATATCCAGTAATGTATCAGATGCAAGACATTTATTATCCTGTACTTGCAGCAATTGGAGTTCCTGGTAAGCAGTATCTCAGCTGTTAATGGTGTAAATCGATGTTAAGTGTGCTGCTGTCGGTATTATTTCTCAACGTGTGTGTTACACATCTCCCAGCTCTTTTCCAGCAATTTACTGATGGAATCTCCTCACTGTCCACACTTTCATTCTTGCAGGAACTGCATTATGTCTTTAATTGTATTGCTTTAAGTAACACTGGCATTGCTACTGGATTATTCTGTGTATGGAATGTATTTGAAGGAACGGTCTTGGTTAGGATCAAGAATCAGACCATCAGGAGCTTTTAACAGTTTCATGATGTGGATTTAACCAGTCCTGGAATATTTTTATGATTTTGTTTTCAGTGATTGAGAATGAAACATCTCACGGTCACAGTGTTACAAGCGGACAGAACAAAATACTCCCTCCCCAATAACATGGCTCAGTCCAACTGTGATTTCAATGTGTTTATCGATTATCACTGTTATCAAATATTATTTCATTCTGTGTGTGTCTGACGCTGCTTCAGAAGTCTGGCTACTGAACTGAGTTTGCTGCTGACACTTTCATTCTCCTTCTCTGCTTCACTGTGGAACTTCACTGTCACTGGACTACATTGTAAAATAGAAAGTATTGATGTGATGTTTTATTGGTTTACACTCTATCAGTTGGAATCAAGAGTCTTTCTATTTATCTGTAGATGATCAGCTGCAGCGCTGATGTTGGTTTTTTATTAGTTAAATAATCCCACATTCTAACGGATTACTTTATAATTCCAGGAGAAGGAATTTCAATGATTGTGAGGTTTGTCTGGAAGTAGCTTTCGATCCTGTTTATTCCATGCATTGTAGATGAAGTGAAGAGTGCTGGTGAACAGGTGGAGACTTGAGTGTTCTGTAGATACAGTAAATTATTCACAGAGGTTTCACCGTTCACCATTCACTCTGAGAAAAGAATCATTGAACCTGGGGCTGGTGAACAGAACACAGGCGCAGAATGTTAGGAATAAATCATATGCGAAAAGTAACATTTAGTAAACGTTTTCAGAGTGTGAGTGGTCCAGGGACAGAGCAAAGAAGAAAAGGAACAGAGAGAACAAAACCGAGCGAAAGAGATAAGCAGAAGTAAAGAGATACAGAAAGAAGCAGCAGTGTAAATAATTCACTATCATAAAGTTCTGGAATATCCATAACAATTAGTGAGAGAAACTGTGAGTTGAAGTTGTCTGTTGTCAGATTGTGTTCATTTTCCTGTTGGACTTGATCCTCTGTGTTGATTTCTGTCAGGTCCTCATTTTGTTTTGTAGAAAGTTCCTATTCCTTACTAAGTGACTGAATAAACAGAATAGAATCAGTTCATCACTGATGGTAATTCATTATTTAAATACTGCACTTTAAAATCTCTGTGACTGCTGAATTCAATAAAGAGCGAGGCTGATATCAGAAATATATTTAAATTTATATTTAATAGCCTGTACAAACTAAATATTTTGACTATATTGTATGAACAATGAACTGTTCTCCAACACCCATAACCACAGGGATTATTGTTTGAATGTATGAATTGAGTTGTATTGCTGGGATCTATAGATTAGATTTCCTCCAACACTCTGCTGCAGTCTCTCCCTGTGAATCTCAGCCTCTCCTCTCACTGGATTGAATCCTCAGTCTCCTCATCCATTGCTTCTGTTTATCCACTTTCCCAAACCATCTGCTCCAGTCTCCCCTTCTGCTCCAACATGTCTTTTCCCTGGAATTTACAAGGTTATGGGGTGATTTGATGAATGTTTTCAAGATAATAAGTGAAACTGAACGGGTGGACAGAGAGTAACAATTACCACTGGCTGCGGAGTCAGGAACTTGGGGGCATAGTCTAAAAATCTAAACGTAGTCTAAAAACCTTTCAGGAGTGAAATGAAGAAATACATCAACACACCAGGTGTGGTATCGATTTGGAACTCTCTTCCACAAACGGCAATTGATGCTGAGACACTTGTTCGATTTTAAATCAGAGATTGATAGATTTTTGTTAACCAAAGGTATTAAGGGGCAAAGATAGGGACTTGGAGTTAGATCACACATCAGCCATGAGCTCATTGAATGACAGAAGGGGGCTGAGGGGCCAAATGGCCTCCTCCTCTTCCTCTGTGCAATGACAAATATCTTGCGATCACTCTCTGTGTCTTGGCCTGTGTCTCTCTCTTTGTCTCTCTTTCTGTCTGTCTGTCTGTCTCTGTCTCATCTCTCAAACATCAGTGGAAATCCACAAACATTGGTCAGCCATTATAGGCTGGTTCTCGGTGGCCATTTTATGTTAACACAACACTGGGACATTTATTCCAGAGACTGACTCCTCACCCATGTGACGGTAGTGCTCAAATTGTGACAGAGCCACAGACATGGAGACACTGAGACACTCCGTACTAGAAAGGAATCAATCATTCCCTTGCGCCCAATAATTCTCCCTCCACTGTGATTAGGCTGCGTGGCCTGTAATTAATCAGTCTATTACTTTCACCCTTGTTAATCAACAGTACAACATGTGTAGTCCTCCAGTCCTCTGGCAGCACGACTGTCACCAGAGAGGATTGGAAAATGATGGTCAGAGCCTCTGCTATTTCCACCCTTGCACCTCTAAACAGTCTGAGCCTGTTGAATTATCAGCTTTCAACGATGCTGAACCCCTGAATATTTCCTCTCTCACTGTTTACCCCGTTCAATATTTCAAACCCCTCCTCATTGACTACAATGTCTGTGTCGTCCCCTCTTTTGTGAAGGCAGTCGCTATGTATTCATTAAGAACCATGCCCGCATCTTCCGCCTCCACAGTTAGGAAAAAGGAGGAGAGACGATATAAAGTAAAGGATATAATTCTAAAGGAGGTGCAGGAACAGACACATCTGGGGAGTATTTTTGCACCAATCACTGAAGGTGGCAGGGCAGGTTCAGAAAGTAGTTAAATGGCAAAAGGGATCGTGAGATTATAAATAGAGACATTGAATACAAAAGCAAGAAAATATGACCTTTGCAAAACGCTGCTTGCCTTCAACTGGAGCATTGTCCAATTCTGGACACCGTAATTTCGCAAGAATGTGGCGGCATTCGAGAGGGTGCAGAAAAGATTCACAAGAATGGTTCCAGGGATGAAGGACTTCAGTTACGTGAATAGATTGGAGAAGGTGGGATTGTTCTCTGTGTCTCTCTCTGTCTTCCTCTCTCTATCTCTCCCTCCTGCTATCTCTGAAACTAAGAGGGAGACAGAGGGAGAGAGGCTTCGATATGCAGATAGAGAGAGTGCTGTTGAGAGGGACAAGGTTGGAGGCAGAGAGATTGTTGGGGTGGATTGAAAGGGAGAATGTAAGATATATTCATTTGATGTAATCCTTTATTGCTGTGTATGCAAACAGAGAAGGATAGGTATGTAGAGTGAAATATTGGTCGAGTGGGAGAAATGCGGATGAAGTTGGGGCCCAGGCGGCCAGTTTTGATGATCAGGAAGGAAAACGCTCCATTGTAAACATCCAGCAAGGTATTCCACCATGGAAACCATCACACCCTCATGATATTGGTGTGGAAATCTTGTAATCTATGCCTATGGTTATTGACCCCTCTGTTAAGGGAAATGGTCCTTCCTATCCACACTATCTTGGCCCGTCATTATTTTATACACCTCAATAAAATCTTCCCTTCAACCTTCTCTGTTCCAAAGAAAACAATTCCAGCCTATCTAATCTTTACTCATAGTTAAAATTCTCCATTAGTGACAACATCCTCTGTAAATCTCCTCTGTACCCTCTCTAGTATGATCACATCCTTCCTGTAATGTGGTGACCAGAACTGTACACAGTACTCTAGCTGTGGTCTAACTAGTGTTTTATACAGTTCTAGCATAACCTCCCTGCTCTTATATTCCATAAATCGGCCAATAAAGGAAAGTATTCCGTGAGCCTTCTTAACCACCTTATCCACCTGTCCTGTTACCCTCAGGAATCAGTGGACATTCGCTTCAAGGTCCCTCTGTTCACAGAGAGATTGTTCAGTTAGATTGAAAGAGCAAATGTAAAACATAATAATTTGATGTAATCCTTCACTGCAGCACACACAGACATACGAGCGAGAGGCATGGAGTGTGAAACATCGGGGTAGAGGGAGAAAAATAGATGGAGATGGTAACAAACTGGAAAGGAGTGATAGGGACTGAGAGAGAGGGAATCTCTGGTAAACTCTCTTGCCGGTAATCTCTCTCCATCTGTATCTCTCTCTTCCCATCTCTTCTGCTCTCTGAAACCCTATTTCTTCTCTCTGTTACTCAAAATCCAAGTCGATCTCTCTACTTTTCTCCCTCTCTCTCTATATCCCTCTGCACACTATCTCAATCTCTCCCTCTTGCTCTCAGGATGGGAAGAGGGAGAAAGAGAGGCAGAGAATGGGTGTTGCAGGCAGTGAGAGATGAGGAGAAAGAGACAGAGGAACTGTGAGTCTGGCATTGGTAGATGGATCTTTACTCTGTTTCTAACCCCGTGCGTACTGCCCTGTGAGTATTCGATGGGGACAGCCTCGGACAGGGGGGACTGTCTAAAAATCAAAAATTAGTCGAAAGCCCTTTCAAAGATGAAATTCAGAAACACTTCTGCATACAAAGGGGGGTAGAAGGTTGGAACTGTCTTCCACAAATGACCCCTCCCTATATCTGCAATCTCCTCCAGCTCCACAATCCACCAATATCTGCGATCCTCTAATTCTGGCCTCTTGAGCCTCCCCAATTTGAATGGTCCCACTATTGGTGTCTGTGCCTTCAAGCTGCCAAGACCCTAACTCTGGAATTCCTTTCCTAAACCTCTCCGTCTCGCTAACTCTCTTTCCTCTTTGAAGATGCTCCCTCAAATCTACCTTCTTGACCAGGTTTTTGTTCGTCTAGTGTAACATCCCCTTAATTGACTCGATGACAACTTTTTATTTGCTTTATTTATTTGTTGGATGTGTGCGTTACTGGCCAGGCCAGCATTTATTACCCATTCCTAATTGCCCTTGAGAAGGTGGTGTTGAGCCTCCTTCTTGAACCACTGTAGTCCATGTGGGGTATGTATACCCACAGTGCTGTTCGGAAGGGAGTTCCAGGATTTTGACCCAGTAACAGTGAAGGAATTGCAATATAGTTTCAAGTTGGGATGGTGTGTGACTTTCGTTGTTGTGTGGACAGTATTTTCAGTGCGCAGTCCATTTATATTTTTAATTTATGTTTTTCATGTGGTTTGATGTAAAGTTTCTCCTACAATCTGCCTGCCTCCCCGTATCTCCTCACTCTTTCTGCCGTCTCTCCCTCCTTCTCTAAAACCACTGCTTTACTCAGTATCTAAACTCACACTGTACCTGCCCTGGGAGGTCCCATTATGGTGCTTAAGCAATGAGTTATGCACTTCCAGCATAACCTCCCTGCTCTTATATACTTTAACAGCCTTGTTGGAAATGCCACTGCAGTTTGAAAATATGAAACACTGATCCAACATTCACCCCTAAAACACTCACACTAACCTCCAAAAACAGGACTGGGCAGATAATGAGGATTGTTAATGATTGTTACAACTTGTCTCATCCTCTCTCTGTCTCTCCCTCTCATGTCTGTTTCTTCCCATCTTTCTCTCTCTCTCTCTCTCTCCCTCACCCTCTCCCTCTTTCTCTTCCTCTTTCCATGACTCTGTCTCTAACACCATCTCTCTCTCCTTGGACAGAAATGTTTTTATCCATTTCTTGGTTAATTTTGAACCTGTAAATCTTGCCCTTGCTATGAACGTCACTGCAGTTTGAAAATATCAAACACTGTTCAACACTCGCCCCCTAAACTCTCACACCAAACCCCCAATACAGGACTGAGATTCTGTCAAGATCCCCTCTCACACTGTCTCCCATTTCCCCTGCTTCTAAATTTTGTCAGTGTTTAATAATATTTTTTGGAATTATTTTAAATGTCACTTCAGTTTGAAACCATCAATCACTGATTTAACAATTGCCCCCAAAACACTCACACTAAACCCCTGATCTTTCCTTTCAAAATTAGTTCCTGCACACAGCCAGTTTTACTTTTTAATTCTATCTTTTTTCAACATTATTAGATGTAAAGTTTTTCCTATAATCTCGCCCTCCCTCTCTCCCTCTCTCTCTCTATGTCGGTCCCTCTGTCTCTGTTTCTCCCTCTGTTTGTCTCTCTCCCTCTCTCTCTCTCTGTCCCTTTCTCCCTCTGCATTTGTCTCTCTCCCTCTGCATCTGCCTGCCTCTCTTTCTGTCTCTCTCACTCTGCATTTGCCTGCCTCCCTTTCTGTCTCTCTCCCTCTGTCTCTGTTTCTCCTTTTTTCTCTAACATTCTTGCTCTGTCTCTCTCTCCCTCTCCCTCTGTCTCTGTCCCACTCTGTCTGTGTCTCTCTCCATTTGTCTCTCACTCCCTCCATCTCTCCGTCCCTCTGTACGTGGTCAGCAATGCTGTGAGCCATTTCTTTGGTTAATTTTGAATCTTTAACTCTTGCTTTTGTTGGGAATGTCAATGCAGTTTGAAAATATCAAACACTCATCTAACACTCATCCCTAAACCACTCACATTAAACCCCAAATACCGGACTGGGCAGACAATGGGGATAGTTACTGGGGTTCCGTCAAGGTCTCATTTCACTATCTCTTCTGTCTCTCACTGTCTTCCACTTTGTCCCTCTCTCTCCATTTCCCCATTTGCTTTCGTTTCCCTCTCTCCTCTTTCCTTCATCGCCCCCAACTTTATAAATGGAGAGGAAGCTCCCTCCACTTTATACATAGAGAGGGCGCTCTCTCCACTTTAAAGCTGGAGAGCGAGCTCCCTCTACTTTATATACAGAAAGGGAGCTCCCTCTGGTTTATATAGCTGCCGTGGTGGGATTTGAACCCCTGTCCCCAGGCCATCAGGTTGGGCCTCTGGATTACGTGACCAGTGATATTATCACTACCCAACTGCCTCCAAAATGGATGCATACAATGTCTGTCCCGTAATATCACTCACAGTAGTTTCTGGGCTGTTCCCCTGAACATGGTCCCGAATCAGAGACTCAAAGTTCACATTTTAACTGGGAAAAGGCAGGAACAGAGTGAAATGGGATTGCTTTTGTCCCTGGATTCAGTGTCAACAGCAGACAGATCAGTTACATTTACAATAGAAATGCCAGGAGTGAACAAGGTCAATGCAATAATATGGGAAATGTAAATGATGCCTCTCATAATTGTAGCATCCGTCCAGTATGAATACAGATTTCAGGTTTATTCCGAGAGAGGTCTTGCTCAGAAAATGTCATTGATATTGAAATGATTGTGTTTTATCCACCACATTATTTACATCAGAGTCAAAGCTGCTGATGTAATGTGTTTGTTCAGGTGAGTGTAATTAAACCCCCTCGGGGGGGGGGGGGGGGTTTAAACTAATTCAGCAGGGGAATGGGAACCTAAAGTGTAGTGCCAGTGTACAGAATGTTGAGAGTAGTGAAGTCAGGGATATGGTTACAAGGACGCAAGAGGGCACTGGCAAGCAAGAACCTGGTTTAAAGTGTGTCTATTTCAACGCCAGGAGCATCCGGAATAAGGTGGGTGAGCTTGCAGCATGGGTTGGTACCTGGGATCTCGATGTAGAGGCCATTTCGGAGACAAGGGTAGAGCAGGGGCAGGAATGGATGTTGCAGATTCCGGGATTTAGATGTTTCAGTAAGAACAGAGAAGATGGTAAAAGAGGGGGGGGGGTGAGGCATTGTTAATCAAGGAGAGCATTACAGCGACAGAAAGGACGTTTGAGGACTCGTCTACTGAGGTGGTATGGGCTGAGGTTAGAAACAGGAGAGGTGAGGTTACCCTGTTGGGAGTCTTTTATAGACCTCCGAACAGTTCCAGAGATGTAGAGGAAAGGATAGCGAAGATGATTCTCGACAGGGGCGAGAGTAACAGGGTAGTTGTTATGGGGGACTTTAACTTTCCAAATATCGACTGGAAATACTATAGTTCGAGTACTTTAGATGGGTCAGTTTTTGTCCAGTGTGTGCAGGAGGGTTTTCTGACAGAGTATGTAGACAGGCAAACCAGGGGCGATGCCACATTGGATTTGGTACTGGGAAATGAACCCGGCCAGGTGTTAGATTTAGATGTAGGTGAGCACTTTGGTGATAGTGATCACAATTCGGTTAGGTTTACCTTAGCGATGGGCAGGGACAGGTATATACCGCAGGGCAAGAATTATAACTGGGGGAAAGGAAATTATGATGCGATTAGGCAAGATTTAGGATGCGTAGGATGGGGAAGGAAACTGCAGGGGATGAGAACAATCGAAATGTGGAGCTTATTCAAGGAGCAGCTACTGCGTGTCCTTGATAAGTATGTACCTGTGAGGCAGGGAGGAAGTTGTCGTGCGAGGGAGCCATGGTTTACTAAAGAAGTTGAAGCGCTTGTCAAGAGGAAGAAGAAGGCTTATGTTAGGATGAGACGTGAAGGCTCAGTTAGGGCGCTTGAGAGCTACAAGCTAGCCAGGAAGGATCTAAAGGGAGAGCTAAGAAGAGCAAGGAGAGGACACGAGAAGTCATTGGTGGATCGGATCAGGGAAAACCCTAAGGTTTTCTATAGGTATATCAGGAATAAAAGAATGACTAGAGTTAGATTAGGGCCAATCAAGGAAAGTCGTGGGAAGTTGTGTGTGGAATCAGAGGAGATAGGGGAAGTGTTAAATGAATATTTTGCGTCAGTATTTACAGTAGAGAAAGAAAATGTTGTTGAGAATACTGAGATTCAGGCTCCGAGGCTAGATGGGATTGAGGTTCACAAGGAGGAGGTGTTTGCAATTTTGGAAGGTGTGAAAATAGATAAGTCCCCTGGGCCAGATGGGATTTATCCTAGGATTCTCTGGGAAGCTAGGGAGGAGATTGCAGAGCCTTTGTCCTTGATCTTCATGTCGTCATTGTCGACAGGAATAGTGCCGGAAGACTGGAGGATTGTAAATGTTGTCCCCTTGTTCAAGAAGGGGAGTCGAGACAGCCCTGGTAATTAAAGACCTGTGAGCCTTACTTCGGTTGTGGGTAAAATGTTGGAAAAGGTTATAAGAGACAGGATTTATAATCATCTTGAAAAGAATAAGTACATTAGAGATAGTCAGCACGGTTTTGTGACGGGTAGGTCGTGCCTCACAAACCTTATTGAGTTTTTCGAGAAGGTGACCAAACAGGTGGATGAGGGTAAAGCAGTGGATGTGGTGTATATGGATTTCAGTAAGGCGTTTGATAAGGTTCCCCACGGTAGGCTATTGCAGAAAATACGGAAGTATGGGGTTGAAGGCGATTTAGAGCTTTGGATCAGAAATTGGCTAGCTGAAAGAAGACAGAGGGTGGTGGTTGATGGCAAATGTTCATCCTGGAGTTTAGTTACTAGTGGTGTACCGCAAGGATCTGTTTTGGGGCCACTGCTGTTTGTCATTTTTATAAATGACCTGGAAGAGGGTGTAGAAGGGTGGGTTAGTAAATTTGCAGATGACACTAAGGTCGGCGGAGTTGTGGATAGTGCCGAAGGATGTTGTAGGGTACAGAGAGACATAGATAGGCTGCAGAGCTGGGCTGAGAGATGGCAAATGGAGTTTAATGCGGAAAAGTGTGAGGTGATTCACTTTGGAAGGAGTAACAGGAATGCAGAGTACTGGGCTAATGTGAAGATTCTTGGTAATGTAGATGAACAGAGAGATCTTGGTGTCCAGGTGCATAAATCCCTGAAGGTTGCTAACCAGGTTAATAGGGCTGTTAAGAAGGCATATGGTGTGTTAGCTTTTATTAGTAGGGGGATCGAGTTTCGGAGCCACGAGGTCATGCTGCAGCTGTACAAAACTCTGGTGAGACCGCACCTGGAGTATTGCGTGCAGTTCTGGTCACCGCATTATAGGAAGGATGTGGAAGCTATGGAAAGGGTGCAGAGGAGATTTACTAGGATGTTGCCTGGTATGGAGGGAAGGTCTTACGAGGAAAGGCTGAGGGACTTGAGGTTGTTTTCGTTGGAGTGAAGGAGGAGGAGAGGTGACTTAATAGAGACATATAAGATAATCAGAGGGTTAGATAGGGTGGATAGTGAGCGTCTTTTTCCTCGGATGGTGATGGCAACCACGAGGGGACATAGCTTCAAGTTGAGGGGTGATAGATATAGGACAGATGTGAGAGGTAGTTTCTTTACTCAGAGAGTAGTAAGGGCGTGGAACGCCCTGCCTGCAGCAGTAGTAGATTCGCCAACTTTAAGGGCATTTAAATGGACATTGGATAGACATATGGATGAAAATGGAATAGTGTAGGTCAGATGGTTTCACAGGTCAGCGCAACATCGAGGGCCGAAGGGCCTGTACTGCGCTGTAATGTTCTAAATTCTAAATTCTAAATTAATAGCAATGATCAGGGGTATAACCGTGTCAGTGGAGACTTATCCCCTGGATAACTCAGGACCCATTGGAATGGATCAGCTCAGAGTGCCTGGTGGAGCTGTGGATTCCAGGCTAATAGAAGTCTCTGCTTCTCACAGAAATGGGATATCCAGTAATGTATCAGTTACAAGACATTTACTATCCGGTGCTTGCAGCAATTGGAGTTCCTGGTAAGCGGTATCTCAGCTGTTAATGGTGTAAATCGATGTTAACTGAGCTGCTGTACTGGGTATTATTTCCCTCTGTGTGTGTTACACAGCCGCCTGTTCTTTTCCCGCAATTTACTGATGGAATCTCCTTATTGTCTACTGTTTCATTCTTGCAGGAACTGTATTATGTATTTAATGGTATTGTTTTAAGTAACTGTGGATTTGTTATTTGATCATTCTGTGTATTGAATGTATTTGAATGAGATGTTTCAGTGAGGATCAATAATCAGACCATTAGGAGTTTTTAACAGTTTCATGATGTGGATCTAACCAGTCCTGGAATATTTTTCTGATTTTTTTCAGTGATTGATTATGAGACATCTCACAGTCTCAGTGTTACAAGGGGATAGAACAATGTCCTCCCTCCCCAATAACATGGCTCAGTTTAACTGGAAATTCAATGTATTTATTGATTATCAATGTTATCAAATATTATTTCATTCTGTGTGTGTCTGACGCTGCTTCAGAAGTCTGGCTACTGAACTGAGATTGCTGCTGACACTTTCACTTCTCCTTCTCTGCTTCACTGTGGACCTTCACTGTCACTGGACTACATTGTAAAATAGAAAGTATTGATGTGATGATTTATTCGTTTTCACTCTGTCAGTTGGAATCAAGAGTCTTTCCATTTATCTGTAGATTATCAGCTGCAGCGCTGATGTTGGTTTTTTATTAATTGAACAATCCCACATTCTAACAGATTACTTTATAATTCCAGGAGAAGGAATTTCAATGATTGTGAGGTTTGTCTGGAAGTAGCTTTCGATCCTGTTTATTCCATGTATTTTAGATGAAGTGAAGAGTGCAGGTGAACTGGTGGAGACTTGAGTGTTCTGTAGATACATTAAATTATTCACAGAGTCACCATTGAACAAACTGACTCTGAGAATATAATCATTGAACCTGGGGCTGGTGAACAGAACACAGACGCAGAATGTTAGCAATAAATCATATGTGAAAAGCAGCATTAAGTAACAATTTACAGGGTGTGAGTACTTCAGAGAGATAGGGAAGGAGAAAAGGAGCAGGGAGAACGAAACCGACGGGAAAGGAAAAGCAGAAGTAAAGAGAAAGAGAAAGAAGCAGCAGTGCAAATAATTCACGATCATAAAGTGCTGGAATGTCCAGAACAATTAGTGAGAGAAACTGGGAGTTGAAGTTGTCTGTTGTCAGATTGTGTTCATTTTCCTGTTGGACATGATCCTCTGTGTTGATTTCTGTCAGATCCTCATTTTGTTCTGCAGAAAGTTCCTATTCCTTACTTCGTGACTGAATAAACAGAATAGAATCAGTTCATCACTGATGGTAATTCATTATTTAAATACTTCACTTTAAAATCTCTGTGACTACTGAATTCAATAAAGAGGAGGCTGATATCAGAAATATATTTAAATTTATATTTAATAGCCTGTACAAACTAAATATATTGACTATATTGTATAAACAATGAACTGTTCTCCAACACCAGTAACCACAGGGATTATTGTTTGAATGTATGAATTGAGTTGTATTACTGGGATCTATAGATTAGATTTCCTCTAACACTCTGCTGCAGTCTCTCCCTGTGAATCTCAGCCTCTCCTCTCACTGTATTGAATCCTCAGTCTCCTCATCCATTGCTTCAGTTTATCCACTTTCCCAAACCATCTGCTCCAGTCTCCCCTCCTGTTCCAACATGTCCTTTTCCTTCTCTCCCTCCCAATCTCACTCACTGTCTCCACCTCCAGCTGCCACGTCCAATCTGATAGGAATACAGTAACATGGGAGCAGGAGGAGGCCATTCAGCCCTTCGAGCCTGCTCTGCCATTCGAGATCTTTGCTGATACTCTAACACAGCAATGCAGTTTTCCCATTTGATAACAGTCTCTGTCGGTTCCCTGAAACCAGAGCAACAAACCAGCTACACATCCCGCTCTCCCCAAACCTTCCCAACCAACAGTCTGGAGACACATTCCCAATTAACCCATTGGATTCCATCTCTGTAAAACCCCTTCTCATTTCCCCACTGACACTGCATCCTCACTCAGTACTTCCAGTAGATCCGGTGCTAACTTTGTTCACTTTCTGCATCAATTTCCCAATTCATTATTAATAATTGTGTTTTCAAGCATTTCACTGTGACAAAGCACTGCCCGGGTCAATGAATCAGTTTTCACTGCTCGCTGCAGCAGCAAAGCTGGAAATTTCAGCCCAGATCCTGTCAAACTGCTGCTTTGTCTCCAGGTCTGATCAGTAATTTCTCTGCTTCCTTTTCTCTCTCTCTTCCAGTTAACTTGGTGGCGATTGTGATCCTGTCCCGAGGAAAGTGCGGTCTCTCCAAATGTATCAGTGTCTACCTGGTGGGAATGGCAGTGTCTGATCTCCTGGTCGTTATCACTAATCCCATATTGAGCTGGATTGTTTCAATTTATTTCCCATATTCATTCCTGAACATTACTCCTGTGTGTTCTTTCATTACCGTTCTGCTTTCTGCATCCACAGTTGTTTCTGTCTGGCTCACAGTCACTTTCACCTTTGATCGATTTGTGGCCATTTGTTGTGAGAAGCTGAAAACAAAATATTGCAGCGAGAAAAGGGCGGCTGTGGTTGTGGGAACAGTGAGTGTGCTGGGCTGTTTAGAGTCTCTCCCCTGGTACTTTACACTGGAACAAGATTACATTATTGATAATGTTCCCATGGGTTGTGGTTATAAACTGAGCTTCTTTACTTCCCCCATTTGGGGGGCATTTGAATTGTTTGACCGCATTTTAACCCCTTGTGTCTCGGTCTTTCTGATGTTGCTGCTCAATGTTCTGACTGTCAGACGGATTTTATTCTCCAGTAAAGTCCGCAGGGGATTCCGGCGCCACAGCAATGCAGAGAATCACAAGGACCCAGAGATGGAGAATCGCAGGAAATCAATTATTTTACTCTTCAGTATATCCGGCAGTTTTATCCTGTTATGGGTGACCCGGGTTGTGTTTATCATTTATATTCGAATTACAGATATTTATTTTTATTCCTCCTACACTGACCCTCTCCTTATCACAGAACAAACATCACAGATGCTGCAGATTCTCAGTTCCTGCACCAACACATGTATTTACATTGTGACCCAGACTAAATTCAGACAGGAGCTGAAGAAGGGGGTGAAATACCCTCTCAATCTCATTGTTAAATTAGTGAAATCATGGAAAGAGCTGAAGGGTTTCAAACACTGGAACTAAATCCTATTCCCCCTCCTCCTCCCCCAGACCCACAGCTCCACCTCCCACCGGCCTCTGTGATTATTTGACCGGCGCCATCTTTAGTCCTGGCAGCGAATGAACGTGCAGACCCTGATGGTTCACGGGAATAGGATACGTTTGCGCATCTGCCAGTACAGCGCCACCTCGTGGTTGCTGTTGTCAACAACAGCAGCCAGTGGACAAAGCTGCAAATCGGAGTGAATGTGAGGTCGTGAGCAGGGCAGTAACTGCAGTGTGTCAGGGACAACAACAGATGGAGATGGAAAGAGGGCAGCAGTAACTGCAGTGAGGCAGTGACACCAGCAGATGGAGATGGTGAGTGGGCCAGTAGCTGCAGTAAGACAGGGATACCAGCAGATGGCGATGGTGAGAGGGGGCAGTAACCGCAGTGAGGCAGGGGTACCAGGAGATGGAGATGGTGAGAAAGGGACAGTAACTGAAGTGACACAGGGACACCAGCAGATGGAGATGGTGAGAGAGGGACATTAACTGCAGTGAGGCAGGGGTACCAGCCCATCGAGATGGTGAGAGGGGGTCAGTAACTGCAGTGAGACAGGGACACCAGCAGATGGCGATGCTGAGCCATTACTGATGGGAGATTCCCTTGCTGAGTTTGAAAATTTCCACAAGTCTGAAGAATTTACTTTATTGTAAACTCGAGATGCTGAATAAAATAATTTCAACGCAACTTTTGTAAAATGGCTATTTTTCTACTGTGTGAACACTTGTAACATGAAACTCATTCCTGTTTGCAAAGTTATATTGAGTGATTAAAGGTAATGTATACATAAAACAACAGGATCAAATAAAACTCAAACAGTCATTTATAAATAAAAACTCTCAATATAAGTTGTGTTGAGTTCTTGATCACCTACGTTATGAAATCTCTCTCTCTCACACTTCTCTTTCTATGCTGGTATCTTCTCTACTATAACTAAGAGTAGTTGAAATTTTACTCCAATTGACCTTTGAAATGTAATATTGAATCTGCTTTCAGAAACCTGTCAGACAGTGAATTCCAGACCACAATAACTCCCTGCCTATTTGTTTCACCCCTCTACTAGTGTAAGCAGACTCTCCTCATATCTCCAAAATGAGGGAAAGATTTTGAATGCAATGCAATTAATTTCTCCAGGACAGCAGCTGCAGAGGATCTGGAACCTCCTGAACGTGGACAAACAATGAATCCCCCAGGAGAGCAGAGGACAGAAACAGTCAGGAAGCAAAGGGAAACAAGTGACACTTTATTGCAGCAGTAAAAACTCTTTGTCAGAATGTAGAGGTCTTTATTGCTGAACTTTATATCAACTGGAGGTGAAAAGTGCAAGATCTTTAATACCATTTGTGTTAAATGGCCATTTCCCAGCTTTGTGAACCCTTGTAACATGAAACTGGTGAATGTTAAGAAGGTTTTATTGATTGATTACAGTTAATACATAAACACAGCAGCATCAAATACAGGGCAAAGAATCATTGACGAATACAAGTGTAAATATGGGTAAGAATTGTTGTGTGAAATGTCACTGATTATAAAAGTTCTCTTGGCTGCCTCATTAACCTGGCTCTAGTTTCAGTCTTTAAAAAAAAGCTTACCTTATCAACACACCAGAGTCCTTTTTTTTGGTTAGAGGAGGAGGGTGGGTGGAAGACACTACACGTGTAGTGTCTCGGGTACTGCCACTGCCCAAATAAATATTTTTCCCTTACCCAGCAGTCCCCTGGTCCTCCGAAACAAAAGGGGATTAACTTGTAACTAACACTGAAATTGACCGCTCAGCTGTAAGTTCGCTCCACACCTCGTTCTGTCAAAGCTGCTCCTCGCAAAAAGAAAAAGATTTTAAAACTGCCCAAATAAATAGTTTTCCGTTACCCAGCAGTCCCCTGGTCCTCCGAAACAAAAGGGGATTAACTTGTAACTTACACTGAAATTGACCGCTCAGCTGTAAGTTCGCTCTGCACCTCGTTCTGTCAAAGCTGCTCCTCGCCAAAAGAAAAAGATTTTAAAACTGCCCAAATAAATAGTTTTCCCTTACCCAGCAGTCCCCTGGTCCTCCGAAACAAAAGGGGATTAACTTGTAACTTACACTGAAATTGACCGCTCAGCTGTAAGTTCGCTCTGCACCTCGTTCTGTCTAAGCTGCACCTCGCAAAAAGAAAAAGATTTTAAAACTGCCCAAATAAATAGTTTCCCTTACCCAGCAGTCCCCTGGACCTCTGAAACAAAAGGGGATTAACTTGTAACTTACACTGAAATTGACCACTCAGCTGTAAGTTCGCTCCGCACCTCGTTCTGTCAAAGCTGCTCCTCACAAAAAAAAAAAGGTTTTAAAACTGCCCAAATAAATAGCTTTCCCTGACCCAGCAGTCCCCTGGTCCTCCGAAACAAAAGGGGATTAATTGGTAACTTACACTGAAATTGACCGCTCAGCTGTAAGTTCGCTCCGCACCTCGTTCTGTCAAAGCTGCTCCTCGCAAAAAGAAAAAGATTTTAAAACTGCCCAAATAAATAGTTTTCCCTTACCCAGCAGTCCCCTGGTCCTCCGAAACAAAAGGGGATTAACTTGTAACTTACACTGAAATTGACCGCTCAGCTGTAAGTTCGCTCCGCACCTCGTTCTGTCAAAGCTGCTCCTCGCAAAAAGAAAAAGACTTTAAAACTGCCCAAATAAATAGTTTTCCCTTACCCAGCAGTCCCCTGGTCCTCCGAAACAAAAGGGGATTAACTTGTAACTTACTGAAATTGACCGCTCAGCTGTAAATTCGCTCCGCACCTCGTTCTGTCAAACTGCTCCTTGCAAAAAGAAAAAGATTTTAAAACTGCCCTAATAAATTGTTTTCCATTACCCAGCAGTCCCCTGGTCCTCCGAAACAAAAGGGGATTAACTTGTAATTTACTGAAATTGACCGCTCAGCAGTAAGTTCGCTCTGCACCTCGTTCTGTCAAAGCTGCTCCTCGCAAAAAGAAAAAGATTTTAAAACTGCACAAATAAATAGTTTTCCCTTACCCAGCAGTCCCCTGGTCCTCCGAAACAAAAGGGGATTAACTTGTAATTTACACTGAAATTGACCGCTCAGCTGTAAGTTCGCTCTGCACCTCGTTCTGTCAAAGCTGCTCCTCGCAAAAAGAAAAAGATTTTAAAACTGCCCAAATAAATAGTTTTCCCTTACCCAGCAGTCCCCTGGTCCTCCGAAACAAAAGGGGATTAACTTGTAACTTACTGAAATTGACCGCTCAGCTGTAAGTTGGCTCCGCACCTCGTTCTGTCAAAGCTGCTCCTCGCAAAAAGAAAAAGATTTTAAAACTGCCCAAATAAATAGTTTTCCCTTACCCAGCAGTCCCCAGGTCCTCCGAAACAAAAGGGGATTAACTTGTAATTTACTGAAATTGACCGCTCAGCTGTCAGTTCGCTCTGCACCTCGTTCTGTCAAAGCTGCTCCTCGCAAAAAGAAAAAGATTTTAAAACTGCCCAAATAAATAGTTTTCCCTTACCCAGCAGTCCCCTGGTCCTCCGAAACAAAAGGGGATTAACTTGTATCTTACACTGAAATTGACCGCTCAGCTGTAAGTTCGCTCCGCACCTCGTCCTGTCAAAGCTGCTCCTCGCAAAAAGAAAGAGATTTTAAAACTGCCCAAATAAATAGTTTTCCCTTACCCAGCAGTCCCCTGGTCCTCCGAAACAAAAGGGGATTAACTTGTAACTTACACTGAAATTGACCGCTCAGCTGTAAGTTCGCTCCGCACCTCGTTCTGTCAAAGCTGCTCCTCGCAAAAAGAAAAAGATTTTAAAACTGCCCAAATAAATAGCTTTCCCTTACCCAGCAGTCCCCTGGTCCTCCGAAACAAAAGGGGATTAACTTGTCACTTACTGAAATTGACCGCTCAGCTGTAAGTTCGCTCCACACCTCGTTCTGTCAAAGCTGCTCCTCGCAAAAAGAAAAAGATTTTAAAACTGCCCTAATAAATTGTATTCCATTACCCCGCAGTCCCCTGGTCCTCCGAAACAAAAGGGGATTAACTTGTAACTTACTGAAATTGACCGCTCAGCTGTAAGTTCGCTCTGCACCCCGTTCTGTCAAAGCTGCTCCTCGCAAAAAGAAAAAGATTTTAAAACTGCCCAAATAATTAGTTTTCCCTTACCCAGCAGTCCCCTGGTCCTCCGAAACAAAAGGGGATTAACTTGTAATTTACACTGAAATTGACCGCTCAGCTGTAAATTCGCTCCGCACCTCGTTCTGTCAAAGCGGCTCCTCGCAAAAAGAAAAAGATTTTAAAACTGCCCAAATAAATAGTTTTCCCTTACCAAGCAGTCCCCTGGTCCTCCGAAACAAAGGGGGCTTAACTTGTAACTTACTGAAATTGACCGCTCAGCTGTAAATTGGCTCCGCACCTCGTTCTGTCAAAGCTGCTCCTCGCAAAAAGAAAAAGATTTTAAAACTGCCCAAATAAATAGTTTTCCCTTACCCAGCAGTCCCCTGGTCCTCCGAAACAAAAGGGGATTAACTTGTATCTTACACTGAAATTGACCGCTAAGCTGTAAGTTCGCTCCGCACCTCGTCCTGTCAAAGCTGCTCCTCGCAAAAAGAAAGAGATTTTAAAACTGCCCAAATAAATAGATTTCCCTTACCCAGCAGTCCCCTGGTCCTCCGAAACAAAAGGGGATTAACTTGTAACTTACACTGAAATTGACCACTCAGCTGTAAATTCGCTCCGCACCTCGTTCTGTCAAAGCTGCTCCTCGCAAAAAGAAAAAGATTTTAAAACTGCCCAAATAAATAGTTTTCCCTTACAAAGCAGTCCCCTGGTCCTCCGAAACAAAAGGGGATTAACTTGTCACTTACTGAAATTGACCGCTCAGCTGTAAGTTCGCTCCGCACCTCGTCCTGTCAAAGCTGCTCCTCGCAAAAAGAAAAAGATTTTAAAACTGCCCAAATAAATAGTTTTCCCTTACCCAGCAGTCCCCTGGTCCTCCGAAACAAAAGGGGATTAACTTGTAATTTACTGAAATTGACCGCTCAGCTGTAAGTTCGCTCCGCACCTCGTTCTGTCAAAGCTGCTCCTCGCAAAAAGAAAAAGATTTTAAAACTGCCCAAATAAATAGTTTTCCCTTCCCCAGCAGTCCCCTGGTCCTCCGAAACAAAAGGGGATTAACTTGTAACTTGCACTGAAATTGACCGCTCAGCTGTAAGTTCGCTCCGCACCTCGTTCTGTCAAAGCTGCTCCTCGCCAAAAGAAAAAGATTTTACAACTGCCCAAATAAATAGTTTTCCCTTACCCAGCAGTCCCCTGGTCCTCCGAAACAAAAGGGGATTAACTTGTAACTTACACTGAAATTGACCGCTCAGCTGTAAGTTCGCTCCGCACCTCGTTCTGTCAAAGCTGCTCCTCGCAAAAAGAAAAAGATTTTAAAACTGCCCAAATAAATAGCTTTCCCTTACCCAGCAGTCCCCTGGTCCTCCGAAACAAAAGGGGATTAACTTGTCACTTACTGAAATTGACCGCTCAGCTGTAAGTTCGCTCCGCACCTCGTTCTGTCAAAGCTGCTCCTCGCAAAAAGAAAAAGATTTTAAAACTGCCCTAATAAATTGTTTTCCATTACCCCGCAGTCCCCTGGTCCTCCGAAACAAAAGGGGATTAACTTGTAACTTACTGAAATTGACCGCTCAGCTGTAAGTTCGCTCTGCACCTCGTTCTGTCAAAGCTGCTCCTCGCAAAAAGAAAAAGATTTTAAAACTGCCCAAATAATTAGTTTTCCCTTACCCAGCAGTCCCCTGGTCCTCCGAAACAAAAGGGGATTAACTTGTAATTTACACTGAAATTGACCGCTCAGCTGTAAATTCGCTCCGCACCTCGTTCTGTCAAAGCGGCTCCTCGCAAAAAGAAAAAGATTTTAAAACTGCCCAAATAAATAGTTTTCCCTTACCAAGCAGTCCCCTGGTCCTCCGAAACAAAAGGGGCTTAACTTGTAACTTACTGAAATTGACCGCTCAGCTGTAAATTGGCTCCGCACCTCGTTCTGTCAAAGCTGCTCCTCGCAAAAAGAAAAAGATTTTAAAACTGCCCAAATAAATAGTTTTCCCTTACCCAGCAGTCCCCTGGTCCTCCGAAACAAAAGGGGATTAACTTGTATCTTACACTGAAATTGACCGCTCAGCTGTAAGTTCGCTCCGCACCTCGTCCTGTCAAAGCTGCTCCTCGCAAAAAGAAAGAGATTTTAAAACTGCCCAAATAAATAGTTTTCCCTTACCCAGCAGTCCCCTGGTCCTCCGAAACAAAAGGGGATTAACTTGTAACTTACACTGAAATTGACCGCTCAGCTGTAAATTCGCTCCGCACCTCGTTCTGTCAAAGCTGCTCCTCGCAAAAAGAAAAAGATTTTAAAACTGCCCAAATAAATAGTTTTCCCCTACAAAGCAGTCCCCTGGTCCTCCGAAACAAAAGGGGATTAACTTGTCACTTACTGAAATTGACCGCTCAGCTGTAAGTTCGCTCCGCACCTCGTCCTGTCAAAGCTGCTCCTCGCAAAAAGAAAAAGATTTTAAAACTGCCCAAATAAATAGTTTTCCCTTACCCAGCAGTCCCCTGGTCCTCCGAAACAAAAGGGGATTAACTTGTAATTTACTGAAATTGACCGCTCAGCTGTAAGTTCGCTCCGCACCTCGTTCTGTCAAAGCTGCTCCTCGCAAAAAGAAAAAGATTTTAAAACTGCCCAAATAAATAGTTTTCCCTTCCCCAGCAGTCCCCTGGTCCTCCGAAACAAAAGGGGATTAACTTGTAACTTGCACTGAAATTGACCGCTCAGCTGTAAGTTCGCTCTGCACCTCGTTCTGTCAAAGCTGCTCCTCGCAAAAAGAAAAAGATTTTAAAACTGCCCAAATAAATAGTTTTCCCTTCCCCAGCAGTCCCCTGGTCCTCCGAAACAAAAGGGGATTAACTTGTAACTTGCACTGAAATTGACCGCTCAGCTGTAAGTTCGCTCCGCACCTCGTTCTGTCAAAGCTGCTCCTCGCAAAAAGAAAAAGATTTTAAAACTGCCCAAATAATTAGTTTTCCCTTACCCAGCAGTCCCCTGGTCCTCCGAAACAAAAGGGGATTAACTTGTAATTTACACTGAAATTGACCGCTCAGCTGTAAATTCGCTCCGCACCTCGTTCTGTCAAAGCGGCTCCTCGCAAAAAGAAAAAGATTTTAAAACTGCCCAAATAAATAGTTTTCCCTTACCCAGCAGTCCCCTGGTCCTCCGAAACAAAAGGGGATTGACTTGTAACTTACTGAAATTGACCGCTCAGCTGTAAGTTCGCTCCGCACCTCGTTCTGTCAAAGCTGCTCCTCGCAAAAAGAAAAAGATTTTAAATCTGCCCAAATAAATAGTTTTCCCTTACCCAGCAGTCCCCTGGTCCTCCGAAACAAAAGGGGATTAACTTGTAACTTACTGAAATTGACCGCTCAGCTGTAAGTTCGCTCTGCACCTCGTTCTGTCAAAGCTGCTCCTCGCAAAAAGAAAAAGATTTTAAAACTGCCCAAATAAATAGTTTTCCCTTACCCAGCAGTCCCCTGGTCCTCCGAAACAAAAGGGGATTAACTTGTAACTTACACTGAAATTGACCGCTCAGCTGTAAGTTCGCTCCGCACCTCGTCCTGTCAAAGCTGCTCCTCGCAAAAAGAAAGAGATTTTAAAACTGCCCAAATAAATAGTTTTCCCTTACCCAGCAGTCCCCTGGTCCTCCGAAACAAAAGGGGATTAACTTGTAACTTACACTGAAATTGACCGCTCAGCTGTAAGTTCGCTCCGCACCTCGTTCTGTCAAAGCCGCTCCTCGCAAAAAGAAAAAGATTTTAAAACTGCCCAAATAAATAGTTTTCCCTTACCCAGCAGTCCCCTGGTCCTCCGAAACAAAAGGGGATTAACTTGTAACTGACACTGAAATTGACCGCTCAGCTGTAAGTTCGCTCCGCACCTCGTTCTGTCAAAGCTGCTCCTCGCAAAAAGAAAAAGACTTTAAAACTGCCCAAATAAATAGTTTTCCCTTACCCAGCAGTCCCCTGGTCCTCCGAAACAAAAGGGGATTAACTTGTAACTTACACTGAAATTGACCGCTCAGCTGTAAATTCGCTCCGCACCTCGTTCTGTCAAACTGCTCCTTGCAAAAAGAAAAAGATTTTAAAACTGCCCTAATAAATTGTTTTCCATTACCCAGCAGTCCCCTGGTCCTCCGAAACAAAAGGGGATTAACTTGTAATTTACTGAAATTGACCGCTCAGCAGTAAGTTCGCTCTGCACCTCGTTCTGTCAAAGCTGCTCCTCGCAAAAAGAAAAAGATTTTAAAACTGCCCAAATAAATAGTTTTCCCTTACCCAGCAGTCCCCTGGTCCTCCGAAACAAAAGGGGATTAACTTGTAACTTACACTGAAATTGACCGCTCAGCTGTAAGTTCGCTCCGCACCTCGTTCTGTCAAAGCTGCTCCTCGCAAAAAGAAAAAGATTTTAAAACTGCCCAAATAAATAGCTTTCCCTTACCCAGCAGTCCCCTGGTCCTCCGAAACAAAAGGGGATTAACTTGTCACTTACTGAAATTGACCGCTCAGCTGTAAGTTCGCTCCGCACCTCGTTCTGTCAAAGCTGCTCCTCGCAAAAAGAAAAAGATTTTAAAACTGCCCTAATAAATTGTTTTCCATTACCCCGCAGTCCCCTGGTCCTCCGAAACAAAAGGGGATTAACTTGTAACTTACTGAAATTGACCGCTCAGCTGTAAGTTCGCTCTGCACCTCGTTCTGTCAAAGCTGCTCCTCGCAAAAAGAAAAAGATTTTAAAACTGCCCAAATAATTAGTTTTCCCTTACCCAGCAGTCCCCTGGTCCTCCGAAACAAAAGGGGCTTAACTTGTAACTTACTGAAATTGACCGCTCAGCTGTAAATTGGCTCCGCACCTCGTTCTGTCAAAGCTGCTCCTCGCAAAAAGAAAAAGATTTTAAAACTGCCCAAATAAATAGTTTTCCCTTACCCAGCAGTCCCCTGGTCCTCCGAAACAAAAGGGGATTAACTTGTATCTTACACTGAAATTGACCGCTCAGCTGTAAGTTCGCTCCGCACCTCGTCCTGTCAAAGCTGCTCCTCGCAAAAAGAAAGAGATTTTAAAACTGCCCAAATAAATAGTTTTCCCTTACCCAGCAGTCCCCTGGTCCTCCGAAACAAAAGGGGATTAACTTGTAACTTACACTGAAATTGACCGCTCAGCTGTAAATTCGCTCCGCACCTCGTTCTGTCAAAGCTGCTCCTCGCAAAAAGAAAAAGATTTTAAAACTGCCCAAATAAATAGTTTTCCCTTACAAAGCAGTCCCCTGGTCCTCCGAAACAAAAGGGGATTAACTTGTTACTTACTGAAATTGACCGCTCAGCTGTAAGTTCGCTCCGCACCTCGTCCTGTCAAAGCTGCTCCTCGCAAAAAGAAAAAGATTTTAAAACTGCCCAAATAAATAGTTTTCCCTTACCCAGCAGTCCCCTGGTCCTCCGAAACAAAAGGGGATTAACTTGTAATTTACTGAAATTGACCGCTCAGCTGTAAGTTCGCTCCGCACCTCGTTCTGTCAAAGCTGCTCCTCGCAAAAAGAAAAAGATTTTAAAACTGCCCAAATAAATAGTTTTCCGTTCCCCAGCAGTCCCCTGGTCCTCCGAAACAAAAGGGGATTAACTTGTAACTTGCACTGAAATTGACCGCTCAGCTGTAAGTTCGCTCCGCACCTCGTTCTGTCAAAGCTGCTCCTTGCCAAAAGAAAAAGATTTTACAACTGCCCAAATAAATAGTTTTCCCTTACCCAGCAGTCCCCTGGTCCTCCGAAACAAAAGGGGATTAACTTGTAACTTACTGAAATTGACTGCTCAGCTGTAAGTTCGCTCTGCACCTCGTTCTGTCAAAGCTGCTCCTCGCAAAAAGAAAAAGATTTTAAAACTGCCCAAATAAATAGTTTTCCCTTACCGAGCAGTCCACTGGTCCTCCGAAACAAAAGGGGATTAACTTGTAACTCACACTAAAATTGACCGCTCAGCTGTAAGTTCGCTCTGCACCTCGTTCTGTCAAAGCTGCTCCTCGCAAAAAGAAAAAGATTTTAAAACTGCCCAAATAAATAGTTTTCCCTTACCCAGCAGTCCCCTGGTCCTCCGAAACAAAAAGGGATTAACTTGTAACTTACTGAAATTGACTGCTCAGCTGTAAGTTCGCTCCGCACCTCGTTCTGTCAAAGCTGCTCCTCGCAAAAAGAAAAAGATTTTAAAACTGCCCAAATAAATAGTTTCCCCTTACCCAGCAGTCCCCTGGTCCTCCGAAACAAAAGGGGATTAACTTGTAACTTACACTGAAATTGACCGCTCAGCTGTAAATTCGCTCCGCACCTCGTTCTGTCAAAGCTGCTCCTCGCAAAAAGAAAAAGATTTTAAAACTGCCCAAATAAATAGTTTTCCCTTACAAAGCAGTCCCCTGGTCCTCCGAAACAAAAGGGGATTAACTTGTCACTTACTGAAATTGACCGCTCAGCTGTAAGTTCGCTCCGCACCTCGTCCTGTCAAAGCTGCTCCTCGCAAAAAGAAAAAGATTTTAAAACTGCCCAAATAAATAGTTTTCCCTTACCCAGCAGTCCCCTGGTCCTCCGAAACAAAAGGGGATTAACTTGTAATTTACTTAAATTGACCGCTCAGCTGTAAGTTCGCTCCGCACCTCGTTCTGTCAAAGCTGCTCCTCGCAAAAAGAAAAAGATTTTAAAACTGCCCAAATAAATAGTTTTCCCTTCCCCAGCAGTCCCCTGGTCCTCCGAAACAAAAGGGGATTAACTTGTAACTTGCACTGAAATTGACCGCTCAGCTGTAAGTTCGCTCCGCACCTCGTTCTGTCAAAGCTGCTCCTCGCCAAAAGAAAAAGATTTTACAACTGCCCAAATAAATAGTTTTCCCTTACCCAGCAGTCCCCTGGTCCTCCGAAACAAAAGGGGATTAACTTGTAACTTACTGAAATTGACCGCTCAGCTGTAAGTTCGCTCCGCACCTCGTCCTGTCAAAGCTGCTCCTCGCAAAAAGAAAAAGATTTTAAAACTGCCCAAATAAATAGTTTTCCCTTACCCAGCAGTCCCCTGGTCCTCCGAAACAAAAGGGGATTAACTTGTAACTTACTGAAATTGACCGCTCAGCTGTAAGTTCGCTCTGCACCTCGTTCTGTCAAAGCTGCTCCTCGCAAAAAGAAAAAGATTTTAAAACTGCCCAAATAAATAGTTTTCCCTTACCCAGCAGTCCCCTGGTCCTCCGAAACAAAAGGGGATTAACTTGTAACTTACACTGAAATTGACCGCTCAGCTGTAAGTTCGCTCCGCACCTCGTCCTGTCAAAGCTGCTCCTCGCAAAAAGAAAGAGATTTTAAAACTGCCCAAATAAATAGTTTTCCCTTACCCAGCAGTCCCCTGGTCCTCCGAAACAAAAGGGGATTAACTTGTAACTTACACTGAAATTGACCGCTCAGCTGTAAGTTCGCTCCGCACCTCGTTCTGTCAAAGCTGCTCCTCGCAAAAAGAAAAAGATTTTTAAACTGCCCAAATAAATAGTTTTCCCTTACCCAGCAGTCCCCTGGTCCTCCGAAACAAAAGGGGATTAACTTGTAACTGACACTGAAATTGACCGCTCAGCTGTAAGTTCGCTCCGCACCTCGTTCTGTCAAAGCTGCTCCTCGCAAAAAGAAAAAGACTTTAAAACTGCCCAAATAAATAGTTTTCCCTTACCCAGCAGTCCCCTGGTCCTCCGAAACAAAAGGGGATTAACTTGTAACTTACACTGAAATTGACCGCTCAGCTGTAAATTCGCTCCGCACCTCGTTCTGTCAAACTGCTCCTTGCAAAAAGAAAAAGATTTTAAAACTGCCCTAATAAATTGTTTTCCATTACCCAGCAGTCCCCTGGTCCTCCGAAGCAAAAGGGGATTAACTTGTAATTTACTGAAATTGACCGCTCAGCAGTAAGTTCGCTCTGCATCTCGTTCTGTCAAAGCTGCTCCTCGCAAAAAGAAAAAGATTTTAAAACTGCCCAAATAAATAGTTTTCCCTTACCCAGCAGACCCCTGGTCCTCCGAAACAAAAGGGGATTAACTTGTAACTTACACTGAAATTGACCGCTCAGCTGTAAGTTCGCTCCGCACCTCGTTCTGTCAAAGCTGCTCCTCGCAAAAAGAAAAAGATTTTAAAACTGCCCAAATAAATAGCTTTCCCTTACCCAGCAGTCCCCTGGTCCTCCGAAACAAAAGGGGATTAACTTGTAACTTACTGAAATTGACCGCTCAGCTGTAAGTTCGCTCCGCACCTCGTTCTGTCAAAGCTGCTCCTCGCAAAAAGAAAAAGATTTTTAAACTGCCCTAATAAATTGTTTTCCATTACCCCGCAGTCCCCTGGTCCTCCGAAACAAAAGGGGATTAACTTGTAATTTACACTGAAATTGACCGCTCAGCTGTAAATTCGCTCCGCACCTCGTTCTGTCAAATCGGCTCCTCGCAAAAAGAAAAAGATTTTAAAACTGCCCAAATAAATAGTTTTCCCTTACCAAGCAGTGCCCTGGTCCTCCGAAACAAAAGGGGCTTAACTTGTAACTTACTGAAATTGACCGCTCAGCTGTAAATTGGCTCCGCACCTCGTTCTGTCAAAGCTGCTCCTCGCAAAAAGAAAAAGATTTTAAAACTGCCCAAATAAATAGTTTTCCCTTACCCAGCAGTCCCCTGGTCCTCCGAAACAAAAGGGGATTAACTTGTATCTTACACTGAAATTGACCGCTAAGCTGTAAGTTCGCTCCGCACCTCGTCCTGTCAAAGCTGCTCCTCGCAAAAAGAAAGAGATTTTAAAACTGCCCAAATAAATAGTTTTCCCTTACCCAGCAGTCCCCTGGTCCTCCGAAACAAAAGGGGATTAACTTGTAACTTACACTGAAATTGACCGCTCAGCTGTAAATTCGCTCCGCACCTCGTTCTGTCAAAGCTGCTCCTCGCAAAAAGAAAAAGATTTTAAAACTGCCCAAATAAATAGTTTTCCCTTACAAAGCAGTCCCCTGGTCCTCCGAAACAGAAGGGGATTAACTTGTCACTTACTGAAATTGACCGCTCAGCTGTAAGTTCGCTCCGCACCTCGTTCTGTCAAAGCTGCTCCTCACAAAAAGAAAAAGATTTTAAAACTGCCCTAATAAATTGTTTTCCATTACCCCGCAGTCCCCTGGTCCTCCGAAACAAAAGGGGATTAACTTGTAACTTACTGAAATTGACCGCTCAGCTGTAAGTTCGCTCTGCACCTCGTTCTGTCAAAGCTGCTCCTCGCAAAAAGAAAAAGATTTTAAAACTGCCCAAATAATTAGTTTTCCCTGACCCAGCAGTCCCCTGGTCCTCCGAAACAAAAGGGGATTAACTTGTAATTTACACTGAAATTGACCGCTCAGCTGTAAATTCGCTCCGCACCTCGTTCTGTCAAAGCGGCTCCTCGCAAAAAGAAAAAGATTTTAAAACTGCCCAAATAAATAGTTTTCCCTTACCCAGCAGTCCCCTGGTCCTCCGAAACAAAAGGGGATTAACTTGTATCTTACACTGAAATTGACCGCTCAGCTGTAAGTTCGCTCCGCACCTCGTCCTGTCAAAGCTGCTCCTCGCAAAAAGAAAGAGATTTTAAAACTGCCCAAATAAATAGTTTTCCCTTACCCAGCAGTCCCCTGGTCCTCCGAAACAAAAGGGGATTAACTTGTAACTTACACTGAAATTGACCGCTCAGCTGTAAATTCGCTCCGCACCTCGTTCTGTCAAAGCGGCTCCTCGCAAAAAGAAAAAGATTTTAAAACTGCCCAAATAAATAGTTTTCCCTTACAAAGCAGTCCCCTGGTCCTCCGAAACAAAAGGGGATTAACTTGTCACTTACTGAAATTGACCGCTCAGCTGTAAGTTCGCTCCGCACCTCGTCCTGTCAAAGCTGCTCCTCGCAAAAAGAAAAAGATTTTAAAACTGCCCAAATAAATAGTTTTCCCTTACCCAGCAGTCCCCTGGTCCTCCGAAACAAAAGGGGATTAACTTGTAATTTACTGAAATTGACCGCTCAGCTGTAAGTTCGCTCCGCACCTCGTTCTGTCAAAGCTGCTCCTCGCAAAAAGAAAAAGATTTTAAAACTGCCCAAATAAATAGTTTTCCCTACCCCAGCAGTCCCCTGGTCCTCCGAAACAAAAGGGGATTAACTTGTAACTTGCACTGAAATTGACCGCTCAGCTGTAAGTTCGCTCCGCACCTCGTTCTGTCAAAGCTGCTCCTCGCCAAAAGAAAAAGATTTTACAACTGCCCAAATAAATAGTTTTCCCTTACCCAGCAGTCCCCTGGTCCTCCGAAACAAAAGGGGATTAACTTGTAACTTACTGAAATTGACCGCTCAGCTGTAAGTTCGCTCCGCACCTCGTTCTGTCAAAGCTGCTCCTCGCAAAAAGAAAAAGATTTTAAAACTGCCCAAATAAATAGCTTTCCCTTACCCAGCAGTCCCCTGGTCCTCCGAAACAAAAGGGGATTAACTTGTAACTTACTGAAATTGACCGCTCAGCTGTAAGTTCGCTCCGCACCTCGTTCTGTCAAAGCTGCTCCTCGCAAAAAGAAAAAGATTTTTAAACTGCCCTAATAAATTGTTTTCCATTACCCCGCAGTCCCCTGGTCCTCCGAAACAAAAGGGGATTAACTTGTAATTTACACTGAAATTGACCGCTCAGCTGTAAATTCGCTCCGCACCTCGTTCTGTCAAATCGGCTCCTCGCAAAAAGAAAAAGATTTTAAAACTGCCCAAATAAATAGTTTTCCCTTACCAAGCAGTCCCCTGGTCCTCCGAAACAAAAGGGGCTTAACTTGTAACTTACTGAAATTGACCGCTCAGCTGTAAATTGGCTCCGCACCTCGTTCTGTCAAAGCTGCTCCTCGCAAAAAGAAAAAGATTTTAAAACTGCCCAAATAAATAGTTTTCCCTTACCCAGCAGTCCCCTGGTCCTCCGAAACAAAAGGGGATTAACTTGTATCTTACACTGAAATTGACCGCTAAGCTGTAAGTTCGCTCCGCACCTCGTCCTGTCAAAGCTGCTCCTCGCAAAAAGAAAGAGATTTTAAAACTGCCCAAATAAATAGTTTTCCCTTACCCAGCAGTCCCCTGGTCCTCCGAAACAAAAGGGGATTAACTTGTAACTTACACTGAAATTGACCGCTCAGCTGTAAATTCGCTCCGCACCTCGTTCTGTCAAAGCTGCTCCTCGCAAAAAGAAAAAGATTTTAAAACTGCCCAAATAAATAGTTTTCCCTTACAAAGCAGTCCCCTGGTCCTCCGAAACAGAAGGGGATTAACTTGTCACTTACTGAAATTGACCGCTCAGCTGTAAGTTCGCTCCGCACCTCGTTCTGTCAAAGCTGCTCCTCACAAAAAGAAAAAGATTTTAAAACTGCCCTAATAAATTGTTTTCCATTACCCCGCAGTCCCCTGGTCCTCCGAAACAAAAGGGGATTAACTTGTAACTTACTGAAATTGACCGCTCAGCTGTAAGTTCGCTCTGCACCTCGTTCTGTCAAAGCTGCTCCTCGCAAAAAGAAAAAGATTTTAAAACTGCCCAAATAATTAGTTTTCCCTGACCCAGCAGTCCCCTGGTCCTCCGAAACAAAAGGGGATTAACTTGTAATTTACACTGAAATTGACCGCTCAGCTGTAAATTCGCTCCGCACCTCGTTCTGTCAAAGCGGCTCCTCGCAAAAAGAAAAAGATTTTAAAACTGCCCAAATAAATAGTTTTCCCTTACCAAGCAGTCCCCTGGTCCTCCGAAACAAAAGGGGCTTAACTTGTAACTTACTGAAATTGACCGCTCAGCTGTAAATTGGCTCCGCACCTCGTTCTGTCAAAGCTGCTCCTCGCAAAAAGAAAAAGATTTTAAAACTGCCCAAATAAATAGTTTTCCCTTACCCAGCAGTCCCCTGGTCCTCCGAAACAAAAGGGGATTAACTTGTATCTTACACTGAAATTGACCGCTCAGCTGTAAGTTCGCTCCGCACCTCGTCCTGTCAAAGCTGCTCCTCGCAAAAAGAAAGAGATTTTAAAACTGCCCAAATAAATAGTTTTCCCTTACCCAGCAGTCCCCTGGTCCTCCGAAACAAAAGGGGATTAACTTGTAACTTACACTGAAATTGACCGCTCAGCTGTAAATTCGCTCCGCACCTCGTTCTGTCAAAGCGGCTCCTCGCAAAAAGAAAAAGATTTTAAAACTGCCCAAATAAATAGTTTTCCCTTACAAAGCAGTCCCCTGGTCCTCCGAAACAAAAGGGGATTAACTTGTCACTTACTGAAATTGACCGCTCAGCTGTAAGTTCGCTCCGCACCTCGTCCTGTCAAAGCTGCTCCTCGCAAAAAGAAAAAGATTTTAAAACTGCCCAAATAAATAGTTTTCCCTTACCCAGCAGTCCCCTGGTCCTCCGAAACAAAAGGGGATTAACTTGTAATTTACTGAAATTGACCGCTCAGCTGTAAGTTCGCTCCGCACCTCGTTCTGTCAAAGCTGCTCCTCGCAAAAAGAAAAAGATTTTAAAACTGCCCAAATAAATAGTTTTCCCTACCCCAGCAGTCCCCTGGTCCTCCGAAACAAAAGGGGATTAACTTGTAACTTGCACTGAAATTGACCGCTCAGCTGTAAGTTCGCTCCGCACCTCGTTCTGTCAAAGCTGCTCCTCGCCAAAAGAAAAAGATTTTACAACTGCCCAAATAAATAGTTTTCCCTTACCCAGCAGTCCCCTGGTCCTCCGAAACAAAAGGGGATTAACTTGTAACTTACTGAAATTGACCGCTCAGCTGTAAGTTCGCTCCGCACCTCGTTCTGTCAAAGCTGCTCCTCGCAAAAAGAAAAAGATTTTAAAACTGCCCAAATAAATAGCTTTCCCTTACCCAGCAGTCCCCTGGTCCTCCGAAACAAAAGGGGATTAACTTGTAACTTACTGAAATTGACCGCTCAGCTGTAAGTTCGCTCCGCACCTCGTTCTGTCAAAGCTGCTCCTCGCAAAAAGAAAAAGATTTTTAAACTGCCCTAATAAATTGTTTTCCATTACCCCGCAGTCCCCTGGTCCTCCGAAACAAAAGGGGATTAACTTGTAATTTACACTGAAATTGACCGCTCAGCTGTAAATTCGCTCCGCACCTCGTTCTGTCAAATCGGCTCCTCGCAAAAAGAAAAAGATTTTAAAACTGCCCAAATAAATAGTTTTCCCTTACCAAGCAGTCCCCTGGTCCTCCGAAACAAAAGGGGCTTAACTTGTAACTTACTGAAATTGACCGCTCAGCTGTAAATTGGCTCCGCACCTCGTTCTGTCAAAGCTGCTCCTCGCAAAAAGAAAAAGATTTTAAAACTGCCCAAATAAATAGTTTTCCCTTACCCAGCAGTCCCCTGGTCCTCCGAAACAAAAGGGGATTAACTTGTATCTTACACTGAAATTGACCGCTAAGCTGTAAGTTCGCTCCGCACCTCGTCCTGTCAAAGCTGCTCCTCGCAAAAAGAAAGAGATTTTAAAACTGCCCAAATAAATAGTTTTCCCTTACCCAGCAGTCCCCTGGTCCTCCGAAACAAAAGGGGATTAACTTGTAACTTACACTGAAATTGACCGCTCAGCTGTAAATTCGCTCCGCACCTCGTTCTGTCAAAGCTGCTCCTCGCAAAAAGAAAAAGATTTTAAAACTGCCCAAATAAATAGTTTTCCCTTACAAAGCAGTCCCCTGGTCCTCCGAAACAGAAGGGGATTAACTTGTCACTTACTGAAATTGACCGCTCAGCTGTAAGTTCGCTCCGCACCTCGTTCTGTCAAAGCTGCTCCTCACAAAAAGAAAAAGATTTTAAAACTGCCCTAATAAATTGTTTTCCATTACCCCGCAGTCCCCTGGTCCTCCGAAACAAAAGGGGATTAACTTGTAACTTACTGAAATTGACCGCTCAGCTGTAAGTTCGCTCTGCACCTCGTTCTGTCAAAGCTGCTCCTCGCAAAAAGAAAAAGATTTTAAAACTGCCCAAATAATTAGTTTTCCCTGACCCAGCAGTCCCCTGGTCCTCCGAAACAAAAGGGGATTAACTTGTAATTTACACTGAAATTGACCGCTCAGCTGTAAATTCGCTCCGCACCTCGTTCTGTCAAAGCGGCTCCTCGCAAAAAGAAAAAGATTTTAAAACTGCCCAAATAAATAGTTTTCCCTTACCAAGCAGTCCCCTGGTCCTCCGAAACAAAAGGGGCTTAACTTGTAACTTACTGAAATTGACCGCTCAGCTGTAAATTGGCTCCGCACCTCGTTCTGTCAAAGCTGCTCCTCGCAAAAAGAAAAAGATTTTAAAACTGCCCAAATAAATAGTTTTCCCTTACCCAGCAGTCCCCTGGTCCTCCGAAACAAAAGGGGATTAACTTGTATCTTACACTGAAATTGACCGCTCAGCTGTAAGTTCGCTCCGCACCTCGTCCTGTCAAAGCTGCTCCTCGCAAAAAGAAAGAGATTTTAAAACTGCCCAAATAAATAGTTTTCCCTTACCCAGCAGTCCCCTGGTCCTCCGAAACAAAAGGGGATTAACTTGTAACTTACACTGAAATTGACCGCTCAGCTGTAAATTCGCTCCGCACCTCGTTCTGTCAAAGCGGCTCCTCGCAAAAAGAAAAAGATTTTAAAACTGCCCAAATAAATAGTTTTCCCTTACAAAGCAGTCCCCTGGTCCTCCGAAACAAAAGGGGATTAACTTGTCACTTACTGAAATTGACCGCTCAGCTGTAAGTTCGCTCCGCACCTCGTCCTGTCAAAGCTGCTCCTCGCAAAAAGAAAAAGATTTTAAAACTGCCCAAATAAATAGTTTTCCCTTACCCAGCAGTCCCCTGGTCCTCCGAAACAAAAGGGGATTAACTTGTAATTTACTGAAATTGACCGCTCAGCTGTAAGTTCGCTCCGCACCTCGTTCTGTCAAAGCTGCTCCTCGCAAAAAGAAAAAGATTTTAAAACTGCCCAAATAAATAGTTTTCCCTACCCCAGCAGTCCCCTGGTCCTCCGAAACAAAAGGGGATTAACTTGTAACTTGCACTGAAATTGACCGCTCAGCTGTAAGTTCGCTCCGCACCTCGTTCTGTCAAAGCTGCTCCTCGCCAAAAGAAAAAGATTTTACAACTGCCCAAATAAATAGTTTTCCCTTACCCAGCAGTCCCCTGGTCCTCCGAAACAAAAGGGGATTAACTTGTAACTTACTGAAATTGACCGCTCAGCTGTAAGTTCGCTCCGCACCTCGTTCTGTCAAAGCTGCTCCTCGCAAAAAGAAAAAGATTTTAAAAATGCCCAAATAAATAGTTTTCCCTTACCCAGCAGTCCCCTGGTCCTCCGAAACAAAAGGGGATTAACTTGTAACTTACTGAAATTGACCGCTCAGCTGTAAGTTCGCTCTGCACCTCGTTCTGTCAAAGCTGCTCCTCGCAAAAAGAAAAAGATTTTAAAACTGCCCAAATAAATAGTTTTCCCTTACCCAGCAGTCCCCTGGTCCTCCGAAACAAAAGGGGATTAACTTGTAACTTACACTGAAATTGACCGCTCAGCTGTAAGTTCGCTCCGCACCTCGTCCTGTCAAAGCTGCTCCTCGCAAAAAGAAAGAGATTTTAAAACTGCCCAAAAAAATAGTTTTCCCTTACCCAGCAGTCCCCTGGTCCTCCGAAACAAAAGGGGATTAACTTGTAACTTACACTGAAATTGACTGCTCAGCTGTAAGTTCGCTCCGCACCTCGTTCTGTCAAAGCTGCTCCTCGCAAAAAGAAAAAGATTTTAAAACTGCCCAAATAAATAGTTTTCCCTTACCCAGCAGTCCCCTGGTCCTCCGAAACAAAAGGGGATTAACTTGTAACTGACACTGAAATTGACCGCTCAGCTGTAAGTTCGCTCCGCACCTCGTTCTGTCAAAGCTGCTCCTCGCAAAAAGAAAAAGACTTTAAAACTGCCCAAATAAATAGTTTTCCCTTACCCAGCAGTCCCCTGGTCCTCCGAAACAAAAGTGGATTAACTTGTAACTTACACTGAAATTGACCGCTCAGCTGTAAATTCGCTCCGCACCTTGTTCTGTCAAACTGCTCCTTGCAAAAAGAAAAAGATTTTAAAACTGCCCTAATAAATTGTTTTCCATTACCCAGCAGTCCCCTGGTCCTCCGAAACAAAAGGGGATTAACTTGTAATTTACTGAAATTGACCGCTCAGCAGTAAGTTCGCTCTGCACCTCGTTCTGTCAAAGCTGCTCCTCGCAAAAAGAAAAAGATTTTAAAACTGCCCAAATAAATAGTTTTCCCTTACCCAGCAGTCCCCTGGTCCTCCGAAACAAAAGGGGATTAACTTGTAACTTACACTGAAATTGACCGCTCAGCTGTAAGTTCGCTCCGCACCTCGTTCTGTCAAAGCTGCTCCTCGCAAAAAGAAAAAGATTTTAAAACAGCCCAAATAAATAGCTTTCCCTTACCCAGCAGTCCCCTGGTCCTCCGAAACAAAAGGGGATTAACTTGTCTCTTACTGAAATTGACCGCTCAGCTGTAAATTCGCTCCGCACCTCGTTCTGTCAAAGCTGCTCCTCGCAAAAAGAAAAAGATTTTAAAACTGCCCTAATAAATTGTTTTCCATTACCCCGCAGTCCCCTGGTCCTCCGAAACAAAAGGGGATTAACTTGTAACTTACTGAAATTGACCGCTCAGCTGTAAGTTCGCTCTGCACCTCGTTCTGTCAAAGCTGCTCCTCGCAAAAAGAAAAAGATTTTAAAACTGCCCAAATAATTAATTTTCCCTTACCCAGCAGTCCCCTGGTCCTCCGAAACAAAAGGGGATTAACTTGTAATTTACACTGAAATTGACCGCTCAGCTGTAAATTCGCTCCTCACCTCGTTCTGTCAAAGCGGCTCCTCACAAAAAGAAAAAGATTTTAAAACTGCCCAAATAAATAGTTTTCCCTTACCAAGCAGTCCCCTGGTCCTCCGAAACAAAAGGGGCTTAACTTGTAACTTACTGAAATTGACCGCTCAGCTGTAAATTGGCTCCGCACCTCGTTCTGTCAAAGCTGCTCCTCGCAAAAAGAAAAAGATTTTAAAACTGCCCAAATAAATAGTTTTCCCTTACCCAGCAGTCCCCTGGTCCTCCGAAACAAAAGGGGATTAACTTGTATCTTACACTGAAATTGACCGCTCAGCTGTAAGTTCGCTCCGCACCTCGTCCTGTCAAAGCTGCTCCTCGCAAAAAGAAAGAGATTTTAAAACTGCCCAAATAAATAGTTTTCCCTTACCCAGCAGTCCCCTGGTCCTCCGAAACAAAAGGGGATTAACTTGTAACTTACACTGAAATTGACCGCTCAGCTGTAAATTCGCTCCGCACCTCGTTCTGTCAAAGCTGCTCCTCGCAAAAAGAAAAAGATTTTAAAACTGCCCAAATAAATAGTTTTCCCTTACAAAGCAGTCCCCTGGTCCTCCGAAACAAAAGGGGATTAACTTGTCACTTACTGAAATTGACCGCTCAGCTGTAAGTTCGCTCCGCACCTCGTCCTGTCAAAGCTGCTCCTCGCAAAAAGAAAAAGATTTTAAAACTGCCCAAATAAATAGTTTTCCCTTACCCAGCAGTCCCCTGGTCCTCCGAAACAAAAGGGGATTAACTTGTAATTTACTGAAATTGACCGCTCAGCTGTAAGTTCGCTCCGCACCTCGTTCTGTCAAAGCTGCTCCTCGCAAAAAGAAAAAGATTTGAAAACTGCCCAAATAAATAGTTTTCCCTTCCCCAGCAGTCCCCTGGTCCTCCGAAACAAAAGGGGATTAACTTGTAACTTGCACTGAAATTGACCGCTCAGCTGTAAGTTCGCTCCGCACCCCGTTCTGTCAAAGCTGCTCCTCGCCAAAAGAAAAAGATTTTACAACTGCCCAAATAAATAGTTTTCCCTTACCCAGCAGTCCCCTGGTCCTCCGAAACAAAAGGGGATTAACTTGTAACTTACTGAAATTGACCGCTCAGCTGTAAGTTCGCTCTGCACCTCGTTCTGTCAAAGCTGCTCCTCGCAAAAAGAAAAAGATTTTAAAACTGCCCAAATAAATAGTTTTCCCTTACCCAGCAGTCCCCTGGTCCTCCGAAACAAAAGGGGATTAACTTGTAACTCACACTAAAATTGACCGCTCAGCTGTAAGTTCGCTCTGCACCTCGTTCTGTCAAAGCTGCTCCTCGCAAAAAGAAAAAGATTTTAAAACTGCCCAAATAAATAGTTTTCCCTTACCCAGCAGTCCCCTGGTCCTCCGAAACAAAAAGGGATTAACTTGTAACTTACTGAAATTGACTGCACAGCTGTAAGTTCGCTCCGCACCTCGTTCTGTCAAAGCTGCTCCTCGCAAAAAGAAAAAGATTTTAAAACTGCCCAAATAAATAGTTTTCCCTTACCCAGCAGTCCCCTGGTCCTCCGAAACAAAAGGGGATTAACTTGTAACTTACTGAAATTGACTGCACAGCTGTAAGTTCGCTCCGCACCTCGTTCTGTCAAAGCTGCTCCTCGCAAAAAGAAAAAGATTTTAAAACTGCCCAAATAAATAGTTTTCCCTTACCCAGCAGTCCCCTGGTCCTCCGAAACAAAAGGGGATTAATTTGTAATTTACTGAAATTGACCGCTCAGCTGTAAGTTCGCTCTGCACCTCGTTCTGTCAAAGCTGCGCCTCGCAAAAAGAAAAAGATTTTAAAACTGCCCAAATAAATAGCTTTCCCTTACCCAGCAGTCCCCTGGTCCTCCGAAACAAAAGGGGATTAACTTGTAACTTACACTGAAATTGACCGCTCAGCTGTAAGTTCGCTCCGCACTTCGTTCTGTCAAAGCTGCTCCTCGCAAAAAGAAAAAGATTTTAAAACTGCCCAAATAAATAGTTTTATCTTACCCAGCAGTCCCCTGGTCCTCCGAAACAAAAGGGGATTAACTTGTAACTTACACTGAAATTGACCGCTCAGCTGTAAGTTCGCTCCGCACCTCGTTCTGTCAAAGCTGCTCCTCGCCAAAAGAAAAAGATTTTACAACTGCCCAAATAAATAGTTTTCCCTTACCCAGCAGTCCCCTGGTCCTCCGAAACAAAAGGGGATTAACTTGTAACTTACTGAAATTGACCGCTCAGCTGTAAGTTCGCTCCGCACCTCGTTCTGTCAAAGCTGCTCCTCGCAAAAAGAAAAAGATTTTAAAACTGCCCAAATAAATAGTTTGATCTTACCCAGCAGTCCCCTGCTCCTCCGAAACAAAAGGGGATTAACTTGTTACTTACACTGAAATTGACCGCTCAGCTGTAAGTTCGCTCCGCACCTCCTTCTGTCAAAGATGCTCCTCGCAAAAAGAAAAAGTTTTTAAAACTGCCCAAATAAATAGTTTTCCCTTACCCAGCAGTCCCCTGGTCCTCCGAAACAAAAGGGGATTAACTTTTAATTTACACTGAAATTGACTGCTCAGCTGTAAGTTCGCTCCGCACCTCGTTCTGTCAAAGCTGCTCCTCGCAAAAAGAAAAAGATTTTAAAACTGCCCAAATAAATAGTTTTTCCTTACCCAGCAGTCCCCTGGTCCTCCGAAACAAAAGGGGATTAACTTTTAACTGACACCGAAATTGACCGCTCAGCTGTAAGTTCGCTCTGCACCTCGTTCTGTCAAAGCTGCTCCTCGCAAAAAGAAAAAGATTTTAAAACTGCCCAAATAAATTGTTTTCCCATACCCAGCAGTCCCCTGGTCCTCCGAAACAAAAGGGGATTAACTTGTAATTTACACTGAAATTGACCGCTCAGCTGTAAGTTCGCTCCGCACCTCGTTCTGTCAAAGCTTCTCCTCGCAAAAAGAAAGAGATTTTAAAACTGCCCAAATAAATAGTTTTCCCTTACCCAGCAGTCCCCTGGTCCTCCGAAACAAAAGGGGATTAACTTGTAACTTACTGAAATTGACCGCTCAGCTGTAAGTTCGCTCCGCACATCGTTCTGTCAAAGCTGCTCCTCGCAAAAAGAAAAAGATTTTAAAACTGCCCAAATAAATAGTTTTCCCTTACCCAGCAGTCCCCTGGTCCTCCGAAACAAAAGGGGATTAACTTGTAACTTACTGAAATTGACCGCTCAGCTGCAAGTTCTCTCCGCACCTCGTTCTGTCAAAGCTGCGCCTCGTAAAAAGAAAAAGATTTTAAAACTGCCCAAATAAATAGTTTTCCCTTACCCAGCAGTCCCCTGGTCCTCCGAAACAAAAGGGGATTAACTTGTAACTTACACTGAAATTGACCGCTCAGCTGTAAGTTCGCTCCGCACCTCGTTCTGTCAAAGCTGCTCCTCGCAAAAAGAAAAAGATTTAAAAACTGCCCAAATAAATAGTTTTCCCTTACCCAGCAGTCCCCTGGTCCTCCGAAACAAAAGGGGATTAACTTGTAACTTACACTGAAATTGACCGCTCAACTGTAAGTTCGCTCCGCATCTCGTTCTGTCAAAGCTGCTCCACGCAAAAAGAAAAAGATTTTAAAACTGCCCAAATAAATAGTTTTCCCTTACCCAGCAGTCCCCTGGTCCTCCGAAACAAAAGGGGATTAACTTGTAACTTACACTGAAATTGACCGCTCAGCTGTAAATTCGCTCCGCACCTCGTTCTGTCAAACTGCTCCTCGCAGAAAGAAAAAGATTTTAAAACTGCCCTAATAAATTGTTTTCCATTACCCAGCAGTCCCCTGGTCCTCCGAAACAAAAGGGGATTAACTTGTAATTTACTGAAATTGACCGCTCAGCAGCATGTTCGCTCTGCACCTCGTTCTGTCAAAGCTGCTCCTCGCAAAAAGAAAAAGATTTTAAAACTGCCCAAATAAATAGTTTTCCCTCACCAAGCAGTCCCCTGGTCCTCCGAAACAAAAGGGGATTAACTTGTAATTTACACTGAAATTGACCGCTCAGCTGTAAGTTCGCTCCGCACCTCGTTCTGTCAAAGCTGCTCCTCGCAAAAAGAAAAAGATTTGAAAAATGCCCAAATAAATAGTTTTCCCTTACCCAGCAGTCCCCTGGTCCTCCGAAACAAAAGGGGATTAACTTGTAACTTACTGAAATTGACCGCTCAGCTGTAAGTTGGCTCCGCACCTCGTTCTGTCAAAGCTGCTCCTCGCAAAAAGAAAAAGATTTTAAAACTGCCCAAATAAATAGTTTTCCCTTACCCAGCAGTCCCCTGGTCCTCCGAAACAAAAGGGGATTAACTTGTAACTTACTGAAATTGACCGCTCAGCTGTCAGTTCGCTCTGCACCTCGTTCTGTCAAAGCTGCTCCTCGCAAAAAGAAAAAGATTTTAAAACTGCCCAAATAAATAGTTTTCCCTTACCCAGCAGTCCCCTGGTCCTCCGAAACAAAAGGGGATTAACTTGTAACTTACACTGAAATTGACCGCTCAGCTGTACGTTCGCTCCGCACCTCGTCCTGTCAAAGCTGCTCCTCGCAAAAAGAAAGAGATTTTAAAACTGCCCAAATAAATAGTTTTCCCTTACCCAGCAGTCCCCTGGTCCTCCGAAACAAAAGGGGATTAACTTGTCACTTACACTGAAATTGACCGCTCAGCTGTAAGTTCGCTCCGCACCTCGTTCTGTCAAAGCTGCTCCTCGCAAAAAGAAAAAGATTTTAAAACTGCCCAAATAAATAGCTTTCCCTTACCCAGCAGTCCCCTGGTCCTCCGAAACAAAAGGGGATTAACTTGTAACTTACTGAAATTGACCGCTCAGCTGTAAGTTCGCTCTGCACCTCGTTCTGTCAAAGCTGCTCCTCGCAAAAAGAAAAAGATTTTAAAACTGCCCAAATAAATAGTTTTCCCTTACCCAGCAGTCCCCTGGTCCTCCGAAACAAAAGGGGATTAACTTGTAATTTACACTGAAATTGAATGCTCAGCTGTAAGTTCGCTCCGCACCTCGTTCTGTCAAAGCTGCTCCTCGCAAAAAGAAAAAGATTTTAAAACTGCCCAAATAAATAGTTTTCCCTTACCAAGCAGTCCCCTGGTCCTCCGAAACAAAAGGGGATTAACTTGTAACTTACTGAAATTGACCGCTCAGCTGTAAATTGGCTCTGCACCTCGTTCTGTCAAAGCTGCTCCTCGCAAAAAGAAAAAGATTTTAAAACTGCCCAAATAAATAGTTTTCCCTTACCCAGCAGTCCCCTGGTCCTCCGAAACAAAAGGGGATTAACTTGTATCTTACACTGAAATTGACCGCTCAGCTGTAAGTTCGCTCCACACCTCGTCCTGTCAAAGCTGCTCCTCGCAAAAAGAAAGAGATTTTAAAACTGCCCAAATAAATAGTTTTCCCTTACCCAGCAGTCCCCTGGTCCTCCGAAACAAAAGGGGATTAACTTGTAACTTACACTGAAATTGACCGCTCAGCTGTAAATTCGCTCTGCACCTGGTTCTGTCAAAGCTGCTCCTCGCAAAAAGAAAGAGATTTTAAAACTGCCCAAATAAATAGTTTTCCCTTACCCAGCAGTCCCCTGGTCCTCCGAAACAAAAGGGGATTAACTTGTAACTTACTGAAATTGACCGCTCAGCTGTAAGTTCGCTCTGCACCTCGTTCTGTCAAAGCTGCTCCTCGCAAAAAGAAAAAGATTTTAAAACTGCCCAAATAAATAGTTTTCCCTTACCCAGCAGTCCCCTGGTCCTCCGAAACAAAAGGGGATTAACTTGTAATTTACACTGAAATTGAATGCTCAGCTGTAAGTTCGCTCCGCACCTCGTTCTGTCAAAGCTGCTCCTCGCAAAAAGAAAAAGATTTTAAAACTGTCCAAATAAATAGTTTTCCCTTACCAAGCAGTCCCCTGGTCCTCCGAAACAAAAGGGGATTAACTTGTAACTTACTGAAATTGACCGCTCAGCTGTAAATTGGCTCCGCACCTCGTTCTGTCAAAGCTGCTCCTCGCAAAAAGAAAAAGATTTTAAAACTGCCCAAATAAATAGTTTTCCCTTACCCAGCAGTCCCCTGGTCCTCCGAAACAAAAGGGGATTAACTTGTATCTTACACTGAAATTGACCGCTCAGCTGTAAGTTCGCTCCACACCTCGTCCTGTCAAAGCTGCTCCTCGCAAAAAGAAAGAGATTTTAAAACTGCCCAAATAAATAGTTTTCCCTTACCCAGCAGTCCCCTGGTCCTCCGAAACAAAAGGGGATTAACTTGTCACTTACACTGAAATTGACCGCTCAGCTGTAAGTTCGCTCCGCACCTCGTTCTGTCAAAGCTGCTCCTCGCAAAAAGAAAAAGATTTTAAAACTGCCCAAATAAATAGCTTTCCCTTACCCAGCAGTCCCCTGGTCCTCCGAAACAAAAGGGGATTAACTTGTAACTTACTGAAATTGACCGCTCAGCTGTAAGTTCGCTCTGCACCTCGTTCTGTCAAAGCTGCTCCTCGCAAAAAGAAAAAGATTTTAAAACTGCCCAAATAAATAGTTTTCCCTAACCCAGCAGTCCCCTGGTCCTCCGAAACAAAAGGGGATTAACTTGTAATTTACACTGAAATTGAATGCTCAGCTGTAAGTTCGCTCCGCACCTCGTTCTGTCAAAGCTGCTCCTCGCAAAAAGAAAAAGATTTTAAAACTGCCCAAATAAATAGTTTTCCCTTACCAAGCAGTCCCCTGGTCCTCCGAAACAAAAGGGGATTAACTTGTAACTTACTGAAATTGACCGCTCAGCTGTAAATTGGCTCCGCACCTCGTTCTGTCAAAGCTGCTCCTCGCAAAAAGAAAAAGATTTTAAAACTGCCCAAATAAATAGTTTTCCCTTACCCAGCAGTCCCCTGGTCCTCCGAAACAAAAGGGGATTAACTTGTATCTTACACTGAAATTGACCGCTCAGCTGTAAGTTCGCTCCACACCTCGTCCTGTCAAAGCTGCTCCTCGCAAAAAGAAAGAGATTTTAAAACTGCCCAAATAAATAGTTTTCCCTTACCCAGCAGTCCCCTGGTCCTCCGAAACAAAAGGGGATTAACTTGTAACTTACACTGAAATTGACCGCTCAGCTGTAAATTCGCTCTGCACCTGGTTCTGTCAAAGCTGCTCCTCGCAAAAAGAAAGAGATTTTAAAACTGCCCAAATAAATAGTTTTCCCTTACCCAGCAGTCCCCTGGTCCTCCGAAACAAAAGGGGATTAACTTGTAACTTATACTGAAATTGACCGCTCAGCTGTAAATTCGCTCCGCACCTCGTTCTGTCAAAGCTGCTCCTCGCAAAAAGAAAAAGATTTTAAAACTGCCCAAATAAATAGTTTTCCCTTACAAAGCAGTCCCCTGGTCCTCCGAAACAAAAGGGGATTAACTTGTCACTTACTGAAATTGACCGCTCAGCTGTAAGTTGGCTCCGCACCTCGTTCTGTCAAAGCTGCTCCTCGCAAAAAGAAAAAGATTTTAAAACTGCCCAAACAAATAGTTTTCCCTTACCCAGCAGTCCCCTGGTCCTCCGAAACAAAAGGGGATTAACTTGTAATTTACTGAAATTGACCGCTCAGCTGTAAGTTCGCTCCGCACCTCGTTCTGTCAAAGCTGCTCCTCGCAAAAAGAAAAAGATTTTAAAACTGCCCAAATAAATAGTTTTCCCTTCCCCAGCAGTCCCCTGGTCCTCCGAAACAAAAGGGGATTAACTTGTAACTTGCACTGAAATTGACCGCTCAGCTGTAAGTTCGCTCCGCACCTCGTTCTGTCAAAGCTGCTCCTCGCCAAAAGAAAAAGATTTTACAACTGCCCAAATAAATAGTTTTCCCTTACCCAGCAGTCCCCTGGTCCTCCGAAACAAAAGGGGATTAACTTGTAACTTACTGAAATTGACCGCTCAGCTGTAAGTTCGCTCCGCACCTCGTTCTGTCAAAGCTGCTCCTCGCAAAAAGAAAAAGATTTTAAAACTGCCCAAATAAATAGTTTTCCCTTCCCCAGCAGTCCCCTGGTCCTCCGAAACAAAAGGGGATTAACTTGTAACTTACTGAAATTGACCGCTCAGCTGTAAGTTCGCTCTGCACCTCGTTCTGTCAAAGCTGCTCCTCGCAAAAAGAAAAAGATTTTAAAACTGCCCAAATAAATAGTTTTCCCTTACCCAGCAGTCCCCTGGTCCTCCGAAACAAAAGGGGATTAACTTGTAACTTACACTGAAATTGACCGCTCAGCTGTAAATTCGCTCTGCACCGCGTCCTGCCAAAGCTGCTCCTCGCAAAAAGAAAGAGATTTTAAAACTGCCCAAATAAATAGTTTTCCCTTACCCAGCAGTCCCCTGGTCCTCCGAAACAAAAGGGGATTAACTTGTAACTCACACTAAAATTGACCGCTCAGCTGTAAGTTCGCTCTGCACCTCATTCTGTCAAAGCTGCTCCTCGCAAAAAGAAAAAGATTTTAAAACTGTCCAAATAAATAGTTTTCCCTTACCCAGCAGTCCCCTGGTCCTCCGAAACAAAAAGGGATTAACTTGTAACTTACTGAAATTGACTGCTCAGCTGTAAGTTCGCTCCGCACCTCGTTCTGTCAAAGCTGCTCCTCGCAAAAAGAAAAAGATTTTAAAACTTCCCAAATAAATAGTTTTCCCTTACCCAGCAGTCCCCTGGTCCTCCGAAACAAAAGGGGATTAACTTGTAACTTACACTGAAATTGACCGCTCAGCTGTAAGTTCGCTCCGCACTTCGTTCTGTCAAAGCTGCTCCTCGCAAAAAGAAAAAGATTTTAAAACTGCCCAAATAAATAGTTTTATCTTACCCAGCAGTCCCCTGGTCCTCCGAAACAAAAGGGGATTAACTTGTAACTTACACTGAAATTGACCGCTCAGCTGTAAGTTCGCTCCGCACCTCGTTCTGTCAAAGCTGCTCCTCGCAAAAAGAAAAAGATTTTAAAACTGCCCAAATAAATAGTGTTCCCTTACCCAGCAGTCCCCTGGTCCTCCGAAACAAAAGGGGATTAACTTGTAACTTACTGAAATTGACCGCTCAGCTGTAAGTTCGCTCTGCACCTCGTTCTGTCAAAGCTGCTCCTCGCAAAAAGAAAAAGATTTTAAAACTGCCCAAATAAATAGTTTGATCTTACCCAGCAGTCCCCTGCTCCTCCGAAACAAAAGGGGATTAACTTGTAACTTACTGAAATTGACCGCTCAGCTGTAAATTCGCTCCGCACATCGTTCTGTCAAAGCTGCTCCTCGCAAAAAGAAAAAGATTTTAAAACTGCCCAAATAAATAGTGTTCCCTTACCCAGCAGTCCCCTGGTCCTCCGAAACAAAAGGGGATTAACTTGTAACTTACTGAAATTGACCGCTCAGCTGTAAGTTCGCTCCGCACCTCGTTCTGTCAAAGCTGCTCCTCGCAAAAAGAAAAAGATTTTAAAACTGCCCAAATAAATAGTTTGATCTTACCCAGCAGTCCCCTGCTCCTCCGAAACAAAAGGGGATTAACTTGTAACTTACTGAAATTGACCGGTCAGCTGTAAGTTCGCTCCGCACATCGTTCTGTCAAAGCTGCTCCTCGCAAAAAGAAAAAGATTTTAAAACTGCCCAAATAAATAGTGTTCCCTTACCCAGCAGTCCCCTGGTCCTCCGAAACAAAAGGGGATTAACTTGTAACTTACTGAAATTGACCGCTCAGCTGTAAGTTCGCTCCGCACCTCGTTCTGTCAAAGCTGCACCTCGTAAAAAGAAAAAGATTTTAAAACTGCCCAAATAAATAGTTTTCCCTTACCCAGCAGTCCCCTGGTCCTCCGAAACAAAAGGGGTTTAACTTGTAACTTACACTGAAATTGACCGCTCAGCTGTAAGTTCGCTCCGCACCTCGTTCTGTCAAAGCTGCTCCTCGCAAAAAGAAAAAGATTTTAAAACTGCCCAAATAAATAGTTTTCCCTTACCCAGCAGTCCCCTGGTCCTCCGAAACAAAAGGGGATTAACTTGTAACTTACACTGAAATTGACCGCTCAGCTGTAAGTTCGCTCCGCACCTCGTTCTGTCAAAGCTGCTCCTCGCAAAAAGAAAAAGATTTTAAAACTGCCCAAATAAATAGTTTTCCCATACCCAGCAGTCCCCTGGTCCTCCGAAACAAAAGGGGATTAACTTGTAACTTACACTGAAATTGACCGCTCAGCTGTAAGTTCGCTCCGCATCTCGTTCTGTCAAAGCTGCTCCACGCAAAAAGAAAAGGATTTTAAATCTGCCCAAATAAATAGTTTTCCCTTACCCAGCAGTCCCCTGGTCCTCCGAAACAAAAGGGGATTAACTTGTAACTTACACTGAAATTGACCGCTCAGCTGTAAGTTCGCTCCGCACCTCGTTCTGTCAAAGCTGCTCCTCGCAAAAAGAAAAAGATTTTAAAACTGCCCAAATAAATAGTTTTCCCTTACCCAGCAGTCCCCTGGTCCTCTGAAACAAAAGGGGATTAACTTGTAACTTACACTGAAATTGACCGCTCAGCTGCAAGTTCGCTCCGCACCTTGTTCTGTCAAAGCTACTCCTCGCAAAAACTTTATACATAGAGATGGAGCTTCCTCCACTCTCAGCGCAGAGAGGGAGCTCCTTCCACTTTCAGCGTAGAGATGGAGCTCCCTCCACTTTATACATAGAGATGGAGCTCTCTCCACGTTATACATGGAGAGGGAGCTCCCTCCACTTTATACATAGAGAGGTAGTTCCCTCCACTTTATACATAGATAGGGAGCTCCCTCCACTTTATACATGGAGAGGGAGCTCCCTCCACTTTATACATAGAGATGGAGCTCCCTTCACTTTATACATGGAGAGGGAGCTCCCTCCATATTGTACATGGAGTGGGAGCTCCCTCCACTTTATACATGGAGATGGAGCTCCCTCCACTTTATACATAGAGATGGCGCTCCCTCCACTTTATACATAGAGATGGAGCTCCCTCCACTTTATACATGGTGTGGCAGTTCCCGCATCTTTATACATAGAGAGGGAGCTCCCTCCACTTTATACATGGAGAGGGAGCTCCCTCCGCTCTCAGCGTAGAGAGGGAGCTCCCTCCGCTCTCAGCGTAGCGAGGGAGCTCCCTCCACTCTCAGCGGAGAGAGGGAGCTCCCTCCGCTTTCAGCGTAGAGAGGGAGCTCAATCTATTTTATACAGCTGTCGAGGTGGGATGTGTACCCCTGTACCCAGGCCATTAGGTTGGGCCTCTGGATTACCTGACCGGTGATAACTCACGATGCGATTCCCTCCAGAATGGACATGGACACTGTCTGTCCCATAATACATGGACATGGACACTGTCTCTGCTGTAATGCTGTACATGGTTCCGAATCAGAGTCGTATCAGAGTCTCAAATTTTCACGTTTTAACTGGGCAAAGGCAAGAACAGAGTGAAACGGGATGGCTTTTGTCCCTGGATTCAGTGTACACTGCAGACAGATCAGTTACATTTACAATAGAAAAGCCATGAGTGAACACGGTCAATGCAATAATATGGGAAATGTAAATGATGCCTCTCATAATTGTTGCATCCGTTCAGTATGAGTGCAGATTTCAGTTTTCTTCCTCAGGGAGGTCTTACTCAGAAAATGTCATTGACAGTGAAATGATTCTGTTCTATCCACCACATTATTCACATCGCAGTCAAAGTTGCTTATGAAATGTGTTTGTTCAGGTGAGTGTAACTAATAGAAATGATCAGGGGTATAACCGTGTCAGTGGAGACTTATCCCCTGTATAAATCAGGACCCATTGGAATGGATCAGCTCCGAGTGCCCGCAGGGCTGTGGATTCCAGGCTAACAGAAGTCTCTGATTCTCACTGAAATGGGATATCCAGTAATGTATCAGATAGAAGACATTTACTATCCTGTACTTGCAGCAATTGGAGTTCCCGGTTAGCAGTATCTCAGCTGTTAATGGTCTAAATCGATGTTAACTGTGCTGGTGTACTCAGTATTTTTTCTCACTGTGTGTATTGCACAGCCGAATGTTCGTTTCCACCAATTTACTGCTGGACTCTCCTCATTGTCTACTCTTTCAGGTTTGTAGGTGTTCTATCATGTGTTTGCAGATATTGTTTTCTGTAACCGTGGCATTCTTACTTGATTATTCTGTGTATTGAATGTATTGGAATGAGATGTTTCAGTGAGGATCAATAATCAGACTATCAGGAGTTGTTACCATTTTCATAATGTGGATCTAACTGGTCCTGGAATATGTTCATGATTTTGTTTAGTGATTGCAAATGAGACATCTCACTGTCTCAGTGTTACAAGCGGACAGAACAAGATCCTTCCTCCCCAAAAACATGGCTCAGTTTAACTGGGATTTCAATGTATTTATTGATTATCACTGTTATCAAATTTTATTTCATTCTGTGTGTGTCTGACGCTGCTTCAGATGTTTAGCTACTGAACTGAGTTTGCAGCTGACACTTTCACTTCTCCTTCTCTGCTTCATTGTGGACCTTCACTGTCACTGGACTACATTATAAAATAGAAAGTATTGATGTGATGTTTTATTGGTTTTCACTCTGTTAGTTGGAATCAAGAGACTTTCCATTTATCTGTAGATTATCAGCTGCAGCGCTGATGTTAGTGTTTTATTAATTAAACAATCCCACATTCTAACAGATTACTTTATAATTCCAGGAGAAGGAATTTCAATGATTGTGAGGTTTGTCTGGAAGAAGCTTTCGATCCTGTTTATTCCATGCATTGGAGATGAAGTGAAGAGTGTAGGTGAACAGGTGGAGACTTGGGTGTTCTGTAGATACATTAAATTATTCACAGAGGTTTCACCATTGAACAAACTGACTCTGAGAATAGAATCATTGAACCTGGGGCTGTTGAACAGAACACAGAAGCAGAATGTTAGCAATAAATCATCTGCGAAAAGTAGCATTAAGTAACAATTTACAGGGTGTGAGTACTCCAGAGAAATAGGGAAGGAGAAAAGGAGCTGGGAGAACGAAACAGAGGGAAAGAGATAAGCAGAAGTAAAGAGAAAGAGAAAGAAGCAGCAGTGTAAGTAATTCACTCTCATGAAGTGCTGGAATGTCCAGAACAATTAGTGAGAGAAACAGAGTTGAAGTTGTCTGTTGTCAGATTGTGTTCATTTTCCTGTTGGACTTGATCCTCTGTGTTGATTTCTGTCAGGTCCTCATTGTATTTTGCAGAAAGTTCCTATTCCTTACGTAGTGACTGCATGAACTGAATAGAATCAGTTCTTCACCGTTTTTTTAAATTCATTCATGGAATGTGCGCATCGATGGCGAGGCCAACATTTATTGCCCATTCCTAATTGCACTTGAGAAGGTGGTGATGAGCTGCCTTCCTGAACCGCTGTAGTCCATGTGGGGTAGGTATACCCACAGTGCTGTTCGGAAGGGAGTTCCAGGATTTTGACCTAGTGACAGTGAAGGAACGGCGATATAGTTCCAAGTCAGAATGGTGTGTGGCTTGGAGGGGAACTTCAGGTCGTCATGTTCCCATACAGTTGCTGCTCTTTCCTTCGAGGTGTTGGAGGTCGCGGGTTTGGAAGGTACTGTCGATGGAGCCTTGGTGCATTTCTGCAGTGCATCTTGTAGATGGTACACACTGCTGACACTGTGCGTCAGTGGAGGAGGGAGTGAATGTTTGTAGATGGTGTGCAAATCAAGTGGGTTGCTTTGTTCTGGAGAGGGTCGAGCTTCTTGAGTGTTGTTGGAGCTGCACCCATCCAGGCAAGTGGAGAGTATTCCATCACACTCCTGACTTGTGCCTTGTTGATGGTGGACAGGCTTTGGAGAGTCAGGAGGTGAGTTACTCGCTGCCGGATTCCTAGCCTCTGAACTGCTCTTGTAACCATGGTATTTATATGGCCACTCCAGTTCAGTTTCTGTTCGATGGTCGCCCCTAGGATGTTGCTAGTGGGGGATTCAACGATGGTAATGCCGTTGAATGTCAAGGGGCGATGGTGATATTCTCTCTTGTTGGAGATGTTCATTGCCTGACACTTGTGTGGCGCAAGTTTTCCTTGCCAGTTATCAGCCCAAGCCTGGATATTGTCCAGGTCTTGCTGCATTTCTATGCATGGTAACTCATTATTTAAATACAGCACCTTAAAATCTCTGTGACTCATGAATTCAATAAAGAGCGAGGCTGAAATCAGAAATATATTTAAATTTATATTAAATTGCCGGTACTAACAAAATATATTGACTAAATTGGAGAAACAATGAACTGTTCTCCAACACCAATAACCACAGGGATTATTGTTTGAATGTATTAATTGAGTTGTATTACTGGGATCTATAGATTAGATTTCCTCTAACATTCTGCTGCAGTCTCTCCCTGTGAATCTCAGCCTCTCCTCTCACTGTATTGAATCCTCAGTCTCCTCATCCATTGCATCAGTTTATCCACTTTCCCAAACCATCTGCTCCAGTCTCCCCTCCTGCTCCAATATGTCCTTTTCCTTCTCTCCCTCTCAATCTCACTCTCTACCTCCACTTCCAGCTACCTCGTCCAACCTGATAGGAATACAGTAACATAGGAGCAGGAAGAGGCCATTCAGCCCTTCCAGCCTGCTCTGCCATTCTGGATCATGGCTGATACTCAGACTCAGCGCTGCAGTTTTCAGCCCTTTCCCATTTGGTAACAGTCCCTGTCGGTTCCCTGAACCCAGAGCAACAAACCAGCTACACATCCCACTGCCACCAATCCATCCCAAACAACAGTCTGGAGACAAATTCCCAATTAACCTATTGGATTCCATTTCTGTAAAACCCCTTCTCATTTCCCCACTGACACTGCATCCTCACTCAGTACTTCCAGTAGATCCGGTAATGACTTTATTCACTTTCTGCATCAATTTCCCAATTCATTATTAATAATTGTGTTTTCAAACATTTCACTGTGACAAAGCACTGCCCGGGTCAATGAATCAGTTTTCACTGCTCGATGCAGCAAAAAAGCTGGAAATTTCAGCCCAGATCCTGTCAAACTGCTGCTTTGTCTCCAGGTCTGATCAGTAATTTCTCTGCTTCCTTTTCTCTCTCTCTTCCAGTTAACTTGGTGGCGATTGTGATCCTGTCCCGAGGAAAGTGCGGTCTCTCCAAATGTATCACTGTCTACCTGGTGGGAATGGCAGTGTCTGATCTCCTGGTCGTTATCACTGATCCAATATTGAGCTGGATTGTTTCAATTTATTTCTCATATTCATTCCTGAGAATTACTCCTGTGTGTTCTCTCATTACCGTTCTGCTTTCTGCATCCACAGTTGTTTCTGTCTGGCTCACAGTCACTTTCACCTTTGACCGATTTGTGGCCATTTGTTGTGAGAAGCTGAAAACAAAATATTGCAGCGAGAAAAGGGCGGCTGTGGTTGTGGGAACAGTGAGTGTGCTGGGCTGTTTAGAGTCTCTCCCTTGGTACTTTACACTGGAACAACAATACATTATTGATAATGTTCCCATGGGTTGTGGTTATAAACTGAGCTTCTTTACTTCCCCCATATGGGGGGCAATTGAATTGTTTAACCGCATTTTAACCCCTTGTGTCCCGGTCTTTCTGATGTTGCTGCTCAATGTTCTGACTGTCAGACGGATTTTATTCTCCAGTAAAGTCCGCAGGGGATTCCGGCGCCACAGCAATGCAGAGAATCACAAGGACCCAGAGATGGAGAATCGCAGGAAATCAATTATTTTACTCTTCAGTGTATCCGGCAGTTTTATCCTGTTATTGGTGATCCAGGTTGAGTGTATCATTTACAGTCGAATTACAGATATTTATTATTATTCCTCCGACACTGACCCTCTCTTTATCACAAATCAACATCAAAGATGCTGCAGATTCTCAGTTCCTGCAGCAACACATGTATTTACATTGTGACCCAGACTAAATTCAGACAGGAGCTGAAGAAGGGGGTGAAATACCCTCTCAATCTCATTGTTAAATTAGTGAAATCATAGAAAGAGCTGAAGGGTTTCAAACACTGGAACTAAATCCCATTCCCCCTCCTCACCCACCCACCCCCCGACCCCCAGCTCCGCCTCCCACCCTCCACCCGCCTCTGTGATTATTTGACCGGCGCCATCTTTAGTCCTGGCAGCTGCCTGAGCGTGGCAGACCCTGACGTTTAACTGGAATAGTGTACGTTTGCGCATGTGCCAGTAGAGCGCCACCTTGTGGTTGCTGTTTCAACAAACGCCGCCAGTGGACAAAGCTGCAAAAAGCAGTGATTGTGTGGTGGTGAGAGAGGGGCAGTAACTGCAGTGAGACAGTGACACCAGCAGATGGAGATACTGAGATGGGGCAGTAACTGCAGTGAGACATGGACACCAGCAGATGGAGATGGTGAGAGGAGGTCAGTAACTGCAGTGAGGCAGTGACACCAGCAGATGGAGATGGTGAGCGGGCCAGTAACTGCAGTGACACAGAGACACCAGCAGATGGAGATGGTGAGAGGGGGACAGTCGCTGCAGTAAGACAGGGACACCAGGAGATGGAGATGGTGAGGAAGGGACAGTAACTGAATTGACACAGGGAGACCCGCAGATGGAGATGGTGAGAGGGGGCAGTAACTGCAGTGAGACAGGGACACCAGCAGATGGAGATGGTGAGAGGGGGACAGTAGCTGCAGTAAGACAGGGATACCAGCAGATGGAGATGGTGAGAGGAGGACAGTAGCTGCAGTAAGACAGGGACACCAGCAGATGGAGATGGTGAGTGTGGGACAGTAACTGCAGTGAGACAGGGGTACCAGCAGATGGAGATGCTGAGCCATTGCTGATGGGAGATTATGTGTAACTGAGTTTGAAATTTTCCAGAAGTTTGAGGAGGTTACTTTCGGTCAACTTGAGATGCTGAATGAAATAATTTCAATACAATTTGTGTTAAATGGCTATCTTGCTACTATGTAAACACTTGTAACATTAAACTGCTTGGAAACGTATTTTTAGTGATTGAAGATAATTTATAAATAAAACAACAGCATCAAATTAAACTCAAACAATCATTTACAAATAAAAACTCTCTGAATATGTTGTGTTGAGTTCTTCATCACTAACGTTATGACGTCTCTCTCTGTCTCTCATTTCTCTTTCTATGCTGGTAACTTCTGTCGGATAACTCAGAGTAATTGAAGTTTTGATCCGATTGTCTTTTGAAAGTTAATTTTGAATCTGCTTTCAGAAACCTGTCCGTGAATTTCAGACCAGAATAACTCCCTGCCTAATTGTTTCTCCCCTCTGCTAGTGTAAACTGTCTCTTCTCACGTCTCCAAACTGAGGGAAAGATTTTGAATACAATTAATTTCTCCAGGACAGCAACCGCAGAGGAGCTGAAACCTCCTGAATGTGGACAAAACATGAGCATTAATCCCTCTGAATCCCCCAGGAGAGCAGAGGAAAATAACAGTCAGGAAGCAAATGGAAACAAGTGACACTTTATTACAGCAGCAAAAAACTCTTTGTCAGAATGTGGAGGTCGTTATCGCTGAGCTTTATATGAACTGGAGGTGAGAAGTGGAAATTCTTTAATACAATTTGTGTTAAATGTCCATTTCCCAGCTTTGTAAACCCTTGTAACATTAAACTGGTAAATATTAAGTAGGTATTTTTAATTGATTACAGCCTAATGCATAAATACAGCAGCAGCAGTAATGTGCAAAGTATCATTGAGAAATATAACTGTAAATATGGGTGAGATTTGTGTGAAATGTCACCAGTTGTTAAAGTTCTCTTGGCTGCATCATTAACCGGGCTCGAGTTTAGTTTGAGACACAGTGGAATTGAAAATCTGAATAAAAACTGCCTGTAAACAGGCCTCTCCAGCAAAAACTCATTGCCAGAATTTCAAGGTAACTGCAGTGAGACATTTTCAGTCATTTTCTGAACTTTATGTTAACTGGAGGTGAATAGTGAAAGACATTTAATACAATTAGTGTTAAAAGGCCATTATCCAAACCAGCCTCTCCAAGTTTTAAATGACAGCAGTTTATTTGTTCTGTTAATGAGGATTTTGGGGGAGGGAGAGAGTGAGAGAGACAGACAGACAGGTTTCTGTGTGGAATGGTCCATTTGGGATATGGCTGGAATATCCCTCTCTCCCCAATTCCCTGTTTACACAGAGAGTCACCTTGGACTGTCCCATACCTGGGAGGCAGTGTCCAGATGAAGGAAGCTGATAGCTGGTTGGGTGAGCTGTATTTGGGGTGGACTGTCTGTATTGAGTGACAGGTTCTGGGATATATTAGGGCAACATCAGCCTCCATTCTTTCTTTCCATGCGGCTGGTTTGTGAAGGTGAGTTTCTGTATCTCAGTCTCTGTGTCTCTGTGCCCAGATGAATTGCAAGCTGATTAGAGTGTGTGTGTGTGTGTGTGTGTGTGTGAGAGAGAGTCCAGTCTGAATCCCCCGCTCTCTCTGTCCCAGTCCTGATCCTTGTCTCCAATTCCCACCCCAATCTCCCTCTCCAGGATCTTTTCCCCATGGATGAGCTGATGGAGGCAAGGTGCTAGATTCCAATGATGGAGCGCAGACCGTGTTGGATGGTGAGTATCACATCTTTATTGTCCCTCTCTGCCTTTCTCTCTCCTTTTGACTCAATCTCTCTCTTTCAATCTCTTTTTCAATCTCTCTGTGTCTATTTATCTCTGTTTCTCTCTCTGTTTATCTCTCTCTGTTCCTCAATCTCTCTCTCTCTCTGTTTCTCTGTCTGTGTGTTTCTCTCTCTCTCTCAATCTCTCTGTGTGTTTCTCTCTCTCTCTGTGTTTCTCTCTCTCTCTGTGTTTCTCTCTCTCTGTGTTTCTCTCTCTCTGTTCCTCAATCTCTCTCTCTCAGTTTCTCTCTCTCTGTGTTTCTCTTTCTCTCTGTTTCTCTCTCTCTGTTCCTCAATCTCTCTCTCTCTCAATCTCTCTCTCTCTCAGTTTCTCTCTCTCTCTGTTTCTCACTCTCAGTTTCTCTCTCTCTCTTTTTTTTCTCTCTCTCACTCTGGTTCTCTCTCCCTCTGTGTTACTCCATCTCTCCCTCTCTCACTTTGTGTTTGTCTCTCTCTCTGTTTCTCTCTGAATGATTGTGTGTCTTTCTGTCTCAATGGATTTCTTTGTCCTTCTCTCTCTCAATCTCTCTGTGATTCTCTGTGTGCCTTTCTCACTGGCTTTCTGTCTGTCTCTTTGCTGCCTGCAATCTCTTTGTGTCTCAGTTCTATCCCTGCACTTTTTTCCCTCTTTTTCTGTGTCTCTTTCGGCCTTTCCTCTATTCCTCTGTATTTCTTTCTACTGTATTTCTGACTTTGTCTTTTCTCTATTTCTTACTTTCTGTCTTTTTCTGACTTTGTCTTTTCTGTATTTGTCTTTTTCTGACTTTGTCTTTTCTGTGTTTCTGAGTTTCTGTCTTTTTCTGACTTTGTCTTTTCTGTATTTCTCTGAGTTTGTCTTTTCTGTATTTCTGAATTTGTCTTTTCTGTATTTCTCTGAGTTTGTCTTTTCTGTATTTCTCTGACTTTGTCTTTTCTGTATTTCTGACTTTGTCTTTTCTCTATTTCTCTGAGTTTGTCTTTTCTGTATTTCTCTGACTTTGTCTTTTCTGTATTTCTGACTTTGTCTTTTCTGTATTTCTCTGACTTTGTCTTTTCTGTATTTCTCTGACTTTGTCTTTTCTGTATTTCTGACTTTGTCTTTTCTCTATTTCTCTGAGTTTGTCTTTTCTGTATTTCTCTGACTTTGTCTTTTCTGTATTTCTGACTTTGTCTTTTCTCTATTTCTCTGAGTTTGTCTTTTCTGTATATCTCTGAGATTGTCTTTTCTCTATTTCTCTGAGTTTGTCTTTTCTCTATTTCTCTGACTTTGTCTTTTCTGTATTTCTCTGAGTTTGTCTTTTCTCTATTTCTCTGAGTTTGTCTTTTCTGTATTTCTGACTTTCTCTTTTTTCTATTTCGTTTGTCTTTTCTGTATTTCTCTAAATTTGTCTTTTCTGTATTTCTCTGAGTTTGTCTTTTCTGTATTTCTGACTTTGTCTTTTCTGTATTTCTGACTTTGTCTTTTCTGTATTTCTCTGAGTTTGTCTTTTCTGTATTTCTCTGACTTTGTCTTTTCTGTATTTCTGACTTTGTCTTTTCTCTATATCTCTGAGTTTGTCTTTTCTGTATTTCTCTGACTTTGTCTTTTCTGTATTTCTGACTTTGTTTTTTCTGTATTTCTCTGACTTTGTCTTTTCTGTATTTCTCTGACTTTGTCTTTTCTGTATTTCTGACTTTGTCTTTTCTCTATTTCTCTGAGTTTGTCTTTTCTGTATTTCTCTGACTTTGTCTTTTCTGTATTTCTGACTTTGTCTTTTCTCTATTTCTCTGAGTTTGTCTTTTCTGTATATCTCTGAGTTTGTCTTTTCTCTATTTCTCTGAGTTTGTCTTTTCTCTATTTCTCTGACTTTGTCTTTTCTGTATTTCTCTGAGTTTGTCTTTTCTCTATTTCTCTGAGTTTGTCTTTTCTGTATTTCTGACTTTCTCTTTTCTCTATTTCGTTTGTCTTTTCTGTATTTCTCTAAATTTGTCATTTCTGTATTTCTCTGAGTTTGTCTTTTCTGTATTTCTCTGACTTTGTCTTTTCTGTATTTCTCTGAGTTTGTCTTTTCTGTATTTCTGACTTTGTCTTATCTGTATTTCTGAATTTGTCTTTTCTGTATTTCTCTGAGTTTGTCTTTTCTGTATTTCTCTGACTTTGTCTTTTCTGTATTTCTGACTTTGTCTTTTCTCTATATCTCTGAGTTTGTCTTTTCTGTATTTCTCTGACTTTGTCTTTTCTGTATTTCTGACTTTGTCTTTTCTGTATTTCTCTGACTTTGTCTTTTCTGTATTTCTCTGACTTTGTCTTTTCTGTATTTCTGACTTTGTCTTTTCTCTATTTCTCTGAGTTTGTCTTTTCTGTATATCTCTGAGTTTGTCTTTTCTCTATTTCTCTGAGTTTGTCTTTTCTCTATTTCTCTGACTTTGTCTTTTCTGCATTTCTCTGAGTTTGTCTTTTCTCTATTTCTCTGAGTTTGTCTTTTCTGTATTTCTGACTTTCTCTTTTCTCTATTTCGTTTGTCTTTTCTGTATTTCTCTAAATTTGTCATTTCTGTATTTCTCTGAGTTTGTCTTTTCTGTATTTCTCTGACTTTGTCTTTTCTCTATTTCTCTGAGTTTGTCTTTTCTCTATTTCTGACTTTCTCTTTTCACTATTTCTGACTTTGTCTTTTCTCTATTTCTGACTTTGTCTTTTGTCTATTTCTGAGTTTCTGTCTTTTTCTCACTTTGGCTTTTCTCTATTTCTGACTTTCTCTTTTCACTATTTCTGACTTTGTCTTTTCTCTATTTCTGACTTTGTCTTTTGTCTATTTCTGAGTTTCTGTCTTTTTCTAACTTTGGCTTTTCTCTATTTCTCTGACTTTGTCTTTTCTCTATTTCTGAGTTTCTGTCTTTTTCTGACTTTGTCTTTTCTCTATTTCTGAGCTTCTGTCTTTTTCTGACTTTGACTTTTCTCTATTTCTCTGACTTTGTCTTTTCTCTATTTCTGAGTTTCTGTCTTTTTCTGACTTTGTCTTTTCTCTATTTCTGAGTTTCTGTCTTCTTCTGACTTTGTTTTTTCTGTGTTTCTGACTTTCTGTTGCTTCTCTATTTCTGACTGTCTGTTTCTATCTTTTCTCTCATTCTTTTTCTCTCCCTTCTTTGTATCTTTCTTATTCTCTCTCCTTTCGCTCTTTCTTTCTCTATATATCTTTTTGCTCCTTCTTTCTCTCTCTTTCTATCTTTTCTCTCTTGCTTTTTCTAACAGCCCCCCACAATTTTTCACCCCTGCAATTTATCCCCCCCTGCAATTTATCCCCCCCCCCCGCAATTATCCCCACCACCGCAATTATCCCCACCCCCGCAATTATCCCACCCCCGCGCAATTATCCCCCCGGCATTTATCCCCCCCGCAATTATCCCCACCCCCGCAATTATCCCGCCCCGCTAATATCCCCCCCGAAATTATCCGCACCCCCGCAATTATCCCCACCCCCGCAATTATCCCCACCGAAATTATCCGCACCCCCGCAATTATCCCCACCCCCGCAATTATCCCCCCCGCAATTATCCCCACCCCCGCAATTATCCCGCCCCGCTAATATTCCCCCCGAAATTATCCGCACCCCCGCAATTATCCCCACCCCCGCAATTATCCCCCCCGCAATTATCCGCACCCCCGCAATTATCCGCACCCCCGCAATTATCCCCAACCCCACAATTATCCCCACCCCCGCAATAATCCCCCCCGCGCAATTATCCCCACCCCCGCAATTATCCCCACCCCCGCAATTATCCCCACCCCCGCAATTATCCCCCCCGCAATTATCCCCACCCCCGCAATTATCCCCCCCCGCAATAAACCCCACCCGCAATTATCCCCACCCAGGCAATTATCCCCTCCCCCGCAATTATCCCCCCGCAAATATCCCCACCCGCAATTATCCCGCCCCGCAAATATCACCCCCGCAAATATCCCCACCCCCGCAAATATCCCGCCCCGCAAATATCCCCACCCCCGCAATTATCCCGCCCAGCAATTACCCCGCCCCGCAAATATCCCGCCCTCAAATATCCCCCCAGCAATTATCCCCTCCCCCGCAATTATCCCCCCCGCAAATATCCCCACCCGCAATTATCCCGCCCCGCAAATATCACCCCCGCAAATATCCCCACCCCCGCAATTAACCCCCCCGCAATTATCCCCACCCCCGCAATTATCCCGCCCCGCAATTGCCCCGCCCCGCAAATATCCCGCCCTCAAATATCCCCCCAGCAAATATCCCCACCCCCGCAAATATCCCAACCCGCAATTATCCCCCCGCAATTATCCACCCCCGCAATTATCCCGCCCCGCAATTATCCCACCCGCAATTATCCCCACCCCCGCAATTATCCCGCCCCGCAATTATCCCACCCCGCAAATATCCCGCCCCGCAAATATCCCCCGCAATTATCCGCACCCCCGCAATTATCCCCACCCCCGCGCAATTATCCCCACCCCCGCAATTATCCCGCCCCGCAATGATCCCGCCCCGCAAATATCCCCCCCGCAAATATCCCCACCCCCGCAAATATCCCGACCCCCGCAAATATCCCGCCCCGTAAATATACCGCCCCGCAAATATCCCACCCGCAATTATCCCCCCCGCAATTATCCCCACACCCGCAATTATCCACCCCCGCAATTATCCACCCCCGCAATTATCCCCCCCGCAATTATCCCCCCCCCGCAATTATCCCCACCCCCGCAATTATCCCGCCCCGCAAATATCCCCCCCGCAATTATCCGCACCCCCGCAATTATCCCCACCCCCGCAATTATCCCCACATCCGCAATTACCCCGCTCCGCTAATATCCCCACCCCCGCAATTATCCCCACCCCCGCAAATATCCCGACCCCCGCAAATATCCCGACCCCCGCAAATATCCCGCCCCGTAAATATACCGCCCCGCAAATATCCCACCCGCAATTATCCCCCCCGCAATTATCCCCACACCCGCAATTATCCACCCCCGCAATTATCTACCCCCGCAATTATCCCCCCCGCAATTATCCCCCCCGCAATTATCCCCACCCCCGCAATTATCCCGCACCGCAAATATCGCCCCCGCAATTATCCGCACCCCCGCAATTATCCCCACCCCCGCAATTATCCCCACATCCGCAATTACCCCGCTCCGCAAATATCCCCAACCCCGCAATTATCCCCACCCCCGCAATTATCCACCCCCGCAATTATCCCCCCGCAATTATCCCCCCGCAATTATCCCCCAGCAATTATCCCCCCCGCAATTATCCCCTCCGCAATTATCCACCACCGAAATTATTCCCTCCACGCAATTATCCCCCCTAGCGCAATTCACACCCCCGCACAATTATCCCCCCCCGCAATTATCCCCACCCCGACAATTATCCCGCCCCGCAAATATCACCCCCCGCAAATATCCCCACCCCCTCAAATATCCCGCTCCGCAAATTTCCCGCCACGCAAATATCCCCCCCGCAATTATCCCCCCCACAATTATCCCCACGCCCGCAATTATCCCACCCCGCAATTATCCCCCCCGCAATTATCCCCACCCCCGCAATTATCCCGCCCCGCAATTATCCCGCCCCGCAAATATCCCCCCCGCAATTATCCGCACCCCCGCAATTATCCCCACCCCCGCAATTATCCACACCCCCGCAATTATCCCGCCCCGCAATTATCCCCACCCCCGTAATTATCCCCACCCCCGCAATTATCCCCACCCCGCAAATATCCCCCCCCCGGCAAATATCCCCACACCCGCAAATATCCCGCCCCGCAAAGATCCCCCCCCGCAATTATCCCCACCCCCGCAATTGTCCCCCCCGCAATTATCCCCCCCGCAATTATCCCCCCCGCAATTATCCCCCCCGCAATTATCCACCCCCGCAATTATCCACCCCCGCAATTATCCACCCCCGCAATTACCCCCCCCGCAATTATCCACCCCCGCAATTATCCACCCCCGCAATTATCCCCACCCCCGCAATTATCCTGCCCCACAATTATCCCCACCCCCGCAATTATCCCCACCCCCGCAATTATCCCCCCTGCAATCATCCCCACCCCCGCAATTATCCAGCCCCTCAATTATCCCCCCCGCAATTATCCACCCCCACAATTATCCACCCCCGCAATTATCCACCCCCGCAATTACCCCCCCCGCAATTATCCTCCCCCGCAATTATCCACCCCCACAATTATCCACCCCCGCAATTATCCACCCCCGCAATTACCCCCCCCGCAATTATCCACCCCCGCAATTATCCACCCCCGCAATTACCCCCCCCCGCAATTATCCACCCCCGCAATTATCCACCCCCGCAATTATCCCCACCCCCGCAATTATCCTGCCCCACAATTATCCCCACCCCCGCAATTATCCCCACCCCCGCAATTATCCCCCCTGCAATCATCCCCACCCCCGCAATTATCCAGCCCCTCAATTATCCCCTCCGCAATTATCCCCCCGCAATTATCCCCCCCGCAATTATCCACCCCCGCAATTATCCACCCCCGCAATTATCCACCCCCGCAATTACCCCCCCCCGCAATTATCCACCCCCGCAATTATCCCCACCCGCAATTATCCCCACCCCCGCAATTATCCTGCCCCACAATTATCCCCACACCCGCTATTATCCCCACCCCCGCAATTATCCCCCCCGCAATTATCCCCACCCCAGCAATTATCCCCACCCCCGCAATTATCCCCCCTGCAATCATCCCCACCCCCGCAATTATCCAGCCCCTCAATTATCCCCCCCGCAATTTATCCCCCCCGTAATTTATCCCCCCCGTAATTTATCCCCCCCCGTAATTTATCCCCCCCGCAATTTATCCCCCCGCAAATTATCCCCACCAAATTATCCCCCCCGCTATTTTATCCCCCCGCAATTTATTCCCCCCGCAATTTATCCCCCCAGCAAATTTAGTCCCCCTCCCCTGCATTTATTCCCCGCCTCAATTTCACGCCACCCGGCTGCAAAATTTCCTCCAACCGCAATTTATATCCACGATGCAAATTTTATCCCCTGCAATATTCCCCCCCCCGGGTAACATTTCCCCCTTGTACAGACCCCCACCAATCTAAATAATCCTCATCTGCAGACCCCTATCTGATATTTCCTGTTAACTGACCCCCATCTAATACCCTCACTATCAACAGACCCAGGAACAGACCCCCATCTAATTATCCCATTCCCCCTGTTACAAGACAACCCATCTAGATACCCCCCAGGACCGAGCCCCATCTAGATACCCCCCCAGGACTGAGTCCCATCTAGATACCCCCCAGGACGGAGTCCCAACGAAATACCCCCCCAGGAGCAGACTCCCATCGAAATACCCCCCCCAGGAGCAGACTCCCATCGCAATACCCCGCCAATAACAGACTCCCATCTAGATACCCCGCCGGGGACAGACTCCAATCTAAAAATATCCCTGGGGACAGACCCCCATCTAAATACATCCCCGGGGACAGACCCCCAACTCAATACATCCCCGGGGACAGACGCCCATCTGAATACATCCCCGGGGACAGACTCCCATCTGGATAACCCCCCCCAGGACCGAGTCCCATCTAGATACCCCCCCAGGAACAGACTCCCATCTAGATACCCCCCCAGGACCGAGTCCCATCTAGATACCCCCCCAGGAACAGACTCCCATCTAGATACCCCCCCAGGAACAGACTCCCATCTGGATAACCCCCCCAGGATCAGACTCCCATCTCGATACCCCCCCAGGACCGAGTCCCATCCACATACCCCCCAGGAACAGACTCCCATCTGGATAACCCCCCCAGGACCGAGTCCCATCTAGATACCCCCCCCCCCAGGAACAGACTCCCATCTAGATACCCCCCCCAGGAACAGACTCCCATCTGGATACACCCCCCTGGACCGAGTCCCATCTAAATACTCCCCCAGGAACAGACTCCCATCTAGATACCCCCCAGGACAGAGTCCCATCTAGATACCCCCCCAGGAACAGACTCCCATCTTGATACCCCCCAGGAACAGACTCCCATCTGGATACCCCCCCAGGACCGAGTCCCATCTAGAAAACCCCCCACGAACAGACACCCATCTAGATACCCCCCCAGGACCGAGTCCCATCTAGATACCCCCCCAGGAACAGACTCCCATCTAGATACCCTCCCAGGACCGAGTGCCATCTAAATACCCCCCCCAGGAAAAGACTGCCATCTAAATACCCCGCCAATAACAGACGCCCATCCAGATACCCGCCCGGGGACAGACTCCCATCTAACTACCCCCCGGGGACAGAACCTCATCTAATTATTCCCTTATAATACCCCTGTTACAAATACCTGACGGGACAGACCCCCATCTAAATACATCCCCGGGGACAGACCCCCATCTAATTATACCCTTATAATACCCCTGTTACAAATACATCCCCGGGGACAGACCCCCATCTAGCTACACCCCCCGGGGACAGACCCCCATCTAATTATACCCTTATAATACCCCTGTTACAAATACCTGACGGGAACAGATCCCCATCTAAATACTAACCCCGGGGACAGACCCCCAACTAAATACCCCCCCGGGGACAGACCCGCATCTAAATACATCCCAGGGGGCAGACCCCCATCAAAATACATCCCCGGGGATAGACCACCATCAAAATACATCCCCGGAGACAGACCCCAATCTAAATACATCCCCCAGGACAGACCGCCATCTAAATACATCCCCGGGGACAGACCGCTATCTAAATACCTCCCCAGGGACTGACCCCCATTTAGATGCAATCGCAGGAGGTGTAATACCTGCCCCTTTACCTCCTCTCTCCTCACTATCCCAGGCCCCAAACACTCCTTTCAGGTGAAGCAGCGATTTACTTGTACTTCCTTCAATGTAGTATACTGTATTCGCTGCTCACAGTGTGGTCTCCTCTACATTGGGGAGACCAAGCGCAGACTGGGTGACCGCTTTGCGGAACATCTCCGCTCAGTCCGCAAGCAGGACCCTGAGCTTCCGGTTGCTTGCCATTTCAACACTCCCCCCTGCTCTCATGCTCACATCTCTGTCCTGGGATTGCTGCAGTGTTCCAGTGAACATCAACGCAAGCTCGAGGAACAGCATCTCATCTACCGATTAGGCACACTACAGCCTGCCGGACTGAACATTGAGTTCAATAATTTCAGAGCATGACAGCCCCCCACTTTACTTTCATTTTCAGTCATTTTTAGTTATTTTTTCTTCCTTTTTTTTGGCATTCCTTTTTACATTTTTTACAATCTTTTTTTGTATTTATTTCAGTTCATCTCAGTTTGTTCAGTTTGCTCACCCACTGTTTTTTTCAGGTTGCTTTTCTTCAGGTTTGCACTTGCTGATGTTCAATATTCAGTATATTCACACCTAATCTGTACTAATGCTTTGTCTTTCAACACACCATTAACATATTGTTTGCCTTTGCTCCGTGACCTTTTGGTCAGCTATGTGGCCTGGTCCAATCTGCACCTTCTCCTTTGTTATCTCTTGCCCAACCCCCACCTCACTTGTTTATAATCTGTGACTTTTCTAATATTTGTCAGTTCCGAAGAAGGGTCACTGACCCGAAACGTTAACTCTGCTTCTCTTTCCACAGATGCTGCCAGACCTGCTGAGTGAATCCAGCATTTCTTGTTTTTGTCCCCCATTTAGATTGCCCACCCGGGGACAGACCCCCATCGAAATAGATCCCCGGGGACAGACCCCGATCTAAATAGATCCCCGGGGACAGACCGCCATCATAATACATCCCCGGGGACAGACCCCCATCTAAATACATCCCCGGGGACAGTCCACCATCTAAATACATCCCCGGGGACAGACCCCCATCTAAAAACATCCCCGGGGACAGATCGCCATCTAAATACATCCCCGGGGACATACCCTTATTTAGATAGCCCACCCGGGGACAGACCCCATCTAAATACATCCCCGGGGACAGACCGCCATCTAAATACATCCCCGGGGACATACCCTTTTTTAGATAGCCCACCCGGGAAAAGACCACCATCTAAATACATCCCCGGGGACAGACCCCCATTTAGATAGCCCACCCGGGGACAGACCCCAATCTAACTACCACCCCCCCCCACCCCGGGGACAGACCCCCATCTAATTATACCCTTATAATTCACCTGTTACAAATACCGCCCGGGAACAGAACCCCATCTAACTACCACACCCCCCCGGGGACAATCCCCCATCTATCTTCCCCTCCCCGGGGACAGACCCCCATCTAAATACCATCTGAATATGCAGAGACAGAAAGTTCTGGAGGGGCAGAGATACCAAGGAAGATGTGCTCACAGAATAGAGAGGGGTTTCATGGGACAGGTGGGAGGGAAGTGCAGAGATAATCTTGCAGGAAAGGAGGAGTAGAGATGGAAAGATTCAGGGATTTGGAAGTGAGTGACAGAAGAAATGGACTGAGAGAGAGACAGATAAAGATGCAGAGAGTTGCAGAAATAGAGTGACAATGGAAACTTGTGAGACTCCAGAGAGAGGCAGAGATAGAAAGGATGTTGAGAGATACAGAGATAGGGATTTAAAGATGTGAAGAAACAGAGTTCGGAACAAAGAGGAAGGTGCAGGGAACAAGTTGCAGCAAGAGATGGGGAGAGGGAAATCTATGGGATTACATTGACTGTTCTGGAGCAGCGATTCCCAAACTATTCCCTTTGGAGCACCATCCAGCCCCCTCCCTTGTGGTAAAAAAAATCCACAGACCCCCGAAAACACCAAATCAAAATACTGAGGATGCTGGAAATCTGAAATAAAAACCGTGCTGGAAATACTGAGCATTTCCAGCAATATGTTTTTCTATCAGCCCCGAAATCACACAGTCTTCTTTTCTGGATCTAGAAATTAATTTGACAATGACAAATATATATTTATTATTACTTTCCCTCTCCGGTTAAAGCTCTTGTCGGAGAATTCCACGTGGCCAAAAGATTCTCCCTCTGCATCATCACAGCTGCAGCTTCCGAAAAGATTCTCCTTTGGAATAAGAGAAATAAAATTGATTCAAACAAAGCAAAGCATTTTTGCACAGAAATGAAACACAGCGAGAGCCCAGGACACTCTCTCAAACTCACTGACATAAAACAATCTCTCAGTGACTTACAAACACATCCCCTGACACAAAGCCAGAGACTGGGAAGTGTAGATGTGTTTACCCTGTCATTTCCTGCTGTCTCTCTCTCCCTCTCTCTTTCTATTTCTCTGTGTGTCTCTCTACATCTGTTTCTGCCTCATTGTAAAAGCACACAAACACTGGTGACCCCCGTCACCTCTCCTGCAGAAGGATAGAGAGAGAAATCCGCATTCCCATCCCTGAAAATCTGAATTCAAATGGTCCCCCGGTGTTTCATTTCACTGTCAAATTCAGCCCACAGCCTCAAACACCAGCAATATTCGGGAATGAGAACAAGCCTTTACATACCTTCACATTTCACCCATTTCATTGCTGATTCACAGAAGTATCTGACACTCAATGAATCAATTTTTAAAGTGGTCGTCACTGTTGCAACGTTGGAAATGCTGTCGGCCATTGATGCACAGCAAGATCCCACAAGCAGCAGTGTGCTTACAGCCAGCTACCCCTCTCTCCCCCTCTGATTCCCTCACTCTCCTGCATGTCTCTCCCTCCTGTTACTCTCATTCAGAGATACAGATGGAGAGAGAGAGAGCAATTCACGTCACTGCCAAAACACCAGCATTATTCGGGAATTATACCGGCTTGAAGCTCCGGACTTAAATTCCAGGCCTTCAGGAGAGCTTTACACACAATGAATTCACTTCGAAAATGCAGTCACTGTCACAATGCAGGGAATTCTGCAGGCAAGCTGTGCCCAGCAAGATCCCAGCAATGGTGACACTTCAAAATTCAGTTTACCAAGATTTTGAGTGTGGATTTCTCTCTCTCTCTGTCTTTCTCCATCTTTCTCTGCCTTCCCTCCCTCATCCACACTCCGCCTGTCTCTCTCTCTCTCTCTCTCTCTCTGTTTAACCTGCCACCTCCAGCTGTTTCTCTCTCTCCCTCTTTTTCTCTCCATCTGTTTGTGCCTCAGTGCTGTAATGTAAGAATTGATGCAGGGAATGTAAGCACAGCAGGATCCCACAATGTGATCATAGCCAGATATCCTATCACAGTCCTCTGAAAATGCTGAACTCCATCTTTAAACTTTTCACAAACCTTTCTACAGCTTCACGTTCAGCTCTTGTAAATATTGGCCCTCAGGAGCAGTTGAGAATCAATGAACTAATTTTTAAAGTGGTCCTCACTGTTGCAATGCAGGAAACCTGTAGGCAATCGGTGCACAGCAAGATCCCAAAGGCAACAATATGCTAATATGCAGATAATCTGTTTTTCGTGACGTAAGTTTCGAGATCCCAGAGGGAGGGACATTCCTGCAGCTTGAAAATCTCAAACACCCCTCTCCCTGTCTTTCTCCTGCTCCCTCCCCCCTGCACCCCATCCACATCTGTTTCTTTTTCTCTCGATCTGGGATTTAATCCAGATTGAAAATCCGCTGAAATGTTTCTGTCACCGTTTAAAATAACCACACATCACCTTCGAGTCATAGAGAGATACAGCACTAAAACAGGCCCTTCGGCCCAACGTTGACAATCAGCCATCCATTTATGCTAATCCGACATTCATGCCATTTTTCCCCCTCTCACATCCCCACCTTCCCTCAATTCTCCGACCACCTACCTACACGAGGGGCAATTTTTATAATGGCCAATTCACCTATCAACCCGCAAGTCTTTGGCATGTGGCAGGAAATCAGAGCACCCGGAGGAAACCCACACGGAGAACTTGCAAACTCTGCACAGGCAGTACCCAGAACCCAACCTGGGTTGCTGGAGCTGTGAGGCTGCGGTGCTAACCACTTAGCCGCTGCAGGAAAGTCCCTCCCTCTGCGATCCCGATTCTGTCTCACCATTTCAAATAACGACAAATCATATTGCTGTGTGTGGCATTTTTTTTATTTATTAAAGGTTTAATTGGAGAAGGAGAGTGTGAAACCGAGACAGAGAAGAGAAAGCTTGGGGAGAGATAGCGACACAGGGAAAGAATGTGGAGACAGAGAGAAAGCTCAGACCTACAGTAAAATGAATTAAAATGGGCACCGTGCATCTTATTTCACTGTTAGCTTCCTAGCATTGACCAAAACACCAGCAAAACTCACAGACAGGGCTGGAAGGAGCAAGTGGCAAATGGGACTCCCTCCTGGGGCTGCTCCTTTAACCCCAGGCTTTCAATCTGTATAAAACACCAGAAGCCCCAATCCAACATGAAATGGTTAACCCAGGGCCCCAGACAGGAAATTAAACCGCAGGCTAATAAACAGACACAACTCACGTGGGCCCTTTGGGTGCAGCCTGTGGACAAGGCCTCAGTCCATCCCCTCTGGAGGAAGCTCCTGTCCAAGGATTCCTCGTCCCAGACTTTCCCGCTTTTCATCTTCACCATGCAGTTTTCAGAATGAAAATTCCTGAGGCAAGAGGGAGAGAGAGAAAATTGATTAAAAGGCATTGTTAAACAAAATAGCACAGCAAGAGCCCAGCAATTGCCCTCGGTTACACAGATAATCTCTCAGCAACACCCAAATACAAACAAATCAGTTAATAAAGCAGAGGCTAAAATGGTTCAGACAGTTCCCTCCACCAGTGCGTGTCTGTGTGTCTGTCTGTTTATCTCTCTCCGTGTCTCTGTATCTCTCTCTCTGTTCCTATCTCAGTCACCGCTGTGACCCTCTCTCTTGCTCTCTCTGTCCATATCGGGCTTTTTCCCCTCAATTTTGTATCTGATCTTAGTTGAAATAAGCTATGAAATATTTCTGTCTCACCATTTAAAACAACAACAAATCATATTGCAGTGTGTGATATGTTTTTAACTATTAAAGGTTGAAATAGAGAGACAGAGGGAAAGAAAGCTGGAGAGAGACAGAGAGAGAAATCTCAACTCAGAACTTCAGTAAAATGAATTGAAATGGGCTCCGTACATTTTATTTAACAGCAAAGCTTCAGAACATTGTCCAAAGCACACAGATTATTCTAGAACTGTTACAAGCCTTTAGAAACTATGACATTTGTGACTTAATTCCTAGCTTTTGAAGCTCAGAGTTAATTTTTTAAAGTGGTCGTCACTGTTGCAATGTTGGAAATGTTGCAGGCCATTGCTGCACAGCAAGATCCCACAAGCAGCAGTGTGATAACAGCAGGCTACCCCTCCTCTCCCCCTCTGATTCCCTCCATGTTTCCCTCACTCTCCTGCGTCTCTCTCCCTCCTATTACTCTCATTCAGACAGACAGAGAAATCCATTCTCAGAACCTCACTGTCAATTCAAATGGATGCTGCACATTTCATTTCACCCTCAAATTCACAGCACTGCCCAAAACACCAGCATTACTCGGGAATTAAAACAAGCCTTTATACAGCTACACCTTTCCGATGTTTCATTTAGTCTTGCGAGGTGGGCCCCAGGGAGGATATTAAACCTCAGGGTAATAAACAGACACAACTCACGTGGGCCCTTTGGGTGCAGCCTGTGGACAAGGCCTCAGTCCATCCCCTCTGGAGGAAGCTCCTGTCCAAGGATTCCTCGTCCCAAACTTTCCCTCTTTTCACCTTCACCATGCAGTTTTCGGAATGAAAATTCCTCAGGGGAAAGAAGGAGAAAAAAATTGGATTAAAATACAAAGCGAGGACATTTTTAAACAAAATTGCATAGCAAGAGCCCAGAGTTTCCTCTCAGTTACACAGACAATCAGCAATATTCAAATACAATCAAATCACAGTTATGAACCAGATTGAGACAGAGAGAGCACACACACAGATACACAGACACACACACTGAATCATACTGGGGAATGTGTCTACTCTCTCTGGAGAGAGAGTGAAAGTTGGGTTTTGTGATTGGAACTGAGATCTTCAAACACAGTTTATATCCTGAGTGAGCTGTTTGCAAACTCCACCCCTTGAGCCTCTGACATGTTGTGCTGTCGCTCAATGTCCTGCCTCAGGGGCGGGGGAGGGGGCCTGTCCATTGATATGTTAATCCCAGGACAGGGCCTTCCTGACTTTTCCAGTCCTTTGATATGTTAATCCCAGCGCAGCAATGCTTTCAGCCATCTCTTAGTTCATTTTAAACCTTTCATTCTTTACCTGCAGTTTCAAAATATCAAACACTGATCCAACCCTCCCCCCTCAAACCCTCACACTAAACCCACAAAAAAGACTGAGGCGCAAGGGAAGAGCCAACTGTGTAACAGCCCCGACAATCACATTTCTCTGCAGCACCTGTGGAAGAGCTTGTCACTCTGGAATTGGCCTTTATAGCCACTCCAGGCGCTGCTTCACAAACCACTGACCACCTCCAGGCACTTACCCATTGTCTCTCGAGATAAGGAGGCCAAAGAAGAAACCCACAATACAGGACTGGGCAGATAATGGGGATTGTTACTGAGGTTGTGTTTGGGGATTTTTACTGACATCAGTGTGGATTTCAAAGTGTGTCTCCCCTTCCCTCACTTCGAAAGTCTCTCAGTGTTGTTGTTGTGTGTTGACAGCTTTTCCAGTGTCCAGTCCCTTTCAACTTTTAATAAAATCTGTGGAACACAAATAAATGTAAAGTTTCTCCTTCAAGCTATTTTGTCTTCCCTCTTTCACTGTCTTTCTCTGTCACTGCCCTGTCTCTCTCTCTGTCTCTCTCAGGACTGGGCAGACACTGGGGATTGTTACTGACGTTCTGTTGGTCATTTTTACTGACATCAGTGTGGATTGTAAAATCTGTGTGTGTGTGTGTGTGTGTCTGTCTGTCCCTTTATGGATGTGTCTGTGTGTGTCTGGATGTGTGTGTGTGAGAGAGAGAGAATATCAGGGTCACGTCGCTACATCTCTATCTTTCCTTCTCACTCTGTTTCTCCTTCTCTCTCCCTCTCTCATAGAAACATAGAAAATAGGAGCAGGAGCAGGCCATTTGGCCCTTTGGGCCTGCTCCGTCATTCAATAAAGATCATGACCGATGGTCTATTTCAGTCCCCTGTTCCCACTTTGTCCCCATACCCCTTGATCCCTTTGACATTAAGAAATATATCTCTCTCCTCCATGAATATATTTAATGACTTGGCCTTCACTGCCTTCTGCAGTAGAGAATTCCACATGTTCACTCCCCTCTACCCCATCCATCTCTCCCCCTCTATCTCCGTCTCCACCCTCTATCTACCAATCCCCCTGAATCTCACTCTCTTCCTCTATCTCCCAAGCACCCGCTATCTCCCTCTCCCCCTCTATCTCCCTTGCCCCCCCATCTATCTCCCTCTCCCCCTCTATCTCCCTCTCCCCCTCTATCTCCCTCTCCCCATCTATCTCCCTCACCCCCTCTATCTGCCTCTCCCCTCTATCTCCCAATCCCCCTCTATCCCCCTCTCCACCCACTATCTCCCTCACCCCCTCTATCTCCCTCACCCCCCTCTATCTCCCTCTCCCCCCTATCTCCCTCTCCCCCCTCTATCTCCCTCACCCCCCTCTATCTCCCTCACCCCCCTCTATCTCCCTCACCCCCCTCTATCTCCCAATCCCCCTCTATCTCCCTCTCCCCCTCTATCTCCTACTCCCTCCCAATCTCACTCTCCCCCTATCTCCCTCTCCCCCTCTATCTCCCTCACCCCCCTCTATCTCCCTCACCCCCCTCTATCTCCCTCACCCCCCTCTATCTCCCTCTGCCCCTCTATCTCCCTCTCCCACTCTGTCTCACACATCCCCTCGATCTCACTCTTCCCCTCTATCTCACTCTTCCCCTCTATCTCACTCTCCCCCTCTATCTCATGCTCTCCCTCTATCTGTCTCTCCCCCCTCTATCTCCATCTGCCCCTCTCTCTCCCTCTGCCCCTCTCTCTCCCTCTGCCCCTCTATCTCCCTATCCCCCTCTATCTCCCTCTCCCCCTCTATCTCACACACCCGCTCTATCTCACACACCCCCTCTATCTCAATCTTCCCATCTATCTCACTCTTCCCTTCTATCTCACTCTTCCCTCTCTATCTCACTCTCCCCCTCTGTCTCACTCTCCCCCTCCATCTCACTCTCCCCCTCCATCTCACTCTCCCCCTCTATCTCACTCTCCCCCTCCATCTGCCTCTCCCCCTCTATCTGCCCCTCTCCCTCTATCTGCCTCTCCCACTCTCTCTCCCTCTGCCCCTCTATCTCCCTCTCCCCCTCTATCTCACACACCCCCTCGATCTCACACACCCCCTCTATCTCCCTCTCCCCCTCTGTCTGCCTCTCCCCCTCTATCTGCCTCTCCCCCTCTCTCTCCCTCTCCCCTCTATCTCCCTCTCCCCCTCGAACTCACACACCCCCTCTATCTCACACACCCCCTCTATCTCACACACCCCCTCTATCTGACACACCCCCTCTATCTCCCTCTCCCCCTCTATCTCCCTCTCCCCCTCTATCTCACAAACCTCCTCTATCTCACACACCCCCTCTATCTCACACACCCCCTCTATCTGTCTCTCACCCTCTATCTCACACACCCCCACTCTCTCACACACCCCCACTCTCTCAGACACGCCCACTCTCTCTCACACCCCCACTATCTCACACACCCCCTCGATCTCACCCCCCCCACTATCTCACACACCCCCACTATCTCACACACACCCACTATATCACACACCCCCTCGATCTCACACACCCCCTCGATCTCACACACCCCTTCTATCTCACACACCCCCACTATCTCACACACCCCCTCTATCTCACTCTCCCCCCTTTTTTCCCTCTCCCCCTCTATCTCACACACCCCCTCGATCTCACACACCCCCTCTATCTCCCTCTCCCCCTCTATCTCCCTCTCCCCCTCTATCTCACTCTCCCCCTCTATCTCCCTCTCCCCCTCTATCTCACACACCCCCTCTATCTCCCTCTCCCCCTCTATCTCACTCTCCCCCTGTATCTCACTCTCCCCCTCTATCTCACTCTCCCCCTGTATCTCACTCTCCCCCTCTATCTCACTCTCCCCCTCTATCTCACTCTCACCCTCTATCTCACTCTCACCCTCGATCTCACTCTCCCCCTCGATCTCACTCTCCCCCTCTATCTGACTCTTCCCCTCGATCTCACACACCCCCGCTATCTCACACACCCCCGTTATCTCACACGCCCCCACTGTCTCACACCCGCCCCACTATCTCACACCCCCCACTATCTCACACCCACCCTGTCTCACAACCCCCCTATCTCACACCCCCCTCTATCTCACCCCCCCTCTATCTCACCCCCCCACTATCTCACACACCCCCCACTATCTCACACCCCCCCACTATCTCACACCCCCCCTATCTCACACCCCCCTCTATCTCACCCCACCTCTATCTCACCCCCCTCTATCTCACCCCCCCTCTATCTCACCCCCCTCTATCTCGCACACCCCCTCTATCTCACACCCCCCCTCTATCTCCCTCTCCCCCTCCATCTCACTCTTCCCCTCTATCTCACGCTCTCCCTCTATCTGTCTCTCCCCCTCACTCCCCCTCTCTCTCCCTCTCCCCATCTCTCTCCCTTTCCCCCCTCTCTCTCCCTCTCTCCCTCTCTCTCCCTCTCACCCCCTCTCTCTCCCTCTGCCCCCTCTCTCTCACTCTCCCCCCTCCGTCTCCATCTCCCCCTCCCTCCCTCTCCCCCTCTCTCTCCCTCTCCCCCTCTCTCTCCCTCTCCCCCTCTATCTCCCTCTCCCCCTCTCTCTCCCTCTCCCCCTCTCTCTCCCTCTCCCCCCTCTATCTCCCTCTCCCCCCTCTATCTCCCTCTACCCCTCTCAATCTCCCACTCCCCCTCTATCTCACTCTTCCCTTCTATCTCACTCTTCCCTCTCTATCTCACTCTCCCCCTCTATCTGCCTCTCCCCCTCTATCTCACACTGCTCATCTATCTCACTCTCCCCCTCTATCTCCCTCTCCCTCTCTTTCTCTCTCTCACTGCTTCTCTCTCTACCTCTTCCTGTCTCTCTCTCTACCTCTTCCTGTCTCTCTCTCTGTTTCTCTCTCTCTTTGTGTCTCTCTGTCTGTTGCTCTCTCTCTGTCTCTCCTCTCTCACTCTGTCCATGACTCTGTTTGTGTCTCTCTCACACCATTTCTCTCTCTCTGCCTCTGTCTCTCTGCCTCTCCCTGTCTCTATCTCTCTCTCTGTGTCTCAGTTTCCCCAATCTCTCACCATAGGACAGTCCCGTCATCCCGGGAACAATTCTGGTGAACCTTCATTGCACTCCCTCTCTGGCAATAATATCCTACCTAAGGTAAGGGGACCAAAACTGCACACAGTACTCCAGGTGCGGTCTAACCAAGGTTCTATGTGATTGAAGCAAGACTTCACTACTCCTGTACTCAAATCCTCTTGTGATAAAGACTAACATCCCAATTGCCTTCTGAATTGCATTCTGCACCTGCATGTTAGTTTTCAGTGACTAATTGACGGGGACACCCAGGTCGCTTTGTACATCTACGCTTTCTAATCTCTTACCATTTAATAAATACTCAATTCCACCATCCCGGGTGTGATCAGATACTCTGTCCCTTCGTAAACCATTTCCTGTCCCTCCAACAGCTTGTGCCACTGCCCTATTTATCGGTGTGTTTTCCCCTTCTGATGATGTTGAATTTGTTAGTGGCATTTCTCCTACTGAAGTTGTTGTACTTGTTAGGTTTTTTTAGTCCTCGGTAAGCTGTTCTTTTCCTGTTGAAAATGTTGCATTTGTTGGTGTTCTTTTATCCTGTTGAGGTTGTTGTTGCATTTGTTGGTGCTTTTCTCCTGTTGAGGTTGTTGTTGCATTTGTTGGTGTTTTTTTCTCCTGTTGAGGTTGTTGTTGCATTTGTTGGTGTTTTGTTCCCTCCTGTTGAGATTGTCGCGGAATTGATTTGAAAAACACGTTTGCTAACACTTTTCGGGATGAGAAGCTACATTCAACTGAACCCCAGGACCCGTTTCTCTGTCACGTTTAAAGCACTAACCTTGCATTAGTGAGGAGTCAGTCTCTGAAATAAATGTCCCAGTGCTGCTGTAACATAAAATGGCCACCGTGAACAAACCTAAAATGACTGACTGATGTTCTGAGAGAGGAGGGAACGAGAGACAGACAGACAGACAGAAAGAAAGACAATGTGTAACCTCATGGCCTGGCATATCCCCCACTCTAGCATTACCATCAAGCCAGGAGACCAACCCCGGTTCAGTGAAGTGTGCAGGAGGGCATGCCAGGAGCAGCACCAGGCATACCTCAAAATGAGGTGTCAACCTGGTGAAGCTACAACCCAGGACTATCTGCGTGCCAAACTGCATAAGCAGCATGCGATAGACAGAGCCAAGCGATCCCATAACCAACGGATCAGATCTAAGCTCTGCAATCCTGCCACATCCAGAGAAAAGGAGTGATCAGCATGAAGAGATTGCTGGAGATTTATGTTCCTGGTAATCTCTCCATCTCTATCTCTCCTTCCTCTGTCTCTTACTCTCTCAAGCCCTGTCTCACCTCTCTGTTCCTCTTTATCCATGTGTTACGAACACTGGACTTTGTCTTTCTCCCATCTTTACTCTTCATCTCAACTTCTCCCTCTGTTCCCCTCTGAATCCCATTCTCTCCCTCTCCGTTACCCTGTGAATCCCAGTCTCTCCCTCTCTGTTGCCCTCTGAATCCCAGTCTCTCCCTCTCTGTTACCCTCTGAATCCCAGTCTCTGCCTCTCTCTCTCTCTCTCTCTCTCTCTCCCTCCCTCTCTGTTTCATTCTCTCTCTCTGGCTCTCTCTGTCTCTCAGTGTCTCTCCCTCTCTCTCTCTCTGCCTCTGTCCATGCCTCTCTCTCTCTCTCACACCATCTCACCCTCCCTCTCTCTGTCTCTCCCTCTCTCTACCTCTCCATCTCTCTCTCTCTTCTTCTTTTACTTTGTCTCTCCCTATCTCTCTTTCTCACCCTCTGTCCATGACTCTGTTTACATTTCTCTCTCTCTCTCTGTCTCTTTCCATGACTCCATTTGTGCCTCCCTTACACCATCTCTCCCACTCACTCTGTCTCTCCCTCTCTCTCTCTGTCTCTCTCTCTCTTTCCCTCCATCTGTCTTTACCTCTCAGTCACTCCCTCTCTGTCCTTCTCGCTCAGTCTCTCTCTCTCTGTCTCTCCATCTGTCCTCCCCTCACTGTCACTCCATCTCTCTCCTCTATCTGTCTCTCACTCTGTCCCTCCATCTGTCTTTCCCTCTCTGTCACTCCCTCCCTCTCCTTCTATCTCTATCTCTCTCTCTGCTATCACTGACACAGGGAGAGAGACAGAGGGATGGAGGGTTAGATATGAAGGCATAGAGAGGGCTGTAGAGAGGGACAAACTTGGAGAGAGAGAGAGATTGTTGAGTTGGATGAAGAGCATAATGTAAGATATATTAACATGATTTAATCCTTCACTGCTGTGTACACAAGCATATTTGAGATAGGTATGGAGAGAAAAAAAACATCGTGAGAGGGAGGAATGCGGATGAAGTTGGGGCCCATGCAGACACTTTTGATGATCCAGAAGGAATAGCCTCCATTTTAAATATTCAGCCAACTCTTTCACTGTGGGAACCATCACACCCTCATGATGTTGGTTGTGGAAATTTCATGCTGGCTTATTGGTTAATTTTTAAACCTGTGATTTATTGATTCTTGTTTACCAAAGGTATTAACAGATAAGGGGCAAAGGCAGGATATATGGCGTAAGATTGATCACAGATCAGTCATGATCTCATTGAATGCAGGAACAGAGTTGTGGGGTTAAATTGCATCCTCCTCTTCCAATATCCCCTCTCAAATATCCTACTTTCTCTGTCAGTCACCCTGTAACAACACTTCACTACTTTGATATTCTATTCACCTTGCAATAAACAACAACATTCCATTTGCCTTCCGAATCACTTGCTGTAGCTGCACGGTAACATTTTGTGATTCATGTCCCAGGACACCCAGATCCCTCTGTACCGAACAGTTCTGCAGTCTCTCTCCATTTCAATAATATACTGATTTTTATTCTTCCTGCTAAAGCGGACAAGCTAACATCTTCCCACATTGTACTCCATCTGCCAATTGTTTGCTCACTCACTTCACCTCTGGAAATCTCTTTGCAGACACGTTATGTCCTCTTGACAGCTTACTATCCAACCTATCATTGGACAGACACAGGGCAGGTTAACTTCAATGCTGAGAAATGTGAAGTGATGCATTTTGGAAGGAAGACTGAGTGATATAAACTAAATGGTACAATGTTAGAATGGGTGACAGGACAGAGAAATCAGGGATTTCATCAATGTTCCCTGTTCTACCCAAAAGCTCAATTTGGCGCTTGGAATCTGTGAGTTGAACTTAGCTTCATCCTGAAAAGTGTTAGCAAACGTGTTGGGAAATGTGTCAAAAGCTGTTTCCATTCAGACATTCCTGCATTGTGGAAGTGTGAGCTGTCTTTGCAGAGACAGGAAATAGAGTTGTTTGAATGGACCTGCAGGTTTTAGTTGATGCAATAAGGTGAGAATTTGAATTGTGTCCCTTGCAGATACACAGAATTGAAGGCATTTACAGAACACCACATGAAGTAGTTTACCAATGTCTGACAAACTTCAAAGACTTCAAACACATGGAAGAAGAGGAGAAGGGAACAATAGACAAAACGTCAGTCAGTCAGACAACAGCAGTAGGAAAACGAATCTCTTTTTATGGGTTTTAATTTGAAGGCCTGAGCTGATGATTGAAAAAGCAGGAGTTCAAATCCCACACTGGGCTGTTGTGAATTTGAATTTTGTTTTTACTAAAAATAAACATAAATCTGGAATTAAAAAACCTCTGGGATGGAATGATTCACTCCTGTCTACAAGTGCAAAGCCCGTGTGTCTCAGTTTTGCTGCATTTATTAACGATTTCAGAAGATGTGGCAGAATGCAACATACCCAAGTTTACCAATGACACAAAAATAGGCAGCATTGTTAGCAATGTAGCTGGAAGTAGAACAATGCAAAGAGATATCTGAAGTGAATGGTTAAAACTGTGGTAGATAGATTTCCATGTCAGTAAAAAAGACCAGAACAGAGTACTTTATAAATGGTGAAAAGATAGAAACACTGGAGGTCCAAAGAGACTTGAGGGGGCCATGCCCATTTGAGTGCAGTGTAGATTTACCAGAATGATAACTGGACTCCAAGGGTTAAATTACAAGGTGATATTACACAAACTGGGAATAATTCCCTGGAATTTAGGAAGATCAAGGTTATTTGATCAAAGTTGTTGAGATATTAAGGGGAACTGATGGGGTAGTTTGAGAGAAACTATTTCGGCAGCTTTGGAATATAGGAACAGGAGTAGGCCATTCAGCCCATAGAGCCTGCTCCGCCATTCAAGACGATCATGGCTGATCATCCACTTCAATGTGTTTTTCCCAGACTATCCTCCTACCCTTTTTGTCATTGGTATTCAGCAATCTGTCAATCTCTGCTTTAAACATACTCAAAGACTGAGCTTCCACAGCCCTCTGGGATAGAGAATTCCTCAGATTCACAACCCTCTGAGTAATGACATTTCTCCTCATCTCTGCCCCAAGTGGCTTCCCCCTTATTTTGAAATTGTGTCCCCTGGTTCTAGACTTCCCAACAAGGAGAAACATCTTACCTACATCTCCCCTGTCTGTCTGAAACGTTACCCCAGGGTCCCCACACAGCCTGTCTCCCCGTCCCCCTGCTTCTAAAGTGTCTCAGGGTCTCCTGGCTCTTTCTATCTCTCTGCTTCTGTCTCTATCCCTCACTATCTCTCTGTTCTATCTCCATTTCTATCTCCCCCTATCTGTCTGATACTCGACCTCTGTTCCTCTCTCTCTGTCTATCACTCTCTCCCACCATGTTGGTAATCATTGGGGGTCGAGTTAAATCACCGACAAAATAACACTTCACCTGTCTGCCCCGGAATAAATAGCAAAATTTGAGGATATTTTATGTCTGTATTCAGACAATATAGTCAGGAGTGTATATTATATGATGCGATGCTGCAAATCGATTTACACCAGTACTGCCGGAAAAACAACTTAAAACGATTTTTTCGCAAGTCCAGCCCAACTTAACGACAGATATGACCCGATAAGGTAATAAATGCCAAAAGTCTGGAGTTTTTTGGAGTACGTTAAGCTTTACTCTGTCTGGCTTTCAGAAATTAAACATTACCCATGCTCTGCAAGATTAAACATTATACATAGGTTAGGTTACATAGAATTTTGGAAGGACTAACAAGGCTAGGGAATATCCAATGAATGGTTGGATCATAGGAAGTACCGAGCGTCAGAGGGATCTTGGTGTACTTGTCCATAGTTCACTGAAGGCTGCAGCGCAGGTAGACAAGGTGGTTAGGAAGGTATATGGGATACTTGCCTTTCTTAGTTGAGGCATAGAATATAAGAACAGGGAGGTTATGATGGATCTATATAAAACACTGGTTAGGCCACAGCTGGAGTACTGTGTACAGTTCTGGGCACCACATTATAGGAAGGATGTGATTGCACTGGAGAGGATGCAGAGGAGATTGACCAGGATGTTGCCTGATCTGGAGCATTTCAGCTATGAAGAGAGACTGAAAAGGCTGGATTTGTTTTCCTTTGAGCAGAGAAGGCTGAGGGGGGACATGATTGAGGTGTGCAAAATTATGAGGGGCATTGATAGGTAAGATAGGAAGAAACTTTTTCCCTTAGTGGAGGGGTCAGTAACTAGTGGGCATAGATTGAAGGCAAGGGGCAGGAGGTTTAGAGGGGATTTGAGGGAAAGATTTTTCACCCGGAAGGTTATGGGGTGATTTGATGAAGGTTTACAAAATAATAAGGGAAACTGATAGGGTGGACTGAGAGTAAATATTCCCACTGGCTGCGGAATCAGGAATTTGGGGCATAGTCTAAAAATATAAAGAGTGGCCACTTTGACTTCATCCCATCGTGTCGTATGTACATTCTCACATATAGCAGGTATAGCAGCACATAGATAACAGGATAGCAGGTATAACTGTAGTCATAGTATTCAGCTGAAAATTGATCAGTTACATTGTTATTTCAGTCCATATTTACAGTACACACGGTACCTTACTGTTGTAATCAAGTCATTTAGTATCTATTCATCCCACTGGGGCAAAATGTCACTGGCTCAACATTCTCAGCAAATACTAAAGCATTCCAACATGCAACACTCTCAAATTCAACACCAGTTTCCTTTTCTGAGTTTCGCTCGTCTGTTCTGATTCTCTGAGGGATTACTGATGCTTCTCCTCCACATGAGCAGTCGTCCTAATCCCGTGTGCCTGTCCTGCACCCAAACCCGGCATCCGCTTACATTAAGGCAAGTGATACAGGAGCGTCTCGGTGACTGAGGCAGGTGAGTCTTGAGGCTGAGCCGGGGACAGTGAGTGACCCGTGTTAATCCGACACTCCAGGGACTGTTTAAATGGAGCTTTACTCTGTATAGAACCCGTGCTGTACCTTCTCTGAGAGTGTTTGATGGGGCAGTGCAGACGAGGAGAGTTATTCCTTACCCATTTTAAATATAAAGAAGTGAATATCCAAGAGATGGTTTTAAATGTGATGACGGTTTCTGCCTCTGCCATCCTTTCAAGTCACAGAGAGATACAGCACTTATACAGGCCCTTCGGCCCGCACAGTCCGTGCCGGCCATCAACCCCCATTTTATACTAATCCTTTCAGGCAGTGAGTACCAGACACCCACCAGCCACTGGGTGAAAAAACTATTGATGTGATTCGTTCTGTTTAATTTGATGTCAATGTTTCCACAATATGTTGACGCTGGGTGATTCAGCGATGGGAAATGCTTTGAATGCCAAGGGGAGGTGGTTGGATTCTCTCTTGTTGCAGATGGTCATTGCCTGGCACTTGTGTGACATGAATGTTACTTTCCACTGGTCGGCCCAAACCTGATTGTTGTCCGGGTCTTGGTGCATGTGGCTATGGATTGCTTCATTATCTGAGGCAAAATACTGTGGATGCTGGAAATCTGGAAAGCATCGAGCTGAATCACTAACTCTGTTTTGCTCTCTGCAGATGCTGCTTGACCTGCTCAGTATTTCCAGCATTCTCTCCTGTGATCTCAGCTGAAGATGGTTGAGCCTCGGACACTACCCTGATGAACTCCTGCAGTAATGTCCTGGGACTGAGATGATTGACCTCCAAGAACCACAACCATCTTCCTTTGTGCTCAGTATGAGCCCAACCAGCGGATTCCCACTGACTTCGGTTTTACTCAGGCTCCTCAATGTCACACTCGGTCAAACGCTGCCTTGATGTTCAGGTCAGTCTCTCTTCCCAGTAGCAGACAGGAGTGAATCGTTCCCTTTGACCCGTTGTACACTGAACAAGCTGTGCTTCTACACAGCCTGATACAGGACTGTGCATGGCCGATTAATATAGCCCATCAAACACTCCCAGAGCAGGTTCAGCACAGCTTAGGAATAGAGTATAGTTCCTTCAACATTCTCTATCTGTCTCCCTCTCTCTCTCTCTCCCTCCTGCTATCTCTGACACGAGGAGAGAGACAGAGGGAGAGAGGGTTAGATATGCAGAAAGAGGAAGTGCTGTGGAGAGGGACAAGGTTGGAGAGAGAGAGATTGCGGGGTCGATTGAAAGGGAGAATGTGAGAGAAATTAATTTGATGTAATTGTTCACTGCTGTGTGCACAAACATTTAAGAGATAGGTATGGAGACAGAAACATCGGGAGAGATCTCTGTCTCTCTCTGTCTCTCCATCCGTCTTTCGCTCTCTGTCTCTCCCACTCTCTCCTTCGCTCTCTGTCTCTCTCTCTGTCCCTCCATCTGACTTTCCCTCTCTGTCTCTCCATCTATCTCCTGACATCTCTGCCTCTCTCTCTCTCTCTCTCTCTCTCTCTCTCTCTCTCTCTCTCTCTCTCTCTCTCTCTCTCTCTCTCTCTCTCTCTCTCTCTCTCTCTCTCTCTCTCTCTCTCTCTCTCTCTCTCTCTCTCTCTCTCTCTCTCTCTCTCTCTCTCTCTCTCTCTCTCTCTCTCTCTCTCTCTCTCTCTCTCTCTCTCTCTCCCTCTCTCTCTCTCTCTCTCTCTCTCTCTCTGTCCCTCCATCTTTCTTTCCCTCCCTGTCAATCCCTCTCTCCCCTTCTATCTCTGATTCTCTCTCTGTCTCTCTCTCTCGGTCTCTCTCTCTGTCTCTCCATCCGTCTTTCGCTCTCTGTCTCTCCCACTCTCTCCTTCGCTCTCTGTCTCTCTCTCTGTCCCTCCATCTGACTTTCCCTCTCTGTCTCTCCATCTATCTCCTGACATCTCTCTCTCTCTCTCTCTCTCTCTCTCTCTCTCTCTCTCTCTCTCTCTCTCTCTCTCTCTCTCTCTCTCTCTCTCTCTCTGTCCCTCCATCTTTCTTTCCCTCCCTGTCAATCCCTCTCTCCCCTTCTATCTCTGATTCTCTCTCTGTCTCTCTCTCTCGGTCTCTCTCTCTGTCCCTCCATCTGTCTTTCCCTGTCTGTTTCTCCCTTTCTCTCCTTCGCTCTCTGTCTCTCTCTCTGTCCCTCCATCTGAGTTTCCCTCTCTGTCTCTCCATCTATCTCCTGACATCTCTGCCTCTCTCTCTCTCTCTCTCTCTCTCTCTCTCTCTCTCTCTCTGTCCCTCTATCTTTCTTTCCCTCCCTGTCAATCCCTCTCTCCCCTTCTATCTCTGACTCTCTCTCTGTCTCTCTCTCTCGGTCTCTCTCTCTGTCTCTCTCTCTCTGTCTTTCCATCTGTTGTTCCCTCTCTGTCTCTCCATCTCTTTCCTTGTCTCTCTGTCTCTCTTTCTCTGTCTCTCCATCTATCTCCCCCACCCCCTGTCACTCCCTCTCTCTCCTTCTATCTCTATCTCTGTCTCTCCCTCTGTCTCTCTCTCTGTCCCACCTTCTGTCTTTAACTGCCCTGTCACTCCCTCTCTCTCCTACTATCTCTGTCTATCTCTCCCTATCCCTCCATCTGTCCTTCCCTCCCTGTCACTCCATCTCTCTCCTTCTATCTCTGCCTCTCTCTCTGTCTCGCTCTCTCGGTCTCTCTCTCTTTCCCTCCATCTGTCTTTCCCTGTCTGTTTCTCCCTTTTTCTCCTTCGATCTCTGCCTCTCTCTCTCTCTGCCCTTCCATCTGTCTTTCCCTCTCTGTCTCTCATTCTCTCTCCTTCTCTCTCTGTCTCTCTCTCTCTGTCTTTCCATCTGTTGTTCCCTCTCTGTCTCTCCCTCTCTTTCCTTGTCTCTCTGTCTCTCTCTCTGTCTCTCCATCTATCTCCCCCACCCCCTGTCACTCCCTCTCTCTCCTTCTATCTCTATCTCTGCCTCTCTCTCTGTCCCACCTTCTGTCTTTCCCTGCCCTGTCACTCCCTCTCTCTCCTACGATCTCTGTCTATCTCTCTCTATCCCTCCATCTGTCCTTCCCTCCTGTCACTCCATCTCTCTCCTTCTCTCTCTGTCTCCCACTTTGTCCCTCCATCTGTCTTTCCCTTCCTGACACTCCCTCTCTCTCCTTCTCTCTCTGTCTCTCTCTCTCTGTCCCTCCATCTGACCTTCCCTCATTGACACACCCTCTCTCTCCTTCTTTCTCTGTCTCTCACTTTGACCCTCCATCTGACTTTCCCTTCCTGACACTCCCTCTCAATACTTCTATCTCTGTCTCTGCCACTCTCTCTGTCTCTCTCTCTTGTCCCTCCAACAGTCTTTCCCTCTCTGTCTCTCCGTCTCTCTCCTTCTCTCTCTGTCTCTCCCTCTGTCTCACTCTCTGTCCCTCCATCTGTCTTTCCCTCCCTGTCACTCCCTCTCTCTCCTTTTTTCACTGTCTTTCTCTCTGTCTTTCCATCTGTATTTCCCTCCCTATCACTCCCTCTCTCTCCTTCCTTCTCCGCGTCTCTCTCTCTGTCCCTCCCTCTGTCTTCTCCCCCCCTACGTCACTCCATCTCACTCCTTCCATCTCTGTCTCTCTCTCTCTCTATCGCTCCATCTGTCCTTCCCTCCCTGTCACTCCATTTCTCTCCCTGTCTCTCTCCCTGTCTCTCTCTATGTCCCTCCGTCTGTCTTTCCCTCTCTGTCTCTCCCTCTCTCTCCTTCCATCTCTGCCTCTCTCTCTGTCTCTCTCGCCAACTGCCTTTCCCTCTCTTTCTCTCCCACTCTCTCCTTCTTTCTCTCTCTGCCTCTCTCTCAGTCCCTCCATCTGTCTTTCCCACTCTGTCACTCCCTCTCTCTCCTTCTATCTCTGTCTCGCTCTGTCCCTACATCTCTCTTTCCTTGTCTGTCTCTCCCTCTCTCTATATCTGTCTCTCTCTCTCTGTCTCTCGATCTGTCTTTCCCTCCCTGTCACTACCTCTCTCTCCTTGAATCTCTGTGTCTCTCTCTATCCCTCCATCTGTCCTTCCCTCTCTGTCTCTCCCACTCTCTCCTTCTTTCTCTCTCTGCCTCTCTCTCAGTCCCTCCATCTGTCTTTCCCACTCTGTCACTCCCTCTCTCTCCTTCTATCTCTGTCTCGCTCTGTCCCTACATCTCTCTTTCCTTGTCTGTCTCTCCCTCTCTCTATATCTGTCTCTCTCTCTCTGTCTCTCGATCTGTCTTTCCCTCCCTGTCACTACCTCTCTCTCCTTCCATCTCTGTGTCTCTCTCTATCCCTCCATCTGTCCTTCCCTCCCTGTCACTCCATCTCTCTCCTTCTCTCTCTCTGTCCCTCTGTGTGTGTTTCACAGCCACCTGTTCTTTTCCAGCAATTTACTGATGGAATCTCCTCATTGTCTGCTCTTTCATTCTTGCAGGTGTTGTATTATGTATTTAATTATATTGTTTTAAGTAACTGTGGCATTAAAGAATTAGAATTAGAACATTACAGCGCAGTCCAGGCCCTTCGGCCCTCGATGTTGCGCCGACCTGTGAAACCATCTGACCTACACTATTCCATTTTCATCCCTGTGTCCATCCAATGTCCACTTAAATGCCCTTAAAGTTGGCGAATCGACTACAGCTGCAGGCAGGGCGTTCCACGCCCTTCCTACTCTCTGAGTAAAGAAACTACCTCTCACATCTGTCCTATATCTATCACCCCTCAACTTGAAGCTATGTCCCCTCGTGTTTGCCATCACCTTCCGAGGAAAATAGACGCTCACTATCCACCCTATCTAACCCTCTGATTATCTTATATGTCTCTATTAAGTCACCTCTCCTCCTCCTTCTCTCCAACGAAAACAACCTCAAGTCCCTCAGCCTTTCCTCGTAAGACCTTCCCTCCATACCAGGCAACATCCTAGTAAATCTCCTCTGCACCCTTTCCATAGCTTCCACATCCTTCCTATAATGCAGTGACCAGAACTGCACGCAATACTCCAGGTGCGGTCTCACCAGAGTTTTGTACAGCTGCAGCATGACCTCGTGGCTCCGAAACTCGACCCCCCTACTATGCCTTCTTAACAGCCCTATTAACCTGGTTAGCAACCTTCAGGGATTTATGCACCTGGACACCAAGATCTCTCTGTTCATCTACACTACCAAGAATCTTCCCATTAGCCCAGTACTCTGCATTCCTGTTACTCCTTCCAAAGTGAATCACCTCACACTTTTCCGCATTAAACTCCATTTGCCATCTCTCAGCCCAGCTCTGCAGCCTATCTATGTCTCTCTGTACCCGACAACATTCTTCGGCACTATCAACAACTCCACCGACCTTAGTGTCATCTGCAAATTTACTAACCCACCCTTCTACACCCTCTTCCAGGTCATTTATAAAAATGACAAACAGCAGTGGCCCCAAAACAGATCCTTGCGGTACACCACTAGTAACTAAACTCCAGGATGAACATTTGCCATCAACCACCACCCTCTGTCTTCTTTCAGCCAGCCAATTTCTGATCCAAAGCTCTAAATAGCCTTCAACCCCATACTTCCGTATTTTCTGCAATAGCCTACCGTGAGGAACCTTATCAAACGCCTTACTGAAATCCATATACACCACATCCACTGCTTTACCCTCATACACCTGTTTGGTCACCTTCTCGAAAAACTCAATAAGGTTTGTGAGGCACGACCTACCCGTCACAAAACCGTGCTGACTATCTCTAATGTACTTATTCTTTTCAAGATGATTATAAATCCTGTCTCTTATAACCCTTTCCAACATTTTACCCACAACCGAAGTAAGGCTCACAGGTCTATAATTACCAGGGCTGTCTCTACTCCCCTTCTTGAACAAGGGGACAACATTTGCAATCCTCCAGTCTTCCGGCTCTATTCCTGTCGACAATGACGACATAAAGATCAAGGACAAAGGCTCTGCAATCTCCTCCCTAGCTTCCCAGAGAATCCTAGGATAAATCCCATCTGGCCCAGGGGACTTATCTATTTTCACACCTTCCAAAATTGCTAACACCTCCTCCTTGTGAACCTCAATCCCATCTAGCCTCGTAGCCTGAATCTCAGTATTCTCAACAACATTTTCTTTCTCTACTGTAAATACTGACGCAAAATATTCATTTAACACTTCCCCTATCTCCTCTGATTCCACACACAACTTCCCACTACTATCCTTGATTGGCCCTAATCTAACTCTAGTCATTCTTTTATTCCTGATATACCTATAGAAAGCCTTAGGGTTTTCCCTGATCCGATCCACCAATGACTTCTCGTGTCCTCTCCTTGCTCTTCTTAGCTCTTCTTTTAGATCCTTCCTGGCTAGCTTGTAGCTCTCAAGCGCCCTAACTGAGCCTTCATGTCTCATCCTAACATAAGCCTTCTTCTTCCTCTTGACAAGCGCTTCAACTTCTTTAGTAAACCACGGCTCCCTCGCACGACAACTTCCTCCCTGCCTCACAGGTACATACTTATCAAGGACACGCAGTAGCTGCTCCTTGAATAAGCTCCACATTTTGATTGTTCCCATCCCCTGCAGTTTCCTTCCCCATCCTACGCATCCTAAATCTTGCCTAATCGCATCATAATTTCCTTTCCCCCAGTTCTAATTCTTGCCCTGCGGTATATACCTTTCCCTGCCCATCGCTAAGGTAAACCTAACCGAATTATGATCACGATCACCAAAGTGCTCACCTACATCTAAATCTAACACCTGGCCGGGTTCATTTCCCAGTACCAAATACAATTTGGCATCGCCCCTGGTTGGCCTGTCTACATAATGTGTCAGCAAACCCTCCTGCACACACTGGACAAAAACTGACCCATCTAAAGTACTCGAACTATAGTATTTCCAGTCGATATTTGGAAAGTTAAAGTCCCCCATAACAACTACCCTGTTACTCTCACCCCTGTCGAGAATCATCTTCGCTATCCTTTCCTCTACATCTCTGGAACTATTCGGAGGTCTATAAAAGACTCCCAACAGGGTAACCTCACCTCTCCTGTTGCTAACCTCAGCCCATGCTACCTCAGTAGACGAGTCCTCAAACGTCCTTTCTGTCGCTGTAATACTCTCCTTGATTAACAATGCCATCCCCACCCCACCCACCCCCCGCCCTCTTTTACCATCTTCTCTGTTCTTACTGAAACATCTAAATCCCGGAATCTGCAACATCCATTCCTGCCCCTGCTCTACCCATGTCTCCGAAATGGCCACTACATCGAGATCCCAGGTACCAACCCATGCTGCAAGCTCACCCACCTTATTCCGGATGCTCCTGTCGTTGAAATAGACACACTTTAAACCAGGTTCTTGCTTGCCAGTGCCCTCTTGCGTCCTTGTAACCATATCCCTGACCTCACTACTCTCAACATCCTGTACACTGGCACTACAATTTAGGTTCCCATTCCCCTGCTGAATTAGTTTAAACCCCCCCGAAGAGCACCAGCAAACCTCCCCCCCAGGATATTGGTACCCCTCTGCTTCAGGTGAAGACCATCCTGTTTGTCGAGGTCCCACCTACCCCAGAAAGAGCCCCAATTATCCAGGAAACCAAAACCCTCCCTCCTGCACCATCCCTGCAGCCACGTGTTCAACTCCTCTCTCTTCCTATTCCTCGCTTCGCTATCACGTGGCACGGGCAACAACCCGTTATTATTCCTGGATTATTCTGTGTATTGAATGTATTGGAATGAGATGTTTCAGTGAGGATCAATAATCAGACCATTAGGAGTTTTTAACAGTTTCATGATGTGGATCTAACCAGTCCTGGAATATTTTTATGATTTTTTTTCAGTGATTGATAATGAGACATCTCACAATCTCAGAGTTACAAGGGGACAGAACAATATCCTCCCTCAACAATAACATGGCTCAGTTTAACTGGGATTTCAATGTATTTATTGATTATCACTGTTATCAAATATTATTTCATTCTGTGTCTGTCTGACGCTGCTTCAGAAGTCTGGCTACTGAACTGAGTTTGCTGCTGACACTTTCACTTCTCCTTCTCTGCTTCACTGTGGACCTTCACTGTCACTGGACTACATTGTAAAATAGAAAGTATTGATGTGATGTTTTACTGGTTTTCACTCTATCAGTTGGAATCAAGAGTCTTTCCGTTTATCTGTAGATTATCAGCTGCAGCGCTGATGCTGGTGTTTTATTAATTAAACAATCCCACATTCTAACAGATTACTTTATAATTCCAGGAGAAGGAATTTAAATGATTGTGAGATTTGTCTGGAAGTAGCTTTCGATCCTGTTTATTCCATGTATTGTAGATGAAGTGAAGAGAGTAGGTGAACAGGTGGAGACTTGAGTGTTCTGTCGATACATTAAATTATTCACAGAGGTTTCACCATTGAACAAACTGACTTGTTGGGCTGTCTCTCAATCTCCTGCCTCGGGGGCGGGGGAAGGGGCCTGCCCATTGATATGTTAATCCCAGGACAGGACCTTCCTCACTTTTACAGTCCATTGATATGTTAATCCCAGCACAGAAATGCTTTCAGCCATCTCTTAGTTCATTTTAACCCTTTCATTCTTTGCCTGCAGTTTCAAAACATCAAACACTGATCCAACCCTCCCCCCTCAAACCCTCACACTAAACCCACAAAAAAGACAGAGGCGCAAGGGAAAAGCCAACTGTGTAACAGCCCCGACAATCACATTTCTCTGCAGCACCTGTGGAAGAGCTTGTCACTCTAGAATTGGCCTTTATCACCACTCCAGGCGCTGCTCCACAAACCACTGACCACCTCCAGGCACTTACCCATTGTCTCTCGAGATAAGGAGGCCAAAGAAGAAACCCACAATACAGGACTGGGCAGATAATGGGGATTGTCACTGAGGTTGTGTTTGGGGATTTTTACTGACATCAGTGTAGATTTTAAATTGTGTCTCCCCTTCCCTCACATCGAAAGTCTCTCAGTGTTGTTGTTGTGTGTTGACAGCTTTTCAAGTGTCCAGTCCCTTTCAACTTTTAATAAAATCTGTGGAACACAAATAAATATAAAGTTTCTCCTGCAAGCTGTTTTGTCCTCCCTCTTTCACTGTCTTTCTCTGTCACTGCCCTATCTCTCTCTCTGTCTCTCTCAGGACTGGGCAGACACTGGGGATTGTGACTGAGGTTCTGTTGGTCATTTTTACTGACATCCGTGTGGATTGTAAAATCTGTGTGTGTGTGTGTGTGTGTGTGTGTGTGCGTGTGTGTGATTAGATTTTTTTAGATTAGAGATACAGCACTGAAACAGGCCCTTCGGCCCACCGAGTCTGTGCCGAACATCAACCACCCATTTATACTAATCCTACACTAATCCCATATTCCTACCTGTGTGTGTGTGTGTGTGTGTGTGTGTCCCTTTATGTATGTGTCTGTGTGTGTCTGGATGTGTGTGTGTGAGAGAGAGAGAATATCAGGGTCACCTCGCTACATCTCTATCTCTCCTTCGCTCTCTGTTTCTCCTTCTCTCTCCCTCTCTCAATCCGCCTCTCTCATAGAAACATAGAAAATAGGAGCAGGAGCAGGCCATTCGGCCCTTTGGGCCTTCTCCGTCATTCAATAAAGATCATGACCGATGGTCTAATTCAGTACCCTGTTCCCACTTTCTCCCCATACCCCTTGATCACTTTGACATTAAGAAATATATCTCTCTCCTCCATGAATATATTTAATGACTTGGCCTCCACTGCCTTCTGCGGTAGAGAATTCCACAGGTTCACCACCCTCTACTCCATCCATCTCTCCCGCTCTATCTCCATCTCCACCGTCTATCTCCCTCTCCCCCTCCATCTCCCTCTCCTCCTCTATCTCCCAATCCCCCTCTATCTCCCAATCCCCCTCTATCTCCCTCACCCCTCTATCTCCCTCACCCCCTCTATCTCCCTCACCCACCTCTATCTCCCTCCCCCCCTCTATCTCCCTCTCCCACTCTATCTCCCTCTCCCACTCTATCTCACACATCCCCTCGATCTCACTCTTCCCCTCCATCTCACTCTCCGCCTCTATCTCACTCTCTCCCTCTATCTGTCTCTCTCCCCTCTATCTCCCTCTGCCCCTCTATCTCACACACCCCCTCTATCTCACACACCCCCTCTATCTCACACTGCTCCTCTATCTCACTCTCCCCCTCTATCTCACTCTCCCCCTCTATCTCACACTCCCCCTCTATCTCACCCTCCCTCTCTATCTCATACACCCCCTCTATCTCATTCTCTGCTCTATCTCACTCTCCCTCTCTCTCTGTCTCTCTCACTGCCTCCTCTCTTCCTCTCCCCCCTCTCTCCTCTCCCCCTCTCTCTCTCTCCCCCCTCTATCTCCCTCTCACCCCCCTCTATCTCCCTATCCCCACTCTATCTCCCTCTCCCCCTCTATCTCCCTCTCCTCCCTCTATCTCCCTCTCCCCTCCATCTCCAACTCCCAATCTATCTCCAACTCCCCCTCTATCTCCCACTCCCCCTCTATCTCACTCTCCCCCTCTATCTCACTCTCCCCCTCTATCTCACTCACCCCCTCTATCTGTCTCTCCCCCTCTATCTGTCTCTCGCCCTCTATCTGTCTCTCTCCCTCTATCTCCCTCTCTCCCTCTATCTCCCTCTCTCCCTCTATCTGCCTCTCCCCCTCTATCTCACTCTTCCCCTCTATCTCACTCTTCCCCTCTATCTCACTCTTCCCCTCTATCTCCCTCTCTCCCTCTATCTGCCTCTCCCCCTCTATCTCACTCTTCCCCTCTATCTCACTCTTCCCCTCTATCTCACTCTTCCCCTCTATCTCACACTCCCCCTCTATCACACACTCCACCTCTATCTCACACTCCTCCTCTATCTCACACTCCCCCTCTATCTCACACTCCCCCTCTATCTCACACTCCCCCTCTATCTCACTCTCCCCCTCTATCTCACTCTCCCCCTCCATCTGTCTCTCGTCCTCTATCTGTCTCTCGCCCTCTATCTGTCTCTCCCCGTCTATCTCCATCTCCCCCTCCATTTCCCTCTCCCCCTCTATCTCCCTCTCCCCCTCTATCTCCCTCTCTCCCTCTATCTCACTCTTCCCCTCTATCTCACTCTTCCCCTCTATCTCATTCTCCCCCTCGATCTCACTCTCCCCCTCTATCTCATACACCCCCTCTATCTCACACTCCCCCTCTATCTCACACTCCCCCTCTATCTCACACTCCCCCGCTATCTCATACACCCCCTCTATCTCACTCTCCCCCTCGATCTCCCGCTCCCTCTCTCTCTGTCTCTCTCACTGCCTCTCTCTCTACCTCTTCCTGTCTCTCTCTCTCTGTCTCTCTCTCTCTTTGTGCCTCTCTGTCTGTTGCTCTCTCTGTCTGTCTCTCCTCTCTCTCTGTCCATGACTCTGTTTGTGTCTCTCTCACACCATTTCTCTCTCTCTTTGCCTCTGTCTCTCTGCCTCTCCCTGTCTCTAACTCTCTCTCTCTGTGTCTCAGTTTCCCCAATCTCTCACCGTAGGACAGTCCCGTCATCCCGGGAACAAGTCTGGTGAACCTTCATTGCACTCCCTCTCTGGCAATAATATCCTACCTAAGGTCAGGGGACCAAAACTGCACACAGTACTCCAGGTGCGGTCTAACCAAGGTTCGATGTGATTGAAGCAAGACTTCACTACTCCTGTACTCAAATCCTCTTGTGATAAAGACTAACATCCCATTAGCCTTCTGAATTGCATTCTGCACCTGCATGTTAGTTTTCAGTGACTTATTGACGGGGACACCCAGGTCACTTTGTACATCTACGCTTTCTAATCTCCTACCATTTAATAAATACTCAATTCCACCATCCCGGGTGTGTTCAGATACTCTGTCCCTTCGTAAACCATTTCCTGTCCCTCCAACAGCTGGTGCCACTGCCCAATTTATCGGTGTGTTTTCTCCTTCTGCTGATGTTGAATTTGTTAGTGGCTTTTCTCCTACTGAAGTTGTTGTATTGTTAGATCTTTTTAGTTCTCGGGAAGCTGTTCTTTTCCTGTTGAAATTGTTGCATTTGTTGGTGTTTTTTTCTCCAGTTGAGGTTGTTGTTGCATTTGTTGGTGTTTTTCCTCCTGTTGAGGTTGTTGTTGCATTTGTTGGTGTTTTTTCCCTCTTGAGGTTGTTGTTGCATTTGTTGGTGTTTTTTTCTCCTGTTGAGGTTGTTGTTGCATTTGTTGGTGCTCTTTTTTTCTCCTGTTGAGGCTGTTGTTGCATTTGTCGGTGCTTTTATCTCATGTTGAAGTTGTTGTTGCATTTGTTGGTGATTTTTCTCCTGTTGAGGTTGCCGCGGAATTGATTTGAAAAACATGTTTGCTAACACTTTTCGGGATGAGAAGCTACATTCAGCTGAACCCCAGGACCCGTTTCTCTGTCGCGGTTAAAGCACTAACCTTGCATTTGTGAGGAGTCAGTCTCTGAAATAAATGTCCCAGTGCTGCTGTAACATAAAATGGCCACCGTGAACAAACCTAAAATGACTGACTGATGTTCTGAGAGAGGAGGGAATGAGAGACAGACAGACAGAAAGAAAGACAATCTGTAACCTCATGGCCCGGCATATCCCCCACTCTACCATTACCATCAAGCCAGGAGACCAACCCCGGTTCAGTGAAGTGTACAGGAGGGCATGCCAGGAGCAGCACCAAGCTTACCTCAAAATGAGGTGTCAACCTGGTGAAGCTACAACCCAGGACTATCTGCGTGCCAAACTGCATAAGCAGCATGCGATAGACAGAGCTAAGCGAATCCATAACCAACGGACCAGATCTAAGCTCTGCAATCCTGCCACATCCAGAGAAAAGGAGTGATCAGCATGAAGAGATTGCTGGAGATTTATGTTCCTGGTAATCTCTCCATCTCTATCTCTCCTTCCTCTGTCTTTTATTCTCTCAAGCCCTGTCTCACCTCTCTGTTCCTCTTTATCCATGTGTTACGAACACTGGACTTTGTCTTTCTCCCATCTTCACTCTTCATCTGTACTTCTCCCTCTGTTCCCCTCTGAATCACAGTCTCTCCCTCTCCATTACCCTCTGAACCCCAGTCTCTCCCTCTCCGTTACCCTCTGAATCCCAGTCTCTCGTTCTCTGTTACCCTCTGAATCCCAGTCTCTCCCTCTCCGTTACCCTCTGAATCCCAGTCTCTCCCTCTCTGTTACCCTCTGAATATTAGTCTCTCCCTCTCTGTTACCCTCTGAATCCCAGTCTCTCCCTCTCTGTTACCCTCTGAATCCCAGTCTCTCCCTCTCTGTTACCCTCTGAATCCCAGTCTCTCGCTCTCTGTTACCCTCTGCATCCCAGTCTCTCCCTCTGAATCCCAGTCTCTCCCTCTCCATTACGCTCTGAATCCCAGTCTCTCCCTCAATGTTATCCTGTGAATCCCAGTCTCTCCCTCTCCGTTAACCTCTGAATCACAGTCTCTCCCTCTCTGTTACCCTCTGCATCCCAGTCCCTCCCTCTGAATCCCAGTCTCTCCCTCTCCGTTACCCTCTGAATCCCAGTCTCTCCCTCTCCGTTACCCTCTGAATCCCAGTCTCTCCCTCTCTGTTACCCTCTGAATCCAAGTCTCTCCCTCTCTGTTCCCCTCTGAATCCCTGTCTCTCCCTCTCTGTTACCCTCTGAATCCCAGTCTCTCCCTCTCTGTCTCTCTCTCTCTCCCTTCCCTCTCTGTTTCTTTCTCTCTCTCTGGCTCTCTGTCTCTCAGTGTCTCTCTCTCTCTGCATCTGTCCATGCCTCTGTCTCTCTCACACCATCTCGCCATCCCTCTCTCTGCCTCTCCATCTCTCTCTCTCTCGCTTCCTGTTACTTTGTCTCTCCCTATCTCTCTTTCTCACCCTCTTTCCATGACTCTGTTTACATCTCTCTCATTCTCTGTCTCTGCCTATCTCTCTCACTCTCTCTGTCTCTCTCTGTCTCTCTCTGTCTCTCTCTCTCTCTCTGTCTCTCTCTCTGTCCCTCCATCTGTCTTTCCCTCTCTGTCACTCCCTCTCTCTCCAACTATATATCTCTCTCTCTTTCCATGACTCCATTTGTGCCTCCCTTACACCATCTCTCCCACTCTCTCTGTCTCTCTCTCTCTCTCTGTCTCTCTCTGTCCCTTCATCTGTCTTTCCCTCCCTGTCACTCCTCCTCTCTCCTTCTATCTCTGTCTCTCTCTCTCTCTCCCTCCATCTTTCCTTCCCTCCCTGTCACTCCATCTCTCTCCTACTATCTCTGTCTCTCACTTTGTCCCTCCATCTGTCTTTCCCTTCCTGACACTCCCTCTCTCTCCTTCTCTCTCTGTCTCTGTCACTCTCTCTGGCTCCCTCTCTGTCCCTCCATCTGCCTTTCCCTCTCTGTCTCTCCGTCTCACTCCTTCTATCTCTGTCTCTCCCGCTCTCTCTCTCTGACCCTCCATCTGTCTTTCCTTCCCTGTCTCTCCCTCTCTCTCTTTCTATCTCTGTCTCTCCATCTGTCTTTCCCTCTCTGTCTCTCCCTCTCTCTCCTTCTCTCTCTGCCTCTCTCTCTGTCTCTCTCTCTGTCCCACCATCTGTCTTTCCCCACCTCTCACTCCCTCTCTCTCCTTCTATCTCTGTCTCTGTCTCTCTGACTGTCCCTCTGTCTGTCTTTCCATCTCTGTCTTTCTCTCTCCCTCCTTCTATCTCTGCCTCTCTCTCTCTGTCTCTCTCTCTGTCTCTCCATCTGTCTTTCCCTGTCTTTTTCTCCATCTCTCTCCTTCCATCTCTGCCTCTCTCTCTCTCTGTCCCTCCATCTGTCTTTCCCTCTCTGTCTCTCCCTCTCTCTCCTTCTATCTCTGTCTCTCTCCTCTATCTCTCCATCTGTCTTTGCCTCCCAGTCACTCCCTCTCTCTCCTTCTATCTCTGTCTCTCTCTCTATCTCTCCATCTGTCTTTCCCTCCCTGTCACTCCTTCTCTCTCCTTCCATCTCTGCCTCTCTCTCTCTCTCTATCTCTCCAACTGCCTTTCCCTCTCTGTCTCTCCCAATCTCTCCTCTCTCTGTCTCTGCCCCTCCATCTGTCTTTCCCTGCCTGTCACTCCATCTCTCTCAGCTTCTCTCTCTGTCTCTCTCTCTGTATTTCCATCAGTATTTCCCTCCCTGTCTCTCCCTCTTCTCCTTCCATCTCTGCTATTCTCTATCTCTGTCTCTCCATCTGTCTTTCCCTCTATGTCTTTCCCTCTCCTTCTATCTCTGTCTCTCTCTGTCTTTCCATCTGTCTTCCCTCTCTTTCTCTCACTCTCCCTCCTTCTCTCTCTGTCTCTCTCTCTCTCTGTCTTTCCATCTGTCGTTCTTCTCTGTCTCTCCCTCTCTCTCCTTCCATCTCTGTCTCTGCCTCTCTCTCTGTCTCTCTCTCTCTGTGTCTCCCTCTCTGTCTCTCTCTCTCTGTCTCTCCATCTCTCTTTCCCTGTCTGTTTCTCCATCTCTCTCCTTCCATCTCTGCCACTCTATCTCTGTCCCTCCATCTGTCTTTCCCTCTGTCTCTTCCTCTGTCTCCTTATCTCTCTCTCTCTCTGTCTTTCCATCGGTCGTTCCTTCTCCGTCTCTCCCTCTCTCTCCTTCTATCTCTTTCTCTCTCCCCATCTCTCTCCATCTGTCTTTCCCTCCCAGTCACTCCCTCTCTCTCCTTCTATCTCTGTCTCTCTCTCTATCTCTCCATCTGTCTTTCCCTCTATGTCTCTCCCTCTCTCTCCCTCTACCTCTGTCTCTCTCTCTCTGTCTTTCCAACTGTCTTTCACTCCCTGTCTCTCCCTCTCTCCCCTTCCATCTCTGCCTCTCTCTCTCTATATCTCTCCAACTGCCTTTCCCTCTCTGTCTCTCACAATCTCTCCTCTCTCTGTCTCTGCCCCTCCATCTGTCTTTCCCTGCCTGTCACTCCATCTCTCTCCCTGTCTCTCTCTCTCTGTCCCTCCATTTGTCTTTCCCTCCCTGACACTCTCTGTCTCACCTTCTCTCTCTGTCTCTCTCTCTGTCTTTCCATCTGTATTTCCCTCCCTGTCTCTCCCTCTCTATCCTTCCATCTCTGCCATTCTCTCTCTCTGTCTCTCCATCTGTCTTTCCCTCTATGTCCTTCCCTCTCCTTCTATCTCTGTCTCTCTCTGTCCTTCCATCTGTCTTTCCCTCCCTGTCACTCCATCTCTCTCCTTCCATCTCTGCCTCTCTCTCTCTGTCTCTCCATCTGTCTTTCCCTCCCTGTCACTCTATCTCTCTCCTTCCATCTCTGCCTTTTTCTCTCTGTCTCTATATCTGTCTTTACCTCTCTGTCACTCCCTCTCTGTCCTTCTATCTCTGTCTCTCTCTCTCTGTCTCTCCATCTGTCCTTCCTTCACTGTCACTCCATCTCTCTCCTCTCTCTGTCTCTCACTCTGTCCCTCCATCTGTCTTTCCTTCTCTGTCACTCCCTCCCTCTCCTTCTATCTCTGTCTCTCTCTGCTATCACTGACACAGGGAGAGAGACAGAGGGACGGAGGGTTAGATATGAAACCATAGAGAGGGCTGGAGAGAGGGACAAACTTGGAGAGAGAGAGATTGTTGAGGTGGATGAAAAGGATAATGCAAGATATATTAACTTGATTTAATCCTTCACTCCCACTAACACAAACATATTTGAGATAGGTATGGAGAGGAAAAAAACACCGCGAGAGGGAGGAATGCAGATGAAGTTGGGGCCCAGGCAGACATTTTGATGATCCAGAAGGAATAGCCTCCATTTTAAATATTCAGCCAACTCTTCCACTGTGGGAACCATCACACCCTCATGATGTTGGTTGTGGAAATTTCATGCTGGCTTATTGGTTAATTTTTAAACCTGTGATTGATAGGTTCTGGTTAGCCAAAGGTATTAAGAGATACGTTGCAAAGGCAGGATATATGGTGTAAGATTGATCACAGATCAGCCATGATCTCATTGAATGTAGGAACAGAGTTGTTGGGTTAAATTGCATCCTCCTCTTCCAATATCCCCTGTTAAATATCCTTCTTTCTCTGTCAGTCACCCTGTTAGTCTATGTCTGTCTGTTTCTCTCTTTCTGTCTCTCTCTCTCTCTCTCTCTCACTAGACAGTGTCTATTGAGAGGGTCAGGGTTAAACCCAGGGTCAATGTCGGGGTTAAATCCAGGGTCAGGGTTAAACCCAGGGTCAATGTCGGGGTTAAATCCAGGGTCAGGGTTAAACCCAGGGTCAGTGGGAGAGAGGGTTAGATATGAAGGCAGAGAGAGGGCTGAAGAGAGGGACAAAGTTGGAGAGAGAGAGATTGTTGAGGTGGATGAAAAGGATAATGCAAGATATATTAAATGATGTAATCCTTCACTGCTGTGTACACAAACAGAAACAGATAGATATGGAGAGAAAAAAAACATCGGCAGAGGGGGAAATGTAGAAGAAGTTGGGGCACAGGCAGATATGTTTGATCCAGAAGGAGCAGCCTCCATTTTAAACATCCAGCACGCTATTCCACTGTGGGAGCCATCACACCCTCAAGATATTTGTTGTGCAAATTTCTTGCTGGCATATTGGTTAATTTTTAAATCTGTGATTTATGGATTCTGTCAGTCACCCTATCAGTCCATGTCTCTCTGTTTCTCTCTTTCTATCTCTCTCTCTGTCTCTATCGGACAGTGTAGAGTGAGATTCGCTCTGTATCCACCCCATGATGTTCCTGCCCTGGGAGTGTGTGATGGGACAGCGTCGAGGGACATTTACTCTGTGTCAAACCCAACCTTGTGCTTGGCTTGGGAATATTTAATGGGACAGTGTAGCTGGAGATTTACTCTGTATCCCAGGAATTTTGAAGGCTCAGGTGTGATTTGATGACTGTTTTCAAGATAATAAGGGAAACTGATAGGGTAGACAGAGAGTAACAATTCCCACTGGCTGCAGAGTCTAGAACATGGGGGCATAGTCTAAAAATATAAACCTAGTCTAAAAACCTTTCAGGAGTGAAATGAAGAAACACTTCAACACACCAGGTGTGGTATATGTTTGGAACTCTCTTCCACAATCAGCAATTGATGCTGAGACACTTGTTAATTTTTAAATCTGAGTTTGATAGGTTTTTATGAAACCTCTCTGTCACTCTATCTCTCTTCTCCCATCTCTGCCTCTCTCTCTCTCTGTCTCTCCATCTGACTTTCCATCTCTGTCGCTCTCACTCTCTCCTACTCTCTCTGTCTCTCTCTCTCTCTCTGTTTCTCCATCAGTCTCCTCACCCATCACTCCCTCTCTCTCCTTCTATCTCTGCCTCTCTCTCTGTCCCTCCATCTGTCTTTCTCTCCATGACACTCCCTCACTCTCCTTCTATCTCTGCCTCTCTCTCTGTCTCTCCATCTGTCTTTCCCTCTCTGTCTCTCCATCTGTCTCCTTCTCTCTCTGTCTCTCTGTCTGTCCCTCCATCTGTCAAAGAACAAAGAACAGTACAGCACAGGAACAGGCCATTCGGCCCTCCGAGACTGCGCCGATCTTGATGCCTGCCTAAACTAAAACCTTCTGCACTTCCGGGGTCCGTATCCCTCTATTCCCATCCTATTCATGTATTTGTCAAGATGTCTCTTAAACGTCTCTATGGTACCTGTTTCCACCACCTCCCCTGGCAACAAGTTCCAGGCACTCACCACCCTCTGTGTAAGGAACTTGCCTCGCACATCCCCTCTAAAACTTGCCCCTCTCACCTTAAACCTCTGTCCCCCAGTAACTGACACTTCCACCCTGGGAAAAAGCTTCTGGCTATCCACTCTGTCCATGCTGCTGCTAACTTTGTAAACCTCGATCATGTCGCCCCTCCACCTCCGTCGTTCCAGTGAAAACAATCCGAGTTTATCCAAACTCTCCTCATAGTTAATGCCCTCCAGACCAGGCAACATCCTGGTAAACCTCTTCGGTACCCTCTCCAAAGCTTCCAGGTCATTCTGGTAGTGTGGCGACCAGAATTCTAAGTGTGGCCTAACTAAAGTTCTGTACAGCTGCAACATGACTTGCCTATTTTTATACTCTGTGCCCCGACCGATGAAGGCAAGCATGCTGTATGCCTTCTTGACTACCTTATCCACCTGTTTTTCCCGACTTGACACTCCTTCTCTCTCCTTCTCTCTCTGTCTCTCTCCCTGTCTCCCATCTGTCTTTCCCGCCCTGTCACTCCGTCTCTCTCCTTCTCTCGCAGTCTCTCTCTCTCTGTCTCCCATCTGTCTTTCCCTCTCTGTCTCTCCCTCTCTCTCCTTCTCTCTCTGTCTCTCTCTCTGTCTCCCATCTGTCTTTCCCTCCCTGTCACTCCCTCTCGCTCCTTCTATTTCTGTCTCTCTTCTATCCCTCCATCGGTCGTTCCCTCCCTGACACTCCCTCTCTCTGCTTCTATTGCTGTCTCTCTCTCTCTGTCTCCCATCTGTCTTTCCCTCTCTGTCTCTCCCTCTCTCTCCATCTCTCTCTGTCTCTCTCTCTGTCTCCCATCTGTCCTTCTCTCCCTGTCACTCCATCTCTCTCCATCTCTCTCTGTCTCTCACTCTGTCTCTCTCTCTGTCCCTCCATCTGTCTTTCCCTCACTGACACTACCACTCTCTCTTTCTATCTCTGTCTCTCTCTCTCTGTCCTACATCTGTCCTTCTCTCCCTGTCACTCCATCTCTCTCCTTCTCTCTCTGTCTCTCACTCTGTCCCTCCATCTGTATTTCTATCCCTGTCACGCCCTCTCTCTCGTTCCATCTGACTCTCTCTCTCTCTGTCTCACCATCTGTCTTTCCCTCTCTGTCTTTCCCTCTCTGTCTCTCCATCTCTCTCCTTCTATCTCTGTCTCCTCCTCTCTCTGTGTACCTCCATCTGTCTTTCCCTCTCTGTCTCTCCCTCTCTCTCCTTCTCTCTCTGACTCGGCCTCTCTCTGTCTCTCCATCTGTCCCTCCATCTGTTTTCCGTCTCTGTCACTCCTTCTCTCTCTGTCTCTCATACTCTATCCCTCCATCTGTCTTTCCCTCTCTGTCACTCCCTTTCTCCTCTCTCTCTTTCCCTCCATCTGTCTTCCCCTCCCTGTCTCTCCATCTCCCTCCTTCTCACTCTGTCTCTCTCTCTGACTCTCCATCTGTCCGTCCCTCCCTGTCACACCGTCTCTCTCCTTCTCTCTCTGTCTCTCTCTCTCTGTCCCTTCTTCTGCCTTTCCCTCACTGACACTCCCTCACTCTCCTTCGATCTCTGTCTCTCGCTCTCTGTCCCTCCATCTGTCTTTCCCTCTCTGTCTCTCCCTCTCTCTCCTTCTATCTCTGTCTCTCTTTCTGTTCCTCCATCTGTCTTCCCCTCCCTGTCTCTCCATCTCTCTCCTTCTCACTCTGTCCCTCCATCTGATTTCCGTCTCTGTCACTCCTTCTCTCTCTGTCTCTCACACTCTATCCCTCCATCTGTCATTCCCTCCCTGTCACTGCTTCTCTCTCTGTCTCTCCATCTGTCTTTCCCCCTCTGTCTCTCCCTCTCTCTCCTTCTATCTCTCTTTCTCTCTGTCTGTCCATCGGTCTTTCCCTCCCTATCAATCCCTTTCTCTCCTTCAATCTCTGCCTCTCTCTCTCTGTCTCTCCATCATTCTTTCCCTCTCTGCCTCTCCCTCTCTCTCCTTCTCTCTCTGTCTATCTCTCTATCCCTCCATCTGTCCTTCCCTCCCTGTCACTCCATGTCTCTCCCTGTCTCTCTCTCTCTGTCCCTCCATCGGTCTTTCCCTCCCGAACACTCCCTCTCTCTCCTTCCATCTCTGCCTCTCTCTCTCTGTCTCTCCATCTGTCATTCCCTTCCTGTCACTCCCTCTCTCTCCTTCCATCTGTGCCTCTCTCTCTCTGTCTCTCCATCTGTCATTCCCTTCCTGTCACTCCCTCTCTCTCCTTCCATCTCTGCCTCTCTGTCTCTCCATCTGTCTTTCCCTCTCTTTCTCTCCCTCTCTTTCCTTCTATCTCCGTCTATCACTCTCTGTCTTTCCATCTGTCTTTCTCTCCATGACACTCACTCACTCTCCTTCTATCTCTGTCTCTCTTTCTGTTCCTCCATCTGTCTTTCCCTCTCTGTCACTCCCTTTCTCCTCTCTCTCTTTCCCTCCATCTGTCCGTCCCTCCCTGTCACACCGTCTCTCTCCTTTTCTCTCTGTCTCTCTCTCGCTGTCCCTTCTTCTGCCTTTCCCTCACTGACACTCCCTCACTCTCCTTCGATCTCTGTCTCTCGCTCTCTGTCCCTCCATCTGTCTTTCCCTCTCTGTCTCTCCCTCTCTCTCCTTCTATCTCTGTCTCTCTTTCTGTTCCTCCATCTGTCTTCCCCTCCCTGTCTCTCCATCTCTCTCCTTCTCACTCTGTCCCTCCATCTGTTTTCCGTCTCTGTCACTCCTTCTCTCTCTGTCTCTCACACTCTATCCCTCCATCTGTCATTCCCTCCCTGTCACTGCTTCTCTCTCTGTCTCTCCATCTGTCTTTCCCCTTCTGTCTCTCCCTCTCTCTCCTTCTATCTCTCTTTCTCTCTGTCTGTCCATCGGTCTTTCCCTCCCTGTCAATCCCTTTCTCTCCTTCAATCTCTGCCTCTCTCTCTCTGTCTCTCCATCATTCTTTCCCTCTCTGCCTCTCCCTCTCTCTCCTTCTCTCTCTGTCTATCTCTCTCTATCCCTCCATCTGTCCTTCCCTCCATGTCACTCCATGTCTCTCCCTGTCTCTCTCTCTCTGTCCCTCCATCTGTCTTTCCCTCCCGAACACTCCCTCTCTCTCCTTCCATCTCTGCCTCTCTCTCTCTGTCTATCCATCTGTCATTCCCTTCCTGTCACTCCCTCTCTCTCCTTCCATCTGTGCCTCTCTCTCTCTGTCTCTCCATCTGTCATTCCCTTCCTGTCACTCCCTCTCTCTCCTTCCATCTCTGCCTCTCCGTCTCTCCATCTGTCTTTCCCTCTCTTTCTCTCCCTCTCTTTCCTTCTATCTCCGTCTATCACGCTCTGTCTTTCCATCTGTCTTTCTCTCCATGACACTAACTCACTCTCCTTCGATCTCTGTCTCTATTTCTGTTCCTCCATCTGTCTTTCCCTCTCTGTCACTCCCTTTATCCTTCTCTCTCTCTTTCCCTCCATCTGTCTTCCCCTCCCTGTCTCTCCATCTCTCTCCTTCTCTCTCTGTCTCTCTCTCTCTCTGTCCCTTCTTCTGCCTTTCCCTCACTGACACTCCCTCACCCTCCTTCTATCTCTGTCTCTGCCTCTCTGTCTCCCTCTCTGTCCCTCCATCTGTCTTTCTCTCTCTGTCTCTCCCTCTCTCTCCTTCTATCTCTGTCTCTCTTTCTGTTCCTCCATCTGTCTTTCCCTCTCTGTCACTCCCTTTCTCCTTCTCTTTCTCTTTCCCTCCATCTGTCTTCCCCTCCCTGTCTCTCCATCTCTCTCCTTCTCACTCTGTCTCTCTCTCTCTGTGCCTTCTTCTGCCTTTCCCTCCCTGACACTCCGTCTCTCTCCTTCTATCTCTGCCTCTCTCTCTGTCTCTCCATCTGTCTTTCCCTCCCTGTCACTCTCTCTCCTCTCTCCCCTTCTATCGCTGCCACTCACTCTGTCTCTCTTTCTCTGTCCCTCTCTCTGTCCCTCCATCTGTCTTTCCCTGTCTGTTTCTCCCTCTCTCTCCTTCCATCTCTGCCTCTCTCTCTCTCTGTCCCTCCATCTGTCTTTCCCTCTCTGTCTCTCACTCTGTCTCCTCTCTCTGTCTCTCTCTCTCTGTCTCTCCATCTATATTCACCACCGCCTGTCACTCCCTCTCTCTCCTTTTATCTCTATCTCTGCCTCTCTACCTGTCTCTCTCTCTCTGTCCCACCATCTGTCTTTCCCTGCCCTGTCACTCACTCTCTATCCTTCTGTCTCTGTCTCTTTCTCACTATCGCTCCATCTTTCCTACTCTCCCTCTCACTCCATCTTTCTCCTTCTCTCTCTGTCTCTCTCTCTGTCCCTCCATCTGTCTTTCCCTCTCTGTCTCTCCCTCTCTCTCCTTCTCTCTCTGTCTCTCCATCTGTTTTTCCCTCTCTGTCTCTCCCTCTCTTTCTCTCTCTGTCTCTGTCTCTCTCTCTGTCCCTCCATCTGTCTTTCCCTCTCTGTCTCTCCGTCTCTCTCCTTCTCTCTCTGTCTCTGTTTCTCTCTCTGTCCCTCCCTCTCTCTCCTTCTCTCTCTGCCTCTGTTTCTCTCTCTGTCCCTCCATCTGTCTTTCCCTCTCTGTCTCTCCGTCTCTCTCCTTCTCTCTCTGTCTCTGTTTCTATCTCTTGTCCCTCCATCTGTTTTTCCCTCTCTGTCTCTCCCTCTCTCTCTTTCTCTCTCTGTCTCTCTCTCTGTCCCTCCATCTGTCTTTCCCTCTCTGTCTCTCCGTCTCTCTCCTTCTCTCTCTCTCTGCCACTCTCTCTGTCCCTCCCTCTCTCTCCTTCTCTTTCTGTCTCTGTTTCTCTCTCTGTCCCTCTATCTGTCTTTCCCTCTCTGTCTCTCCGTCTCTCTCCTTCACTCTCTGTCTCTGTTTCTATCTCTTGTCCCTCCATTAGTCTTTCCCTCCTTGTCACTCCCTCTCCCTCCTTCCATCTCTGCTTCTCTCTCTCTGTCTCTCCAACTGCCTTTCCCTGTCTGTCACTCCCTCTCTGTCCTTCTCTCTCTCTGTTTCTCTCTCTGTCTCTCTGTCACACCCTCTCTCTCCATCTGTCTCTGTCTCTCTCTCTATCCCTCCATCCCTCCATCTGTCTTTCCCTCCCTGACACTCCCTCTCTCTCCTTCTCTCTCTGTCTCTCTCTCTGTCCATCCATCTGTCTTCCCATCTCTGTCACTCCATCTGTCTCCTTCTCTCTCTGTCTCTCACTCTGTGACTCCATCTGTCTTTTCCTCCCTTTCACTCCATCTGTCTCCTTCTCTCTCCGTCTCTCACTCTGTCCCTCCATCTGTCTTTTCCTCCCTGTCACTCCATCTCTGTTCTACTCTCTCTGTCTCAGCCTCTCTCTCTGTCTCTCTCCCTGTCCCTCCATCTGTCTTTCCCTCTCTGTCACTCCCTCTCTCTCCTTCCACCTCTGCCTCTCTCTCTCTGTCTCTCCATCTGTCTTTCCCTCTCTGTCACTCCCTCTCTGTCTTTCTCTCTGTGTTTCTCTCTCTATCCCTCCATCTGTCCTTCCCTCCGTCATTCCATCTCTCTCCTTCTCTCTGTCTCTCTATCTCTCTGTCTCTCCATCTGTCTTTCCCTCCCTGACACTCCCTCTCTGTCCTTCTATCTCTGTCTCTCTCTCTATCCCTCTATCCCTCCATCTGTCCTTCCCTCCCTGTCTCTCCATATCTCTCCTTCTATCTCTGTCTCTCTCTTTCCCTCCATCTGTCTTTCCCTCTCTGTCTCTCCCTCTCTCTCCTTCTATCTGTCTCTCTCTCTGTCTCTCTCTCTGTCTCCCCATGTGTCTTTCCCTCCCTGTCTCTCCCTCTCTCTTCTTCCCTCTCTGTCTCTGCCTCTCGCTCTGTCTCTCTCTCTGTCCCTCCATCTGTTTTTCCCTCTCAGTCACTCCCTCTTTCTCCTCCACCTCTGCCTCTCTCTCTCTGTCTCTCCATCTGTCTTTCCCTCTCTGTTAATCCCTCTCGGTCCTTCTCTATCTGTTTCTCTCTCTATCCCTGCATCTGTCCTTCCTGCCGTCACTCCATCTCTCTCCTCTCTCTGTCTCTCACTCTGTCCCTCCATCTGTCTTTGGCTCCCTGTCACTCCCTCGCTCTCCTTCTCTCTCTGTCTCTCTCACTCTGTTCCTCCATCTGTCTTTTCCTCCCTGACTCTCAATCTCTCTCCTTCTCTCTCTGTCTCTCTCTCTCTCTCTCCATCTGTCTTTCCCTCTCTGTCACTCCCTCTCGGCCTTTCTCTCTCTGTCTCTCACTCTGTCCCTCGATCTATCTTTCCCTCTTTGTCACCTCCTCTCTGTTCTTCTCTCTGTTTATCTCTCTATCCCTCCATCTGTCCTTCCCTCCGTCACTCCGTCTCTCTCCTTCTCTCTCTGTCTCCCACTCTGTCCCTCGATCTGTCTTTTCCTCCCTGACACTCCCATTCTTTTCTTCCCTCTCTGTCTCTCTCTGTCCCTCCATTTGTCTTTCACTCTCTGTCTCTCCCTCTCTCTCCTTCCATCTCTGCTTCTCTCTCTCTCTGTCTCTCCAACTGCCTTTGACTCTGTTTCTCTCGAACTCCCTCCTTCTCTCTCTGTCTCTGCCTCTCTCTTTGTCTCTCTGTCACTCCCTCTCTCTCCTTCTATTGCTGTCTCTCTCTCTATCCCTCTATCCCTCCATCTGTCTTTCCCTCTCTGTCTCTCCCTCTCTCTCCTTCTGTCTCTGTCTCTCCATCTGTCTTTCCCTCCCTGACACTCCCTCTCTCTCCTTCTCTCTCTGTTTCTCTCTCTCTCTCTCTCTCTGTCTATCCAACTGTCTTTCCCCCTCTGCCTCTCCCTCTCTCTCCTTCTATCTCTGTCTCTCTGTCTCTGTCTCTCCATCTGTCTTTCCCTCCCTGACACTCCCTCTCTCTCCTTCTCTCTATCCTTCTCTCTCTGTGTCTCCATCTGTCTTTCCCTCCCTGCCTCTCCCACTCTCTTCTTCTCTCTCTGTCTCTGCCTATCTCTCTGTCTCTCTCTCTGTCCCTCCATTTGTCTTTCCCTCTCTGTCACTCCCTCTCTCCTTCCACATCTGCCTCTCTCTCTCTGTCTCTCCATCTGTCTTTCCCTCTCTGTCACTCCCTCTCTGTCCTTCTCTCTCTGTTTCTCTCTCTATCCCTCCATCTGTCTTTCCCTCCGTCACTCCATCTCTCTCCTTCTCTCTCTGTCTCTCACTCTGTCCCTCGATCTGTCTTTCCCTCCCTGTCACTCCCTCTCTCTCCTTCTCTCTCTGTCTCTCTCACTCTGTCCCTCCATCTATCTTTTCCTCCCTGACTCTCCCTCTCTCTCCTTCTCTCTCTGTCTCTGCGTCTCTCTCTGTCTCTCTGTCACTCCCCCTGTCTCCATCTATCTCTGTCTCTCTTTCTATCCCTCTATCCCTCCATCTGTTCTTCCCGCCCTGTGACTCCATCTCTCTCATTCTATCTCTGTCTCTCTCTCTGTCCCTCCATCTTTCTTTCCCTCCCTGAGACTCCCTCTCTCTCCTTCTCTCTCTGTCTCTCTCACTCTTTCCCTCCATCTATATTTTCCTCCCTGACTCTCCCTCTCTCTCCTTCTATCTCTGCTTCTCTCTCTCTCTGTCTCTCCAACTGCCTTTGCCTCTGTTTCTCTCCCACTCTCTCCTTCACTCTCTGTCTCTGCCTCTCTCTCTGTTTCTCTGTCACACCCTCTCTCTCCATCTATCTCTGTCTCTCTCTCTATCCCTCCATCCGTCTTTTCCTCCCTGACACTCCCTCTCTCTCCTTCTCTCTCTGTCTGTCTCGATGTCCATCCATCTGTCTTTCCCTCTCTGTCACTCCCTCTCTCTCCTTCTCTCTCTGTCTCTCTCACTCTGTCCCTCCATCTATCTTTTCCTCCCTGACTCTCCCTCTCTCTCCTTCTCTCTCTGTCTCTGCGTCTCTCTCTGTCTCTCTGTCACTCCCCCTGTCTCCATCTATCTCTGTCTCTCTTTCTATCCCTCTATCCCTCCATCTGTTCTTCCCGCCCTGTGACTCCATCTCTCTCATTCTATCTCTGTCTCTCTCTCTGTCCCTCCATCTTTCTTTCCCTCCCTGAGACTCCCTCTCTCTCCTTCTCTCTCTGTCTCTCTCACTCTTTCCCTCCATCTATCTTTTCCTCCCTGACTCTCCCTCTCTCTCCTTCTATCTCTGCTTCTCTCTCTCTCTGTCTCTCCAACGGCCTTTGCCTCTGTTTCTCTCCCACTCTCTCCTTCACTCTCTGTCTCTGCCTCTCTCTCTGTTTCTCTGTCACACCCTCTCTCTCCATCTATCTCTGTCTCTCGCTCTATCCCTCCATCCGTCTTTTCCTCCCTGACACTCCCTCTCTCTCCTTCTCTCTCTGTCTGTCTCGATGTCCAACTATCTGTCTTTCCCTCTCTGTCACTCCCTCTCTCTCCTTCCACCTCTGCCTCTCTCTCTCTGTCTCTCCATCTGTCTTTCCCTCTCTGTCACTCCCTCTCTCTCCTTCCACCTCTGCCTCTCTCTCTGTGTCTCTCCATCTGTCTTTCCCTCTCTGTCACTCCCTCTCTGTCCTTCTCTCTCTGTTTCTCTCTCTATCCCTCCATCTGTCTTTCCCTCCGTCACTCCATCTCTCTCCTTCTCTCTCTGTCTCTCACTCTGTCCCTCGATCTGTCTTTCCCTCCCTGTCACTCCCTCTCTCTCCTTCTCTCTCTGTCTCTCTCACTCTGTCCCTCCATCTATCTTTTCCTCCCTGACTCTCCCTCTCTCTCCTTCTTTCTCTGTCTCTGCGTCTCTCTCTGTCTCTCTGTCACTCCCTCTGTCTCCATCTATCTCTGTCTCTCTTTCTATCCCTCTATCCCTCCATCTGTTCTTCCCGCCCTGTGACTCCATCTCTCTCATTCTATCTCTGTCTCTCTCTCTGTCCCTCCATCTTTCTTTCCCTCCCTGAGACTCCCTCTCTCTCTGTCGCTATCTGTCTCTCGCTCTGTCTCTCTCTCTGTCTCTCACTCTGTCCCTCCATCTGTCTTTCCCTGCCTGACACTCCCTCTCTGTCCTTCTCTCTCTGTCTCTCTCTCTGTCCCTCCATCTTTCTTTCCCTCCCTGACACTCCCTCTCTCTCTGTCTCTATCTGTCTCTCTCTGTCTCTCTCTCTGTCTCTCACTCTGTCCCTCCATCTGTCTTTCCCTGCCTGACACTCCCTCTCTGTCCTTCTATCTCTGCTTCTCTCTCTCTCTGTCTCTCCAACTGCCTTTGCCACTGTTTCTCTCCCACTCTCTCCTTCACTCTCTGTCTCTGCCTCTCTCTCTGTCTCTCTGTCACACCCTCTCTCTCCATCTATCTCTGTCTCTCTCTCTATCCCTCCATCCGTCTTTTCCTCCCTGACACTCCCTCTCTCTCCTTCTCTCTCTGTCTCTCTCTCTGTCCATCCATCTGTCTTTCCCTCTCTGTCTCTCCCTCTCTCTCCTTCTGTCTCTGTGTCTCTCTCTGTCCCTCCATCTGTCTTTCCCTCCCTGTCTCTCCCTCTCTCTTCTACTCTCTCTGGCTCTGCCTCTCTCTCTGTCTCTCTCCCTGTCCCTCCATCTGTATTTCCCTCTCTGTCTCTCCCTCTCTCTCTTATCTCTGTCTCTATTTTAAATATTCAGCAAGCTATTCCACTGTTGGAGCCATCACACCCTCATGATACTGTTTGTGGAAATTTTATGCTGGCTTATTGGTTAATTTTTAAACCTGTGATTGATAGAATCTTGTTAACCAAAGGTATAAAGAGATAAGGGGCAAAGGCAGGATATATGGTGTAAGTTTGATCACAGATCAGCCATGATCTCATTGAATGCAGGAACAGAGTTGTGGAGTTAAATTGCATCCTCCTCTTCCAATAACCCCTGTTAAATATCCTATTTTCTCTGTCAGTCACCCTGTCAGTCTGTGTCTCTGTTTCTCTCTTTCTGTCTCTCTCTCTGTCTCTATCGGACAGTGTAGAGTGAGATTCACTCTGTATCCACCCCATGATGTTCCTGCCCTGGGAGTGTGTGATGGGACAGTGTAGAGGGAAATTTACTCTGTGTCAAACCCAACATTGTGCTCAGCTTGGAAATGTTTAATGGGACAGTGTAGCTGGAGTTTTACTGTGTATCCCTGGAATTTAGAAGGTTATTAGGTGATTTGATGAAGGTTTACAAAATAATAAGGGAAACTGATCGGGTGGACTGCGAGTAAATATTCCCACTGGCTGCGGAGTCAGGAACTTGGGGCATAGTCTGAAAATATAAAGAGTGGCCACTTTGACTTCATCCCATCGTGTCGTATGTACATTCTCACATGTAGCAGGGATAGCAGCACATATATAACAGGATAGCAGGTATAACTGTAGTCATAGTATTCAGCTGAAAATTGATCAGTTACATTGTTATTTCAGTCCATATTTACAGTACACACGGTACCTTACTGTTGTAATCAAGTCATATAGTATCTATTCATCCTACTGGGGCAAACATTCTCACCAAATACTAAAGCATTCCACAATGCAACACTCTCAAATTCAACACAAGATTACTTTTCTGAGTCTCGCTCTTCTGTTCTGATTCTCTGAGGGATTACTGATGCTTATCCTCCACATGAGAAGTCGTCCTGATCCCGTGTGCCTGTCCCGCTCCGAAACCCGGCATCCACTTACATTAAGGCAAGTGATACAGGAGCATCTCAGTGACTGAGGCAGGTGAGTCTTGAGGCTGAGCCGGGAACAGTGAGTGACCCGGGTTAATCCGACACTCCAGGGAATGTTTAAACTGAACTGTACTCTGTATCTAACCCGTGCTGTACCTTCTCTGAGATTGTTCGATGGGGCAGTGCAGACAAGGAGACTCTGATCGGGTAGACAGAGAGTCACTATTCCCACTGGCTGCGGAGTCAGGAACTTGTGGGCCGAGTCTAAAAATCTAAACGTAGTCTCAAAACCTTTCAGGAGTGAAATGAAGAAACACTTCAACACACCAGGTGTGGTATCAGTTTGGAACTCTATTCCACAAACAGCAATTGTTGCTGAGACACTTGTTAATTTTTAAATCTGAGTTTGATAGATTTTTGTTAACCAAAGGTATTAAGAGATAAGGGGCAAAGGTGGGATATTTGGTGTTAGTAAGATCACAGATCAGCCCTGATCTCACTGAATGCTGGAACAGGGTCGAGGGGTTAAATTGCCTCCTCATCGTCCTATGTCTGATGTTAAATATTGTTCTTTCACTCTCAGACACCCTGTCAGTCTGTTTCTCTCGTTCTGTCTCTCACTGTGTCTGCTTCGGGCAGTGTAGAGTGAGATTCAGACTGTATCCACCCCATGATGTTCCTGTCCTGGGACTGTTGGATGGGACAGTGTAGAAGGTGCATTACTCTGTATCTAATCCATGATGTACCTGTCTGGGGAATGTTGATGGGAGAGTGGAAACAGAGAGGTCTGGGACCAGGGTCCTCATGGGGAGGACTTAATGGTGCCTCCTAATTGACCAGTTAGCAATATTGGTGCTCCAGGGATGAAAGGGACATTGGCTGAGTTGATACATCATTGGCTGAGTGGATACGACATTGGCTGAGAGAGTGGACAATGGTTGTTTCAGACTGGAGGGAGGTATACAGTGGAGGTTTATATAAGGACCACTGCTCTTTTTGATATATACTCATGACTTGGACTTGTGTTTTCAGGGCACACCTTCAATGTTTGTGACATCTGCAATGTAATAAACAGGGAAGGGACTAGTAGCAGACTTCAGGAGAATAGAGGCAGTCTGGTGAAATGGAACACACAAAAACAAATGAATTAAGAGCAGGAGTCGGCCATTCGGCCCTTCGAGCCTGCTCTGCCATTCAATGGCTGATCTGATTGTGAACTCAACTCCACTTTCCTGTCTGCGTCCCATAACCCATGACTCCCTAACTGATCAAAAATCTATCTAACTCAGCCTTGAATATATTCAATGATCCAGCCTCCACTGGTCTCTGGGGAAGAGAATTCCACACACTGATCCCCCCTCTGAGAGAAACACATTTCTCCTCATCTCAGTTTTAAATGGGACGTCCCTAATTTTTAAACTGTGTCCCCTAGTTCTAGTCTCCCCAACAATTGGAAACATCCTCTCAGCATCCACCCTGTCCAGTCCCCTCGGGAGCTGAGATGTTTCACTCAGATCACCTCTCATTCTTCTAAACTCCAGTGGGTATAGACCCAACCTGTTCAACCTTTCCTCATAAGATAACCCCTTCATCCCAGGAATAAGCCCAGTGAACCTTCTCTGAACTACTTCGAATGCAATTATATAATTTCTTCAGTAAGAAGACCAAAAGTGTCCACAATCCTGCAGACGTCGTCTGACTTATGCCCTGTACAGCTGTAACAACACTTCCCTACTTTGATATTCTATTCACCTTGCAATAAACAACAACATTCCATTTGTCTTCCTAATCACTTGCTGTAGCTGCACGGTAACATTTTGTGATTCATGTGCCAGGACACCCAGATCCCTCTGTACCGTACAGTTCTGCAGTCTCTCTCCATTTCAATAATATACTGATTTTTATCCTTCCAGCTAAAGTGGACAAGCTCACATTTTCCCACATTGTACTCCATCTCCCAATTTTTTCCTCACTCACTTAACCTATGGAAATCTCTTTGTAGACACTTTATGTCCTCTTGACAGCTTCCTATCCAACCTATCATTGGACAGACACAGGGCAGGTTAACTTCAATGCTGAGAAATGTGAAGTGATGCATTTTGGAAGGAAGACTGAGTGATATAAACTAAATGGTACAATGTTAGAATGGGTGACAGGACAGAGAGATCTGGGATTTCATCAATGTTACCTGTTCTACCCAAAAGCTCAATTTGGAGTCTGTGAGTTGAATTTAGCTTCATCCTGAAAAGTGTTAGCAAACGTGTTGGGAAATGTGTCAAAAGCTGTTTCCATTCAGACATTCCTGCATCGTGGAAGTGTGAGCTATCTTTGCAGAGACAGGAAATAGAGTTGTTTGAATGGACCTGCAGGTTTTGGTTGATGCAATAAGGTGAGAATTTGAATTGTGTCCCTTGCAGATACACAGAATCGAAGGTATTTACAGAACACCACATGAAGTAGTTTACCAATGTCTGACAAACTTCAAAGACTTCAGACACACGGAAGAAGAGGCGAAGGGAACAATATACAAAACCTGAGACAGTCAGACAACAGCAGTAGGAAAATTAATCTCTTTTTATGGGTTTTAATTTGAAGGCCTGAGCTGATGATTGAAAAAAACATAAATCTGGAATTAAAAAAGCCTCTAGGATGGAATGATTCACTCCTGTCTACTAGTGTAAAGCCTGTGCGTGTCTCAGTTTTGCAGTATTTATTAATGATTTAAGATGATGTGGCAGAATGTCACATACCCAAGTTTGCAAAAGACACAAAACGAGGCAAAAAAGACTAGAACAGAGTACTTTATAAATGGTGAAAAACGAGAAACACTGTAGATCCAAAGAGACTTGAGGGGTCCATGTCCATTTGAGTGCAGTGTAGATTTACCAGAATGATAACTGGACTCCAAGGGTTAAATTACGAGGTGATATTACACAAACTAGGGATTTATTCACTGGAATTTAGGAGGATCAAGGTGATTTGTTCAAGGTTGTTGAGATATTAAGGGGAACTGATGGGGTAGTTTGGGAGAAACTATTTCAGCAGCTTGGGAACAAAGGAACATGAGGAGGCCATTCAGCCCATCGAGCCTGTTCCGCCATTCAAGACGATCATTTCGATGTGTTTTTCCCAGACTATCCTCATATCCCTTTATGTCATTGGTATTTATAAATTTGTCAATCTCTGCTTTAAACATACTCAATGACTGAGCTTCCACAGCCCTCTGGGATAGAGAATTCCTAAGATTCACAATCCGATGGGTAATGACATTTCTCCTCATCGCTGTCCCAAGTGGCTTCCCCCTTATTTTGAAATTGTTTCCCTTGGTTCTAGACTCCTCAACCAGGAGAAACATCTTGCCTACATCTACCCTGTCTATCTGTAACGTTACCCCAGGGCCTCCACACAGCCTGTCTCCCCGTCCCACTGCTTCTAAAGTGTCTCAGGGTCTCCTGGCACTATCGCTCTGCTTCTGTTTCTATCCCTCACTATCTCTCTGTTCTCTCTCCATTTCTATCTCTCCCTATATCTCTGTTACTCTACCTCTGTTCCTCTCTCTCTGTCTATCACCCTCTTCCAGCACGTTGGTTATCATTGGGGGTCGAGTTAAATCACAGACAAAATAAACACTTCACCTGTCTACCCCGGAATAAATAGCAAAATTTGAGGATATTTTATGTCTGTATTCAGACAATATAGACAGGAGTGTATATTATATGATGGGATGCTGCAAATCGATTTACACTAGTACTATCGGAAAAACAACTTAAAAAGAAGTATTCACAAGTCTAGTCCAACTTAACGACAGATATGATCCGATAAGGTAATAAATGCCAAAAGTCTGGAGTCTTTTGGAGTACGTTAAGCTTTACTCTGTCTGGCTTTCAGAAGTTAAACATTACACATGCACTGCAAGATTAAAGATTATACATAGGTTAGGTTACATAGAATTTTGGAAGGACTAACAAGGCTAGGGAATATCCAATGAATGGTAGGACCATAGGAAGTACCGAGTGTCAGAGGGATCTTGGTGTACTTGTCCATAGATCACTGAAGGCTGCAGCGCAGGTAGACAAGGTGGTTAGGAAGGTATATGGGATACTTGCCTTTATTAGTTGAGGTATAGAATATAAGAGCAGGGAGGTTATGATGGATCTGTATAAAACACTGGTTAGGCCACAGCTGGAGTACTGTGTACAGTTCTGGGCACCACACTATAGGAAGGATGTGATTGCACTGGAGAGGATGCAGAGGAGATTGACCAGGATGTTGCCTGGGCTGGAGCATTTCAGCTATGAAAAGAGACTGAAAAGGCTGGAGTTGTTTTCCTTAGAGCAGAGAAGGCTGAGGGGGGACCTGATTGAGGTATACAAACTTATGAGGGGCATTGATAGGTTAGATAGGAAGAAACATTTTCCCTTAGTGGAGGGGTCAATAACCAGGGGGCATAGATTGAAGGCAAGGGGCAGGTGGTTTAGAAGGGATTTGAGGAAACGATTTTTCACCCAGAGGGTGTTTGGAATCTGGAACGCTCTGCCTGAAGGGGTGGTAGAGGCAGGAACCCTCACAACATTTAAGAAGTCTTCAGATGAGCACTTGAAATGCCGTAGCATACAAGGCTACGGGCCAAGTGCTGGAAAATGGGACCAGAATAGGTCGGTGCTTGATGGTGGGCACAGACACGATGGGCCGAACGGCCTGTTTCTGTGCTGTATAACTCTATGACTCTAACTGTCGTCATAGAATTCAGCTGAAAATTGATCATTTACATTGTTATTTAAGTTATTTCAGTCCATATTTACAGTACACACGGAACCTTACTTTTGTAATCAAGTCATATGGTATCTATTCATCCCACTGGGGCAAAATGTCACTGGCTCAACATTCTCACCAAATAATAAAGCATTCCACAATGCAAGACTCACAAATTCAACACAAGTTTCCTTTTCTGAGTCTCGCTGGTCTGCTCTGATTCTCCGAGGGATTACTGATGCTTATCCTCCACATGAGCAGTCGTCCTAATCCCGTGTGCCTGTCCTGCTCCCAAACCCGGCATCCGCTTACATTAAGGCAAGTGATACAGGAGCATCTCAGTGACTGAGGCAGGTGAGTCTTGAGGCTGAGCCGGGCACAGTGAATGACCCGGGTTAATCCGACACTCGAGGGACAGTTTAAACGGAACTGTACTCTGCATCTAACCTGTGCTGTACCTTCTCTGAGATTGTTCGATGGGGCAGTGCAGACGAGGAGAGTTATTCCTTACACATTTTAAATATAGAGAAGTGAATTTCCAAGAGATTGTTTTAAATGTGATGAGGGTTTCTGCCTCTACCATCCTTTAGAGTCATAAACAGATGCAGCACTGATACAGGCCCTTCGGCCCGCCCAGTCTGTGCCGGCCATCAACCACCCATTTTATACTAATCCTTTCAGGCAGTGAGTTCCAAACACCCACCAGCCACTGGGTGAAGAAACTATTGATGCGTTTCATTCAGTTAAGTTTGATGTCAATGTTTCCCCAGGATGTTGACGCTGGGGGATTCAGCGATGGGATAATGCTTTGAAGGCCAAGGGGAGGTGGTTGCATTCTCTCTTGTTGCAGATGGTCATTGCCTGGCACTTGTGTGACATGAATGTTACTTCCCACTGGTCGGCCCAAACCTGAATGTTGTCCGGGTCTTGGTGCATGTGGCTATGGATTGCTTCATTATCTGAGGCAAAATACTGTGGATGCTGGAAATCAGGAAAGCATCGAGCTGAATCACTAACTATGTTTTTTTCTCCACAGATGCTGCTTGACCTGCTCAGTATTTCCAGTATTTCCTCCTGGCATCTCAGCTGAAGATGGTTGAGCCTCGGACACTACCCTGATGAACTCCTGCAGTGATGTCCTGGGACTGAGATGATTGACCTCCAACAACCACAACCATTTTCCTTTGTGCTCAGTATGAGCCCAACCAGCGGATTCCCACTGACTTCGGTTTTACTCGGGCTCCTCAATGTCACACTCGGTCAAACGCTGCCTTGATGTTAAGGTCAGTCTCTCTTCCCAGTAGCAGACAGGAGTGAATCGTTCCCTTTGACCCGTTGTACACTGAACAAGCTGTGCTTCTACACAAATTGATACAGGACTCTGCATGGCCGATTAATATAGCCCATCAAACACTCCCAGAGCAGTTTCAGCACAGCTTAGGAATAGAGTATAGTTCCATCAACATTCTCCATCTGTCTTCCTCTCTCTGTCTCTCCCTCCTGCTATCTCTGACACGAGGAGAGAGACAGAGGGAGAGAGGGTTAGACATGCAGAAAGAGGGAGTGCTGTGGAGAGGGACAAGGTTGGAGAGAGAGAGATTGCGGGGTCGATTGAAAGGGAGAATGTAAGAGAAATTAATTTGATGTAATCCTTCACTGCTGTGTGCACAAACATTTAAGAGATATGTATGGAGACAGAAACATCGGGAGAGATCTCTGTGTCTCTCCGTCTCTCCATCCGTCTTTCGCTCTCTGTCTCTCCCACTCCCTCCTTCTCTCACTGTCTCTCTCTCTGTCCCTCCATCTTTCTTTCCCTCCCTGTCAATCCCTCTCTCCCCTTCTATCTCTGCCTCTCTCTATGTCTCGCTCTCTCGGTCTCTCTCTCTGTCGCTCCATCTGTCTTTCCCTGTCTGTTTCTCCATTTCTCTCCTTCGAACTCTGCCTCTCTCTCCCTCTGTCCTTCCATCTGTCTTTCCCTCTCTGTCTCTCATTCTCTCTCCTTCTCTCTCTGTCTCTCTCTCTCTGTCTTTCCATCTGTTGTTCCCTCTCTGTCTCTCCCTCTCTTTCCTTGTCTCTCTGTCTCTCTCTCTCTCCATATCTCCATCTATCTCCCCCATCCCCTGTCACTCCCTCTCTCTCCTTCTATCTCTATCTCTGCCTCTCCCTCTGTCTCTCTCTCTGTCCCACCTTCTGTCTTTCCCTGCCCTGTCACTCCTTCTCTCTCCTACTATCTCTGTCTATCTCTCCCTATCCCTCCATCTGTCCTTCCCTCCCTGTCACTCCATCTCTCTCCTTCTATCTCTGCCTCTCTCTCTGTCTCGCTCTCTCGGTCTCTCTCTCTGTCCCTCCATCTGTCTTTCCCTGTCTGTTTCTCCCTTTCTCTCCTTCGATCTCTGCCTCTCTCTCTCTCTGTCCTTCCATCTGTCTTTCCCTCTCTGTCTCTCATTCTCTCTCCTTCTCTCTCTGTCTCTCTCTCTCTGTCTTTCCATCTGTTGTTCCCTCTCTGTCTCTCCCTCTCTTTCCTTGTCTCTCTGTCTCTCTCTCTCTGTCTCTCCATCTATCTCCCCCACCCCCTGTCACACCCTCTCTCGCCTTCTATATCTATCTCTGCCTCTCTCTCTGTCTCTCTCTCTGTCCCACCTTCTGTCTTTCCCTGCCCTGTCACTCCCTCTCTCTCCCACTATCTCTGTCTATCTCTCTCTATCCCTCCATCTGTCCTTCCCTCCCTGTCATTCCAACTCTCTCCTTCTCTCTCTG